>NW_026061809.1:741378-1112067 GCF_023897955.1 Schistocerca gregaria | reverse complement strand
CCCACGACTACACCACAGTATCCTCGGCACCAATTCTGAATAGCGCCATTTTGCTGAGCTTAGTATACTTTAACCACACTGACATGCAAACAGTTTACAGACTTAGTCATTCCCAAATGCTTCCACCCTTTCCCCAAAAGCCAATGACAGTGCACATTTTGTCTCCTCCTTATAGTGACAACTGCACTGTTTTCTGTGGCTCCCAACATGCTTTGTATACCCTTCACTGCTAGTGGTTACTGCATGTCGATTTTGATTGCTGGCAGTGGTCACATTAATATTATGGACCAGACCCTGTATCTACACAATAAAGAAAAAAAACCAGTGTAGCATATCAACTGTATTTTGTCAAAAAATATGCAAGTTTTTTTCACAGAAATGGAAAATTTCTAAATTCGTTCCCCTGTTGAAAAAGAGTGATAATCTTGAAACAGAAAACTGCAGACCTGTCTCACTTCTCCCAACTTTCTCTAAGGTTTTGGCGATACTAATCAAATATAGAGTGACACATTATCTTAATTATGGAATCTGATAAACAGTAATCAGCATGGATTTCTAGCTGGGAGTAGTACCGAAACAGCTGTACTGGAAGAAACCCAAAAGAAATAATTAGTAAATTGGGAGAGGGAAAAAGTGTTGTCAGGATAAATCTAGAGCTGTCAAAAGCCTTTGACACTGTTGACCACAGCATACTTTTGGAAAAGCTTGAAGCTATAGGTATCAGAGGACCGGAACAAAAAGTGGCTTGAGTAGTATCTGGAAAAGAGGATGACGGTGGTTGGAATTACAGCACCAAAAGAAGTGTATTAGGCCCCTTGCTGTTCCCCATTTACATTAATTTTATTCATGTGCCAGAGAGAAAAGCTAGAATCAAGTTGTTTTGCTGAAGATACTAGTTTAATTGTTTGTTTTATGAAGCAGTCATTGCACACTATTGTGGACCATGTCCTACAAGATACACAAAAATGGCTCAGTGCAAACAAGCTAACACTGAATGCAAAAAAAAAAAAAAAAAAAAAAAAAAAAAACTAATTATGTGCAATATGGAAGAATAAGTGAACATGACGACCTACATCTCACTATGGAGGGAAACAACTTGAAAGAGTTCAGTGAGCAAAATTCCTGGGTATGCACATTGATGAGAAGGTAAACTGGAAGGACCATGTGGTGAGCTTAGCACTAAAACCCAATTCGGCATGTTTTGTACTTGGAATAATTTCAAGAGTTTGTAGTAATGACTGTACCAGATTAGTATATTTTGGCTATTTACAGTCAATTGAGGCCTATGGGATAGTATCCTTGAGGAAAAACAAATTGTTGTTTAAATGAGATTTTCAAATTACAAAAACACCCTATTCAGATAATGACCCAGAGCCCACATCAAACACGTCGTAGGCCCCTTTTTAAAGCATTGGAAATTTTTGCAATTCCATCATTATACATTCTGAAATGTCTGTCGGTGTTCAAACAAAATCACGACAAAATGAAAAACCAATACAGATTACCATACACGGCAATGTAAAGATCTCCACTTACAGGCTGTAATAAGGGACCCAAAGTGAGAAACATGTATGTAAACAAGGCATCAAACTTTTTAATGCACTACCAAAACATATCAAAGAGCTGGAAAATTAGGATAAATTTAAAACTGTTATAAAGAACCACATGCTTGACAAATGCTATTACAGCATAAGTGAATAGCTGTGCGCAAATGTATAAGGATTTAATTTCATGTGATGAACGAAATTTCATCAATGAATATGTCTGGCAAGCCCATAAGAAGATCAATAACCACATGCTTAACAAATGTCACTACAGTATAAGTGAATAGCTCTGCTCAACTGTACAAAAATATATGATGTGACAAATGAAATCACAACATCAAGGAATAGGTCTGTAAAGCACATAATTTCTTGTGTCATAAAAACAGTTATTTGTTGTATATTGTATTAAAAATGAGATAAATTAATATGAATACAGCACAAATTTGATCATTGGGATTTTGTGGTCTTAAGTCCTGATACTGGTTTGATGCAGCTCTCCATGCTACTCTATCCTGTGCAAGCTGCTTCATCTCCTAGTACCTACTGCAACCTACATCCTGCTGAATCTGTTTACTGTATTCATCTCTTGGTCTTCCTCTACGTTTTTACCTTCCCTGCAGCCCTCCAATACTAAATTGGTGATGTCTGAGAACATGTCCTACCAACCGATCCCTTCTTCTACTCAAGTTGTCCCACAAACTCGCCTTCTCCCGAATCGTATCCAATACCTCCTCATTAGTTATATGATCTACCCATCTAATCTTCAGCATTCTTCTGTAGCACCACATTTCGAAACCTTCTATTCTCTTATTGTCCATGTTTCACTTCCATACCAGGCTACACTCCATACAAATACTTTCAGAAACGACTTCCTGACACACAAATCTATACTCGATGTGAACAAATTTCTCTTCTTCAGAAACGCTTTCCTTGCCATTGCCAGTCTACATTTTATATCCTCTCTACTTCTCATCAGTTATTTTGCTCCCCAAATAGCAAAACTCATTTACTACTTTAAGTGTCTCATTTCCTAATATAATTCCCTCAGTATCACCTGACTTAATTCGACTACATTCCATTATCCTTGTTTTGCTTTTGTTGATGTTCACCTTATATCCTCCTTTCAAGACACTATTCATTCCGTTCAACTGCTCTTCCAGGTCCTTTGCTGTCTCTGACAGAATTACCACGTCACTGGTGAACCTCAAAGTTTTTATTTCTTCTCCGTGGATTTTAATACCTACTCCGAACTTTTCTTTTGTTTCTATTACTGCTTGCACAATATACAGATTGAATAACATCGGGGAGAGGCTACAACCCTGTCTCATTCCCTTCCCAACCACTGCTTCCCTTTCATGTCCCTTGACTCTTATAACTGCCATCTTGTTTCTGTACAAACTGTAAATAGCCTTTCGCTCACTGTATTTTACCCCTGCCACCTTTAGAATTTGAAAGAGAGTATTCCAGTCAACATTGTCAAAAGATTTCTCTAAGTCTACAAATGTTAGAAACGTAGGTTTGCCTTTCCTTAATCTACTTTATAAGGTAAGTCGTAGGGTCAGTATTGCCTCATGTGTTCCAATATTTCTACAGAATCCAAACTGATCTTCCCCGAGGTTGGCTTCTACCATTTTTTCCATTCATCTGTAAAGAATTTGCGTTAGTACTTTGCAGCTGTGACTTATTAAACTTATAGTTTGGTAATTTTCTCATCTGTCAACGCTTGCTCTCTTTGGGATTGGAATTATTATACTCTTCTTGAGGTCTGAGGGTATTTCGCCTGTCTCATACAACTTGCTCACCAGATGGTAGAGGTTTGTCAGGACTGGCTCTCCCAAGGCTGTCAGTAGTTCTAATGGAAGGTTCTCGACTCAGGTCTTTCACTGCTCTATCAAACTCTTCATGCAGTATCATATCTCCCATTTCATCTTCATCTACATCCTCTTCCATTTCCACAATATTGTCCTCAAGTACATCACCCTTGTATAGACCCTCTATATACTCCTTCCAACTTTCAGCTTTCCCTTCTTTGCTTAGAACTGAGTTTCCATCTGAGCTCTTGATATTCATACAAGTGGTTCTCTTTAATTTTCCTGTAGGCAGTATCTATATTACCTCTGGTGAGACAAGCCTCTACATCCTTACATTTGTCCTTTACCCATCCCTGCTTAGCCATTTTGCACGTCCTGTCGTTCTCATTTTTGAGACATTTGTATACCCTTTTGCCTGCTTCATTTACTGCATTTTTATATTTTCTCCTTTCATCAGTTAGGTTCAATATCTCTTCTGTTACCCAAGGATTTCTAGCAGCCCTCATCTTTTTTCCTACTTTATCCTCTGCTGCCTTCACTACTTCGTTCCTCAAAGCTACCCATTCTTCTTCTACTGTATTACTTCCACCCATTCCTGTCATTTGTTCCCTTATGGTCTCCTTGAAGCTCTGTACAACCACTGGTTCTTTCAGTTTATCCAGGTCCCATCTCCTTAAATTCCCACCTTTTTGCAGTTTCTTCAGTTTTAATCTACAGGTCATAACCAATAGATTGTGTCCAGAGTCCACATTTGCCCCTGGAAATGTCTTACAATTTAAAACCTGTTTTCTAAATCTCTGTCTTACCATTATATAATTTGAAATATTGCAGTATCTCCAGGTCTCTTCCACATATACAACCTTCTTTCATGATTCTTGAACCCAGTGTTAATCATAGCTAAGTTATGATCTGTGCAAAATTCTACCAGATGGCTTCCTCTTTCATTTCTTCCCCCCCAATCCATATTCACCTACCACGTTTCCTTATTTCCATTTTCCTACTACCGAATTGCAGTCACCAATGACTATTAAATTTTCGTCTCCTTTCACTATCTCAATAATTTCTTTTACTTCATCAAACATTTCTTCGTCATCTGCAGAGCTAGTTGGCATATAAAGTTCTACTACTGTGGTAGGCGTGGGCTTCGTGTCTATCTTGGCCACAATAATGCGTTTACTATGCTGTTTGTAGTAGCTTACCCACACTCCTATTTTTTTATTCATTATTTAACCTACTCCTGGTTACCCCTAATTGATTTTGTGTTTATAACCCTGTAGTCACCTGACCAAAAGTCTTGTTCCTCCTGCCACCGAACTTCACCAATTCCCACTATATCTTACTTTAACTTATCCATTTCCCTTTTTAAATTTTCTAACCTACCTGCCCGATTAAGGGATATGAAATTCCACGCTCCGTTCCGTAGAACGTCAGTTTTCTTTCTCCTGATAACGACATCCTACTGAGTAGAGCTCGCCCAGAGATCCGAATGGGGGATTATTTTACCCCCGAAATGTTTTACCGAAGTGGACGCCATCTCATTTAACCATACAGTAAATGTGCATGCCCTCGGGAAAAATTTCTACCATAGTTTCCCCTCGCTTTCAGCCATTCGCAGTACCAGCACAGCAGGGCCGTTTCGGTTCGTGTTACAAGGCCAGATCAGTCAATCATCCATAATGTTGCCCTGCAACTACTAAAAAGGATGCTGCCCCTCTTTAGGAACCACACGTTTGTCTGGCCTCTCAACAGATACTCCTCCGTTTTGGTTGCCCTATGGTACGTCTATCTGTATCACTGAGGCAAGCAAGCCTCCCCACCAACGGCAAGGTCCATGGTTCAATGGGATGATGATAAATAAAAGTTGCGAGTGGATGAGTGTGTTATGCATTGCAAGGCAAAACACAGCCAACTGGGCACGGTATAGCAAGAGCCAACGCTGCAGCACACTACTGGAACAGAAACCTTTCATCATTTTCCACTATGGAAGTGTTTAGAGAACGTGAGCTTAAGTCCTAAACGAACATAGTGTGGATGTGTAAGCCCTCAGCCTTCGTGCACTAAATTCTTCTCATCTCAGTACCACAGCCATCGCCATCGGCGTAACCGTGGAATGCAGTAAGGGGTTGGCTGTTCGACAACAAGAAGCGGCAGCCTGCCCTGAGTTACAAGGGGCTAGCGGAAATTCGCGGGGATAGTCAGCTGCACTGTTTTGCTGCTTTACCTACAACTCAGACTATTGTGGTCGTGACATTTCTTATACCTATTAAGTGTTGCAACAATGTATTTGTATGATTTCAGCTGTTACAACTGCGACTCTTTGGCATCACGGTAATAGGGTACGGTATTTTTTCGCCTGTTTAACTGCACAGTTTTATTTTTCGCTATCGATTTGCTGTAGTACCTTAGAACATATTCTGAGGTCAAACAGAACGACCTCAACGCGCGCCAGCATGAATTTTGAGAATATAGATCATGCGAAACCCAATTCACTTAAAAAGCACAGTTGTCCTGGTGAGTGAAATGCGTTTCGGAAATCAGTAAACACCGTTTTCCCCTGTCTGCCTTGATCTCTGGTATTCAGACTGTCGTTCGAGTCGGGTTGCACGTAGTCGATGTTTTCGGAATCCATGCTGCTTAGCAGGGGGGAGCTCATTCAGTCTGAGGTAACTCGTTACGCCTGAGTTCAGAATTATAAATTTTCTGCTTGACCAAGATTTCGTGCCACCGTGAAGACCAGCCTAGACTTCAGGGTGGCTCTAATGCCACTCTTGATTCCTTGTGGATGGCTTGGAAGTTAATGCTGATAATCTCTGAGAACTGTACACAGTCGTATGCGTGAATACAAGGTGCGCTGATAAAAAGTAAAACATTTATTAACAGTCGGCTGCTACTTGGATAATCAGCACGTGATTACCGACGCAAAAGGTAACACAGAGTTTGACAGTAGGAGTACAAAAAATATCTCGTGACCAAAGACGTAAGCGTAGTTATGGCGATTAGCTTCTTAAAAGTTTACACAAGTACAGATGGAAATTGTGCTCGAATATGTGATACAAATAAAGCAATATACTGATGTGAGTTGGGCGTTTTACTGCTCTGTAACTGGCAACAGGATCGCGTTTACGTGTATGTTATCTGGGCATCACAACCAATTAAAATAAATCCCCCCCCCCCCACATAAGTATAAAAAGGCAAATGTCGGGCTTGGTAGTCTAGCGATAATGAGCGTGCAGGAACAGTAGAAGTCGTGAGTTCGAATCTCGGTGCCTTTCTTTTTTTGTATTTTTAAGTGCAGTGTGCCATGTTTTTGGCTAAATATACCACTTAATCTTTTACCCTTGTTTTCGTCTGTCTGTTGCAGATCCTTTGCTTCAGGAACGGGGAGATGTATCAAGTTGAAATTTTTTTCACATACTGAGGTCGTGTTCCCTTCACGGTGTAAAATATACAGACCTAGAGGGCACTTTCTGTTGACCTACACTAATGAAAATTAGCAAGGAGCAAGGTTTTACAGTACACGTAAAGGAAAAATCCGAAAACTGGGAATTTGTTATTATATCACACGGAAATTGTTATCCAACATCGAACTTCAAATTACAACATCAGTAGTTCTGCGTTCATGTTGACTGGTTCCCAATACTAAACGTCAAATATCGCGCAAGGAATGGCAGTATTGTGTTTCGGAATGTAGCCGTCATCAGATATCCATATGCGATTACTGCATCTGCATATGTCGTTCAAAGTTGCATGTGAAGCAGAACAGACACAGTTAGCCTCAATGCAGAACTTCTAATTACTCTAATAACAGTAATACTTAAATATCTGCAACATTTCGCGGTCCTGTCACCAACTGTATAAACATTAATTTTAATAATGAACAGTCTCAGTTGCACCGTTTATCTAGAATTTACCTGTGTTTCAGTCGGGATAACCCAACCTTCTTCACAATAACAGTATCTACTGTCTGTCCATAGTGGACATCGCCAAGTTAATACTACTAATTCATAAACTATCGCCAGACTGTAAAACTTATCTGGCACTGCATCGGCCCCACTTCGCGACCGCGATACGGCAGCCACGAGTGCTGTACTGGATCTCCACTATGAACACACAGTAAACATTGTTATTCTGAAGAAGGTTGAGTTATCCCTACTGAAACCTGGGTAAATTCTAGGTAAGCGATGCAACAGAGGCTGTTCATTATTAAAATAATAATACTGGTCGCCTGCTTCCTGCATGACTTTGTCACATTTATACTATTAAAATGAAAACATTCTCGAAAATCTTTTAATCCGTGGGATCGGTATCTTGCCAGGATCAATGTCGATAACGGGTGAAAATAGTCGAGATTCTCTATTCCCGGAACGTATGAACTGTCTACGTACATAATTAAGTTTGTATAACATCCTCAGCGAGCGAGTCCATTTTTTGTATATTATGCAATGTACCTTTTTTCTCTTTTGAAAATGTGTCTTAATGACGTGTAAGATTTTGCAGTTCATGGATGACTGACATGCAATGATTCAAACCCATTACATTCTTATGCCTTGTCTTAAATAACAATGCTGCAATGAGACTGAAAAATGAAACCTATTACAGGGTTGCCACAACTTTCCCCCAAGTGAAAGACCTAAATTGAAAAAAAAAAAATGTAATGACCTCTGTGTTTCTGAACGTGTGAACAAAAATCTTAAGTACTAACATCAAAATGTTGTGTAATGAACTGCTTGTAGATGGAGAAAGGAAGCCCAATGGTAGATATGTTTAATTAAGATCACTGATTTTATTTTCATAAAGCGAAACCCATTTGGTGACGGAAATATGCATTTTCTTGGAGTTGCGAGACACATTCCTGAAAGCAGTGATGGTATTTAAAATAATCTCAGAAAAAAGTAGGCCTCTCGAAATAAATGTACAAGGTGGGCAAGAGGTGTGTCAACCAACTCTGTAGGTGACTGCTAATAAAATTATGCTTCTATGTTCGTAATTGTCGGTTATTACTCACTGAGTTATGTCTATTATCTACAGGTATTGTGTGATTTTTTTTTCTTTCAATAAATACATGACTTCATAGTGTACAAACTGCCTGCGATTGCCACAATTTTTTTTTCTTATCGTCCATTCTTTCAAATATATAAACTACTTTCGAAGTGCCAAAATATACTATAATAAATAAATTTTGTATCAAACGCCGCACTGTACAATATACTTGCTGTGAGACAGTCACGATTCCCGAAATACATCGCCTGGGGCCGAGGAGGGGCACCACAGTCCTAGGTCCATGGTAGTACCCGCACATTAGTGGCAAACTATGGGCTTTGGATCGGCAGGCCCGATCCGTTAGAGAGACCCACAGAAATGGCCTGCAATTTTTGCCCGCCACGAAAGTCCATTCATGTGACCAGCCATTCACATGTCACAGTCACCACGTCGATGAAATGATACCGCGGCGATAACACACGCAACGGGTAACTCGAGCAAATACTCTGAGCGTAGTCAGCAACTCACCGTAAGGATGATCGCTCAGGCACATAGAAAAGACCATCAAACTCTATAACTAAATTTCTGGCTGCAGCCTTTGTCAGAAAACGAAAGTTGTTGTGACTTTTTTTTACCGCCAGTTCATTTGTCCAGTTGCGGAAGCTGTCAGGCGCTGACGCCACGCTGCAACACACCACTGCCAGGCGGGCTGCATCGAGCACAGCCCCTGTAAATCAGCAAATGCACAGTCCAGCGAGCTAAGAAAGTTGCAACTCGGTCTGCAGAGGTCCTTCGTGCATACGAGACACTAGAACAGGTGGTGCACACAACCGCGACAGTATCAGTGCTGCTGCGGACCTTTCGCTGCATCCACTGTGACTCGTGCGGCCACTGGAGTGTAAGTGTGCCTCCCGGGCAGTCCTGTCGTAGCCGACAATTGGTGCCCAGCATCGCCTCCGACTGCACGCCGCCTTCGCTTCCTGTCCACAGTGTTAGCTATACAGACGGCGCTTCTACGAAATCGGCAAAAAATTAGATACACCATTTAAAGAATATTATGTTTTTGAAGAAAACTACACTGTCAAAAATTCCCTTTAACTAACAGCTAAAATTAAAAACTTTTCCATTTCTGATGATGGTAATTCCGTATCCTTTAACGTAATTAATTTACTTGCTAACATTCACATTTATGAGACTATTAAAATTACTGATGAGAATCTTCTCCAACACAAAAACCTAATGTACAAGAAATTAAAGATGTCATTAGGTTATTACTTCTGATACTCTCCTACAACTATTTCCAGTTTAACGCTGAAATTTTTTTTACGACCTTAAGCCTTTGCCGTGCCCATTTGTATAACAAGTACGCTTGCCAACAGTTTTGTTAAACATCACAAAAGGCAGTACTGTAAGAAATTGGTGTGACCTGAGCAATTTTCCAGTCTTTAGGTACGGATCTTTCTGTGAGCGGTTGTATATAATTACTAAACATGGAGCTATTGTATCAGCACACTCAGAGGAACTTGACTGGTATACAATCTGGAACGGAAACCTTGCCTTTAATAAGTGATTTAAGGTGCTTTGCTACACCGAGGATATGCACTTTCTGTTGACTGGGCTTCGGGAATGCTTACTTCGTATTCTTTGCTGAAGGAGTTTCGGAAAACCACGTTTCTTAACTCTACTTTAGTGGCACTGTCATCAGTGACTCCACTGTTACTTTCGCCCAGTGAAGGTACTGATTGCGTCTTGACACTGGTGTACTCTATGCATGACCAGAATCTCTTTGGGTTTTTCGCCAGATTTCGAAACAGAGTTTTGTTGCGGAAATTATCAAGAGCATCTCGCACTGTAGTAACCGCTATATTTAGAACTTCTGCAAAACATTGCCAGTCTTGCGGATTTTGGATTCTTTTAGATTTGGCATGCTTTTTCGTTACTTCTGCAACAGCGATTTCACCCGTTTTGTCCATGGGGGATCAGTACCATCACTTATTAATTGATGTGGTATATATATCTCTCAATTGCAATCGATACTATTTCTCTGAAATCATTCCACATCTTTTCTACGCTTACATGATCAGATCGGAAGGAGTGGAGGCTGTTTCCTTAAAAATCGTTAAGAGCATTGTCAGCTTTTTTTAAACAGATGTACTTTAAGTTTCTTTTTGATGGTTGTAGGTGTTACAGTATTCAGTGTACAGGCAACTGACTTGTGGTCGCTAATCCCTGTATTCGTCATGATACTACCTATTCATCCAGGAATATTTGCTGCTAAGAGGTCAAGTACGCCTTCGCAATCATTTATGCTTCGAGTGGGCTCACGAACTAATTGTTCAAAATAATGTTTTTAGAAAGCATTCAGTACAATTTCGGCTGACGTTTTATGCGTACCGCCGCCTTTAAAGGTATAAATTTTCCAGCATATCGAGGATAGATCGAAATCAACACCGACTATAATTGTGGGAGTGGGGTACCGATTTGAAATGAGACTCACGTTTTCTTTGAACTGTTCAGCAACTATATCCTCTCAGTCGGGGTCGGTAAAACGATCCAGTTTAGTCCGATTGACAAGTATAGCCTCTACCCATAGTGTTTCGCAGGAACTATCTACTTTAGTTTCACTACAAGGTAAACTACTTCTGACAGCAATAAATACTCCAGCACCAACTATGTTTAATCTATCCCTTCTGAACGTTGTTAGGTCGTTTGAAAAAATTTCGGCTTAACTTATTTCCGGCTTTAGCCAGCTTTCCGTACCTATAACTGTTTGAGCTTCAGTGCTTTCTATTAGGGCCTGGAGCTCTGGTTCTTTCCCAACACAGCTACGATAATTTACAACACCGATCGTTTCTACAACCACCTTACTGTGTGTTACCTGCCCCCTTTTAGACAGACGCCATTTCTATGTTTTCCTGAGACCCTCTAACCTAAAAATGCACCCCAGCCGCCCCCACTACCCGTGTAGTGGACTCCTGACCTATTAAGCGGAATCCGGAAACCCACCACACTATTGCTCAAGTCAAGGAATCTGAGGCCTACACAGTCACGTAACCGCCTGAGCCTATTATTCATACCTTCCACTCGGCTCTGCACCGAAGGACCACAGTCGGTTCTGTCGATGATGGTGCAGATTATGAGCTCCGCCTTAAACTCGCTTAACCATATCCGCTAAACAAAAGGAGAGAGAATCTCCAACAATCCAAAGCGACACACGCCATTGGCACCGAGTTGGGCCACCACCTGCAGTTGGGTGCACCCTGTACTCTTCATGGCATCCGGAAGCACTCTTTACAAATCAGGACTGACTCCCCCACCTTGTGCACACTGCCGTCGTTCCCCTCCTTGGCAGCCATGTTACTAAGGCGGCCAATTACGCGCCTATTATTGGAGTTCCGAACTACCAGCAAACTCACCTTCTGTGAACACACAGAATTTGCGTTCCAAGAAGCTTCCTCTGGAGGCCCTACGATCGGCCCCTCGCAAAGTCTTTCGCTGCCTGCCATACTTTGGAATGATCTCTCACTCGACCACAGGTGAGGGATCAACCTCAGCGCAGCAGACCAACATAAATGTAGGATAATGACATCACTGCTGCTCGAAGATCTGCAGTCAGAGAAGACAACTCCAAATGCAAGGGGAAAAGACACAAGATTGCTGTAAGTAAATATCAGAAACTTATTTATTATAAAGAACATTCCTAGATGTTGAAAGCGACCGAAATTGTTAATTCTACTTACGATGTTTTAAAAGAATGAACTTATATGGTAAAATGAACCAAGTCTGCTTTTCTTCATGGTTACGTGACGTTACGTATATATCTGTTTTGTATTTTTATTCGTCAATGCCTTCCGTTTAAGCTCACTCAAGCTAAACAGGTCTCTGCTGCCAAGTCATTATCAATTGTCATTGATGAAGGGTGAAAGCAAAGGAAAGAGTATTCATTTTCTTTTCCCTCATGGCGGATTTAGGGAGTTGGGATGCATGGCAAAAGCGCATTCTTACGCGACTTTGGTAAAAATAAAAGTACTTTTATACCGTAACAGCGTTGTGTACGTTGATTATGACTCTATGATCATACTGATATACTAAAAAGGACAACCAAACCAGCATCTACTGCAACGTGGATAGTAGTACGAAAAGATTTGTTTTTACTTTTTAGACATTACTCCTGACTAGAAAATTCGAAGCGCAAAGGACCGTTACAATCGAGTCTGCACAATTCGAAGTTCGAATAATTAATTCTATTTAACTCGACTTTACTCTAGATGAAATCAGGAAAAATCGAAATAAAATTTTTATTTTCTTTTTACTAACGTATTTCCAGTTTTCTTACATGTTTTTTGCTTTAGTATTTGAAAAGGAAGGTACACACAAATGTTCGAAAATACATAAATTCAGCTTCATTCATTTTTCAATGCTGAATCAACTGTCACGAATGGTTGCTTTTTGTCAATTAAGTTTCTCATAAAGGACCTTATGTCTTTGGAGCTAGCTTGTCACTCCTTATTTGTATCTGAGACTTCTGTTCCCAGACTAACCGTAAATGTCTTAGCGTTCCGTAAAGCTATAACCTCCGACATATACCTTTTGTACCCTGCATTGAGTAAGGCAATACCATAAACTTTCGCCTCGCCCGGTCTGCTTGCTCCCGCTTTTTAATACTTATGAGCAACATTATCTTTCCGCTCGATGATCGTTTGCAGCTTGGATGGTGGAATCCCGAAACAATTCGTTACCTGCTACTTCTCGTTGCATTCCACAGCGTCGAAACTCGTTTCTGTTTTACGAATGTCGGAAACTTCCTGGAAAATATCCTAAAGTGAAAAACGTCTACTTTCTCCGTGGTAGAAGTTCCTTGTGTGACAAAATGGCGTCAGATTTGAATCACTATTAATTACGAGACTGACAGTGCGCAAACAAAGGTTAAGTCCACGTGGTTGTCACTTATTGCCTGTATTGGCATATGCGGGTCATCTTTATGTAAAGTTATAAACTGGTGTAGCTGTAAGATAGGATTCTCATTTGTGTGTCATTGCGATGAACAGCTTAGGGAGCGCCGCTAGGAGTAACAGAAAATAAAAATATTCGCCGGAATATAAACGAAAATCTATATTGAGTTTAAACCTACGACACAAAGGGAGAGTTCGTCTCAGGACTTGTAAATATGCTCTAAATTACAGAAAACGCGAGAAAAGCCCTCCCAGAAGCCTAAATAGGGCAGCGCTGAGAGAAGGCGACAGCTCCCTCAGAGTCGGAAAAAAAGGAAGAAATTGCGCAACGCGATAACGTACTCAAAGGCTATATCGTACCCCAGCCACTGAAAAGTCCAAAATTGTGAGTGTGAACACTGTAATAAAGATATTGATAACTTAATTTCATATTAATATGAAACACATGTTACGATTTTATCCCGACGTTTTCACGAAAAATGTACGGCGCAGACCTGAACTGCACACACAGAAATTTATTTGCAACGGATTAATAATATGCTGTGGTATTTCGTGCATTGTTAAAACAACTGATGAAACAGACAGAATTATCTGGTGTAAGCTAGGCGTTGACTTGTAATTATAGAATGTCTGCGGGTCGTTTTGATATGACAGTCGCCTCGATTAGTGAAGAAGTTGCTTCGGTTTTCTCGAGGCATTTGGGAACAGGTTGAAACAAACGATTAACAACCGTCGACTGCATACAGTCGCAAAGGCTGATTTCAAATGTCTTTGGTAACTGTAAAGCTACTTCACCTGGGTAGGGGGGACAGCTACTAGTCGGAGGTAAACACTTCCTCCTCACAGCGTTCTAATGTTGCCGGCTACACTATGCCACTCAGCGTCCGATGTAAACACAGCCGACAACAGGAAGTGTGACAGGTCTACCAGACCGAGTTCAGAGCAGGAAACGGCCGGGGTCCCCGGTGGTCTAGTGGTAAGGGGGTCTGGAACGTTCCAGCGCCTCGGCTGGGGCTATTCGCCCCAGCCGGGCCGGGGTTCAATCCCCGGCCGGCGCTGGAATTTTCAGATTTCCGAACACTAGCCTCCACCTCTGCCCTGGCATGTGGCGCATGCCGGGCACCCCCGTGGGGTCCGTGCTTCGGATCCCACGTGGAGCTCACTCCCACACTACAAAATATACCTCATTATGCTGCTGCAATCACTTATTTTAAATTTTAATACGCACACTTTCTTCACCAGACCACATCCACATATATTTTCCAGGTACTTTCTACATAAGACATCTCACTGTCGCAAGAAACTGCATAGTATCATGAACATTTGTAGGATTGCAACAATGAAATGAAATCCTCACTAAAAAAACTAATAAGTTTTATTTTCCTTTTTGTGCTAAATGCTGCTAAGATAAATACCAAAACAGCTTTCATTTTCTTGTAGGTAATTATGAAAGTAAGTTTGGCTATAATACTGAATAAATTATCTCAATGTCAAAGAAATGCAAAATATTATATCAATACCATCACACAAGATATTTTCAGGTGTCTCAGTCTGCCTTTTCTTTTTAGTATCCTGATTGATTATACGATAATAAATAAATTCTGTATCAGAAATCGTTTCGTAACAGTTCACACTCAGTGCCATTTATAAGTGAATATTGTCAGTAATTGTAGTTTCAAAACGAACACAGGCCTTTTTTTCAAATGATTCAAGTGTCAAAATGAGATTAAGATAGGATACAGGTCACTAATGAGATAAACTCTTTGTTTGTATGATACAGGATAATTCTCCTGGTCTTATGTCAGCTGAATGCTAAATTAAACAGTTAACATTTAAAAAAATGAATTTTACTGACAGGTCTACATGTCTCATATAATATTTCTGTTGGTAGTTTCATGACAACCTCTAAGGCTCAGCTTTATATAAAAGTACCTTGCAGGTCAGAAAAGAAATTTTATTACTACCTCTACAGATTCAGTTGGTCTATTGTTGTTGTACTATTGTTGCATTGCGAGAGAGAGACTGCTACTATAGCTGTTTTCTTTTGCTATTAAATTCCGTGCCATATCTCCATTCTAAATGCTAAAAGGCGTGGATAAAACTTTTAGCAATACTATTTCCTTTTCACCACATCGCTGCTAGGTGTCGCTACTGGTCCCTCATACAGTCAGTTGTCTGTAGCGCAGGGCTTCGCTACCAGAGGGCTCTAGCGGAGCTGGCGACGACTCACTCTGCCGGGATTTGCTGCTTCACTCCTGAACGAGTACGCCAGCTGAGATACCCGCTAAATCCTCACACTAAACGAGAAGCGTAATAGCACCAATACCAAATAAGGCAACTCGTGGTCAGTGCGAATATTTTCAAACCACCACTATGATAACTCCTAGCTGAAAATACTGATACAAACTATTTGCGGAGGAATGGAGCACCTTACAGAAGCTGATTTAGAGGAAAATCAATTTGGAGGGAACAGCACCTATATTTATAACATCTTTCGATACAGAAAAAACTTTTGACGATGTTGACCAGAATATACAGTTTGAATTTAAGATGGAACCAGGAATAAAATATAGCGAGAGAAACATTACTTAGAACTCCACCAGAAATGAGACAGAGGCTGTACAAGTCGAAGGACATAAAAGTAAGGCAATACGTGAGAAGTGAGTGAGACAGCGTTCTAGTCCATTGCCTGATGTTATTCATTCTATATGCACGGTGTTTCACACTACTCGTGACTATACAGGGGATTTAACTGATCAAGTTTTACATAGGAATCTACTTCTGAAAACGTCATCTTGCGATGCTACAGAACGTCAAAGTTATAGGAACCGGCAACTACAAAAATAGATGGATCCCATGAAGATGTTACAAACTTTCTAAGATGATGCAGATGGATAAATGCGTACATTTGTGATTATGTCCTTGCACCGGAAAATTATAACAGAAAACCTTTCTGTTACCTCTGACAGTATGTAACGTTATCGTTGTTGCTAGGATGTAGGACAGGAAACTTGCAGAGGCGGTGGTATGGAACGAAAGAAGAAAACAATGTGCAGTACACATAGGCTGTAAGATGCATACATCATGAACCATGAGCACTTGTTCATCATCGCTTGCGTGAAAGCCATCTCCACTATTGAACAAGTGCTTACAGCTCCAGAATTATGCAGTTTAGAGTTCCATGTTTACTGCACTTTTTTTCTTGTTTCGGTCTATACTGCCGCCTCTGAACTTTGCCTACCCTACAATCCTAGCAACAACAGTACCAGTACATGTATTCCACTGTCAGAGGCAGGATAACGATTTTCACTTACAACTTTAGACACGTTTGTTTCCGGTACAGGGGCCCTTACCTCAAATCGATACATTTGTCTGTTTCCATCATACTAGGAAGTTTGTAACACAATCACGGATCATCTTGCATATACATACATTTACCGGAGCTGGCGCCTGTGACTTTGATGCTCCACAGCGTCGGTGGGTGACGTTTGCAGGCATGAGTTTCTATGTAAAACTGCAAGCTCTAGAAGTGTTGTGGCTCAGTGGTCTGAAGAAGATGATTCTTGCGAGGAAGGAAATATATTTGAAGATGCAAGTAGTGAAGAATTAGCCAATGAACCTGCAGATGTGAATATTGAGGCAGATGGCAGTCCTTCCGATAATATTACTTCATCAGAGTCTGAAAATGGAGCACCACCACAAAAAGGTATAGAAGACCACACATACATTAGTCGGAATGGAGCGATTTGGAAATTAGATCCTCCTGCAACTTTTCGTACGCCTGTCCATAACATCGTAAAGAAGGCATCTAGTCCAGCCCTTGGTTTGAATACCTGTAAACCTAAGGATGCCTGGGACTATTTCATCTCCAAGGAAATGATCATCTGCACAAATATTGAAGGCAGAAGAGTGGCTGCTTTACGTGGAAAAACGTTTTGCTTGCTGGAATGGTGGGTTTTCTTGGTCTTTTACTGCTTTCTGGTGATGAGAAGACTTGGGATGTCCTTATTAGAGAATTATTCTAGGATGAAAAGGAAAATCCTACATAGAAGGCTACCTTGTCAGTAAATAGATTCGAGGATATAAGGAGAATGATTAGATTTGATGACAGGCGTACCCGTGAAGCTCGATCTGCAGATGATGCAGCAGTTCGCTATGTATGTGAACTATTTCTTGATAAGTGTAGAAATAGAATGAATCCCAATCATTCGCTCACAGTTGACGAACAGCTAGTCCTAATCCGTGGAAGATGCAGCTTCACCCAGTATATGCCCTCTGAACCAGCCAAGTGCGGCATAAAAATATTTTTGTTATGTGATCATATGCTTTAGAGGGAACTGTTTACACGAGAAGGAAGCCCCATGAATTTATTCAGAAAAATCTTGGATTGAATGTAGTGAAAGATCTTGCTAAAAGCATTCAATGATCATCAAAAAATATTACCGTTGACAACTTCTTTACTAGTGTGCTTCAGAAGCAAATTACAGTGGTGGGAACAATCAAACAAAATAAACCAGAAATTCCTAATGAGATGAAACCATCTGTCTCAAGAGCAATTCATTCCTCTTTGTTTGCATTTATAGGTGTCATTACAATGGTGAGTTATCTTCCCAATAAGAAGAAGTCTATAGTTCTCATTAGCACAATGCAATACGACAGAAACATTGATGAAACTCATGCAAAAAAGAAACCAGATGCAATAAACTTCTATAACTCTACGAAGGGTGGAGTAGATAAATGGACCAGAATATTCGTTATTACACTTGCAAGAGACAAACGAGAAGATGTCCATTTGCATTATGGATGAATATGATGGACATCGCAGCAATGACCACTGAAATTTTATTTTCCGCCCAACATCTGACATACCATAGTGGAAGAAGCAATAAAAGGCGTTTGTTCCTAAGAGGTTTAGCAGAGGAAATGGTAAGACCTCTAATGGAACTTCATATTCAGATCCCTAATCTTCCAAAGAAAATCGTTGATGATTTGCGAAGATGTCATATTGCCGAACCAACTACATGTTTCAGGAAAAAGAAGAAGATGCAATTATTGTCCATATAAGAAACACAGGAAAAGTGCTATGACATGCATTAAGTGCAAACCCAACATTTGTAAGGAACATAGTGGCGTTCTTTGTGCTTCTTGTTTGTCACATGTTGGAAACTAAGAAAGATGCAATTTTATGTGAACAATGAATAATAACTTTTTATAAAAATATTGCCTATATACATAATACTGTGAATAATGAGCATGTTTTAATTGAAGAAATTGGTTGTAATAAGTGTTTTAAAATGTAAACTGCAAGTTATAAGTGAATTAATAAAATAATTTGTATATGTTGTTTGTAAAGGAAAGTAACTAATAAAAATTCACTCTTAGAGTTTTATATAAAAAATTTTAATCAGGCCCACCAGATCCTGTCACTGTATCTTAGGAATCTTGCAATATGACAAAAAATTTGACAGAACGAAATTTAACTCCAAAGAATGAATATGTGGAAAGAGGAAAATTTTAAATTAGGTCAGGGCCTTGGAGGCCCTGCATATGCATTCACGTTTGTTTTCGGCACCATGCATCCTAGCGTTAAGAGAAACAGAATGTTTGCATAAAGGCAAACCGCCGGGCTGTCCCCGAGTGAATGATACAGACGTCGAACGCATCCGCCACAGTTTCACGAGGGGTCCGCAGAAATCCGTTCGCCGTGCAGCTCGACAGCTCAGCACGCCAGCTCAGCACGCCCCCGATGTCCGTCTGGCGTCTATGCGTCGACGTTTCTGCATCAAACAACATTAAATTCAGCTACTGCGAGCTGTTCGTGAGGGTGCTAACATCGTGTGAAGTTCCGTAATTTCACTCTTGGCAAGGTGGAGCATTGCTGTTTTCTCCCACAGTTAGTGTTTAGTGACGAGGCAACACTCCATTTACACGGAGAGGTGAACTGTCATAATGTGACAATATGAGGTACGGGACAACCACAAGAAGTTGTACAACATAAAATATACTCTCCTAAATTTAATATTTGTATTATGTATTCCTATTTTTTGTCTGCATCCTAGATATTTATAGGCATCTGATTATTCCAGCGCTTCTATGCAGTCGCTGTGGTTATCCAATATGTAATCTTCTTGTTTAGTGTGTTTTCCCTTGCCTATGCTATTTTTCTTACATTTGTCTGTTCCAAAAGCCATATTTATATAATTGCTGAATACTTATGTTATCTTCAGTAATTGGTTGAGTTGTTGATTTGTTGCTGCCAGTAGTTTTAGATCATCCATGTGTGGGTATGTTCCAGTAATATTGTATCCATAATTTGTATTATTTAGCATGTTGGATAGTGGGTTCAGAGCAAGGCAGAACCAGAAAGGACTTAATGAGTCTCCTTAGTATATTCGACGCTTAATCTGTATTGGCTGTGATGTGATATTATTTGAATTTGTTTGGATATTAAGTGTCGTTTTTCATTACTATGTTTAGGAACTGTATCAATTTAGGATCTACTTTGTATATGTCCAATATTTATAGTAACCATGAGTGGGGTACACTATCAAAACCTTTTCGGTATCAATGTATGTGTACTGTAGCGACCTTTGTTTAGTTTTAGCTTGATATGTTACCTCTGCATCTATTATCAGGTGCTCTTTACATCCTCGTGCTCCTTTGCAACAGCCTTTTTGTTCTTCATTTGTAATTTTGTTCTGTGTTGTATGTATCGTTATTTTCTGTGTAATGACTGAAGTTAATATTTAGTATATTGTTGGTAGGCATGTCATGGGGCAATAATTTGCTGGGTTTGCTGTGTGTGCTTGATCTTTAGGTTTCAGACACGTTATTCCTTGTGTATGTGTATCAGGGAATGTGTATGGGTCTGCAATGTAACTGTTAAATAATTTAGTTAGATGTGAATGTGTTGACGTGAACTTCTTTAGGCAGAAATTTGCTATTTTATCTTTTCCAGTGGTTTTCCAATTGTGTGTAGAATTAATTGCTTTGGTCGCTTCATGTTGCAAAATTATCACTTCAGGCATTTGTGGTATCATCTTTTATGTCTCTGTTTCCGCTTGTATCCACCGTGCATGTCTTTAATGTTGTATCAGGTTTGACCATATGTTGCTTCAGAAGTGTTCCATGTCTGTTATGTTTGGTGGATTGTCTATTTTAATGCGTGTGTTATCTATTGTCTGGTAAAATTTCTTTTGGTTTGTGTTGAATGTTTGGTTTTGTTTCCTTCTATTTTCACTTTTTTTGTATGTTCTAAGTCGTTTGGCCAATGCTTCTAATTTCTGCTTCTTTTCATCTAATTGCTCTATCGCTTCTTGTTGTGAGATTTTACCTAACCTTTTTCGTTTTTTATATGATATTTCTTTTCTTAGAAATTGTGTTAGCTGTCTGATGTCTTCTCTCAGTTTTTCTATTCCGATCTGTAGCCTGTGTTGCCATGCAGGTTTTGTGGGTTTCTTCTGTGTGTTGGTTGGTTCTGATGTCTGTCTAGTGTGTAAATTTAGTGTAGAGAATGCTCCTATTTAAACCAGTAGTTGTAACTCTCCCATAGTTGTTTTTTCATTTATTTTGTTGTGTATGATTGTGTTGATAGTTTTTATTGTTGTTTCGACTTGTGGGTTATTTTGCGGTGTATGCAAGAATGGTCTAATGTCTGTATTTGTGTCTTTGTATTCTATATATGTCAGCTGAAATTTTTCTTTTATATCTAACATGTGTGTCACTTCGTGTTCTATTTGTACTTGCTCTGGTGGCAGTCTTAAGATTTCGTTTCCCTTTGATTGTTTAATTGATGCGTGTTGTTCTTCGTTTGTTTGCTCTGGGATGTGTGAGTCCATTACTGTATTATTTTCTTCTTCTTCTTCTGATTGGGCATTATTTTGTTCCAGTATTTGTTGTACTCGTTGTTTGATGTTTTCTAATTCTGATTATTACACAGATCTGATCAGCTAGTCGTTGTTCTGTTAAAAATTTTAATTCTGGGCATCTGGTAGTAAATGTTGTGTATACTTGTGATCTGTATCCAGTTGTATTGGTTGCTAGGTTTGTTGCTTGTTATTATTATTATTTCGTTGTTGTTCTGTTGGTTAACGTGTGAGTAGCGTTGCCAGGTTACTTGCTACAGTAATTTCTTTTTTTTTTTTTTTTTTTTTTGCCTTTGCTAGAGCCGTCTTTTAAGTTTGCAGGAGCCACCGCTAGTTGCTTCTATTGGATTGCGACATTACTGTTCTTTCGAAATGTGCCGTTTGTTACTCTTAAAACCAACATGGAGAGCTCCCCAGCGGTGGGGTCGACTTTTTGAAACCAAATAAGCGGTAGTGTAACTCAAGACCCCCCAGTATCAGACCCTGCATCCAGGTGGGCCTCCGTTTGCAAGTAACTGACGCAGAAGAGTTTGGAATTTTGCGTCATGCTATATAGCGTTAAGGAAGTCTTATTCCATAGTCTGGTTGCGTGTCATAATGGTTAGGACAGAAGCTTAACCATGCCTCGTCAGGTGCAGTAAATTTTTTTTTAAATCCTTATCGAAATGACTTTGGTGCCTATTTTTACTCAATTTATTGTTTTAAATGTAATTTCTTTCGTTCTATTCCTCTGTCACATCGTTTTAATCACCGTATGAACTTTTCCATTTGTTTCATTTTTCTTTACATCATTCTTCTTCCAATCGGAATTTTTGTGAATGTGTATTTTATTGTACCTATCTGTTTGACTATTCAATTACTTCAAAACTCCGATAAATTAATTAAAAAAACAAAAGACGAAATAATCTATTTATATTGACTGTGCATTAACGTGAAAAACGTATTTTTCGTTACAAGACGTGCCTTTTTTTGCATGGTAATCGACATACAAATATTTAAAACATAACCTAAATTCTTTGTGTACTATGGAAATGTATGGTAGATGAGGATATGAATGAGAGAAAGTTTTCTAAGTAAAACAAAATTCAAGCAATGTGAGAAATCGATATAATGAACACAATAACGAAAACACAGGGCCATAAAAATAGGAGAAATTAAATCGGAATTAATACATGAAGATAATTAAAAGTTCACGAACAAATATTTCCAGTGGAAAATGGATGATAAGAAGAAAAATTAGAGCAAATGAAGAAGTTCATATCACTATTGAATCACGTGACCGAGGAGCGGAAATAAAAAAAAATATATTTACATCAGTTGAATGAAAATGATTATCAATATCACTTCGATAAACACCTAGCATAGATTTCTTCCTCTGGTGAGATTCAAACCCACAACCTCATGCATGTGAAGCTAGTATCCTTTCCAATACCCTCACAACCAACTTAGGTCATTCGGCTTTCTTCACGTTATTGAGTCTCACACAAAATTCCGAATTTCTTTTCTCGTCAGTTCCTCGAAACCGTCTACCCACCAGGATGAATGGCTGCACTGTGTAATACTTGGGTGCTTAACCTACATAACCATATAGATGGTTACCGAAAGTCGATCCTACCCCTGGAGAAATCTCCTTGTAAGACATAACGAAAGAGTGCCGCCGTTTCATTATATCTACTGATACAGTGGTGGACACACAGTTAGTAGTGTAGCCATAGTAACACAAACGGTCTGAAAACTGCACGATCTAAGCAACGAGGGACTACCTCGCACTTAGTCCAATGGAAAATCTCCAGAATTACTAGAAGACTTGTAGCCAATGAACCGAGTCCCCTGAAGTCATTTAGTCCGTAGCGACTGTTGAGAACCTTCAGAGCAGTCATTACGATTCGCACTCTACTACTTCGATGTTACACGTTCGGTGTCCTACTCTATGGAGCTGAGTCATGGACTGTATTAGGCATTTGAAATGCGATCGTATGGAAAAATATTAAGGATACCATCGACAGATTTAGTCAAAAGTACGGCGGTACGAAAATGTAGAAATTCTCAACAGCATCCAGAGAGCAAAACTCGATTGTTTTGGTAGCGCAATTCCGCAACAACAAATAAAACCTGTTGAAATTAATAATTAAAGGAAACATTAATGGCCGGCAGTCTGGACGAGCGTTTCTAGGCGCTTCAGTCTGGAACCGTGCGACCGCTACGGTCGCAGGTTCGAATCCTGCCCGGGAAATGGGTGTGTGTGATGTCCTTAGGTTAGTTAGGTTTAAGTAGTTGTAGGTTCTAGGGGACTGATGAGCTCCGATGTTAAGTCCCATAGTGCTCAGAGCCATATGAACCATTTTTTGAAAGATTAATGGAATATGTGATCCACGACGCACAGGATTAACCTGGCTAAATAACTCAAACCAGCAGTTTGGGTTCAGCACTGAATCAATGTTCTGAAAAACCATGGACGGACAACAGATCATGCTATCGATCGGCAGTGTTACTGGAGGACGAGGTACTTAAGAGAGGAAGAATGACAATGCTTAAAAATTACATAAATGCTCACCATTAAATCTAATACTCCACTCATATAATCGCGCTAGCTGCCATTACAATTAATCTGCAATTGGCACACAGTTAAAATTTTTTGAACCTAGTGCTCTTAACAGCACTCATGTCACCACTTATTTTAATCAATGTACGTATTTTCTCAGACATCCACCGTACGAGGACGCACTGAAAAGTAATGTCGACAGATGTTTTACGTGAAAACTCGCAAAGATTTTTAAATAAAACAAACTTCATTAACATTCTACATTGTATTCTTCACGTCTATAAATTTATTTCTCAAGACACTCACCCTCGGAACCAGCAAAATTTCCCCAACTAGATACTATTTTGTTGACACCGTCACAGTGTATTGTTTGACTATGTTAACAGAGCCACAACCTTACCCCTGCTTGCACCGCTTGACACAACTGAAATGCTCAAAGGTTTTCTTAGTTTTGCGATAGACGAAAATCGAGACTGTGTGTAGGATGATCGACGGCAGTGAACCAAGGACGTCGGCTTGCTGCAGATGCCGCAGCGATCGTGTGTAGTTTGGCACTGCCGTGCTCAAGGAGAGTGTGCTCCACATGCGGACGAAGTCTTCGAATTCGTTCTTTTAGTTTTGTGAGCTCTTTCTCACCCACCAACATAGTCACTCAGATAAGAGAGGTAACTATCCAAAATAAGGATAAACACTTGTTACAAAACGCTCCTTACGCAAAATCAGTGGGCTGTAGGAATCCAAAGTAAAGATGTAGAATGTTACTGACTTCATCAAATAAAACAGACCGAGTCGTTATCTTCTCAGCACGCCGTCGTGTTATAAGCACAAAAATCCAAAAAATTGCTCTGAAACAAAGTATGCTGTACTTTTAAGTGAAGATCTTTGTAATGTACATCTGTATTAAACGTTATGCTGGTGATATATGGTGACAATGCGTATTTATATTTACAATGAAGAGAGATTGACCAGTGGCCAATATACAACTAAAACCAAGTTGTCAGATGGATATTAACTGCAATGGATTAGTGGAGAAATACAGGGATGAAGAAGTAGTTCGATTGTCTTGCCGCATGCATGCTGTAGAGCACATCTTCCACCGGACTGCCTTGATGATGCATGGATGGTAACAGCGTAGCAAATGCCCGGTGGCGAAAAGGTCATGAATTCGTTGACTATATAGTCAGTCAATAGATGGAAAATCCTAGTACACCATCTGAAATGTGGAATTGGTGAAGACAGACAGTCGACCGAAATTATATCGAAATAAATTCATGCTTAACTTGTCTTCAGTTGCGTTAGGTAACACCTCGATAGCTAACACATCTGCGTTCAGAGAATTTATTTCGAAGTGATTTCGGTCAGCTATCTACCGTCATCAATTCGATGCACAGGACCATGAATACTGTCGAAGTTTGGCATAGCAAACGATACTCAATCAGGCAAAGGTATCTGAACCTACAATTTCTGATCAATATGCTAAAGGAGAATGTAATAAAATCAGTACCTGAAATTAAAAAAAAAAGTAATCCGTCGGTTAGCCTATTCAGTGAAAGAGATTAAAAATAAATCCGTGTTGAAAAGGAGTTAAAAGATATTTTAAGAATACATAATGACTTGGTGGATTTAAGGAGTTTAAAATTTACGTCATTCGTACGAAAAGTTCGTAAAATAAGACAGAAGTAATGTTGTAGAACGGAAAATGTAAAAAAAAAATATTTTTTTAAACACGGCTATGCACTATGTGCATAGACAGCCTTAAGCCTAGATAAAATGTGGAGGGGCGATCTTATCACAAAACACAGCCTCCCCATTGTCGCGGCTTCCCTTGCAGGTCGCAGAAACCGCAGCTAAAATGTATGTGGCCAGAAACACCACGTTGACTCACGGGTCGCCGAGTCCACGGCCGCAGAAGCCCATGACACCCTTTAAGAGGCGGCGAGGCATCTCGTACAGTAGTTATATGAGAGTGAATTTATTCCTCGCTCCTCATGAGACATCATCAAACTTATTTTCCTGCTTCTGGAGTGTCTACAGCGAGTATGAGGGAATCCCGAAACGTGACATCTTACTTTTGTACTGCTCTTCGTTCCACACCTTCAAGGACGAACTTCTTTTCTGTGGCACTCGAACACTTGTACTTCTTCGATGTCATTTTCACGGCGGATCTATGTACTGTGCTTATGCTTTATTGAGAAAACACGGGAATTTTTCAAAGTGTTTAGGGATGAAACGATTATCTTAATAACCGATAAAACAATTCCAGATATCGAGTAATATGTACCGGCTGGCACTTCATTACGAAATGTTTACGGGGCTGTCTGTTATGACAGCCGCATCCGTTTATGGAATGTACCAAACACAGGAGGTTTCTTCGGTAAACAGAAGTTCTTACATGGGTCTTGACAACACGATCGAATTACAGAGGTTCAAATAGTGAGACGCGACTGTGTGGAACTGCATAGGCAGATTTCGGTCCCTGGAAATAATTGTAACTCAACTAAGGACTTTATAGCGACACGAACGTCAGCCGGGTAAATAAGTCCCACACTAAGTGGACATCCAGCGGACGCAGGTAAACACTTCCTGTTACACCACGCCACTGCTGCCTCGGTGTAAACACGGAGGACAGCAGGAAGTGCACTACGACCACTAGCTGGACTCCAGAGCAGGAAACAGCCGGGGTCCCCGGTGGTCTAGTGGTAAGAGGGTCTGAAACGTTCCAGCGCCTCGGCTGGGGCTATTCGCCCCAGCCGGGTCGGGGTTCAATCCCCGGCCGGCGCTGGAATTTTCAGACTTCCGAACACTAGCCTCCACCTCTGCCTTGGCATGTGGCGCATGTCAGGCACCCCCGTGGGGTCCGTGCTTTGGATCCCACGTGGAGCTCACTCCCACACTACAAACTGTACCTAATTATGCTGCTACAAACATTTAAAATTTTAATTCACACACTTTCTTCACCAGACTTCATCTACATATATTTTAAGGTATTTAATATATCTCACTATCAAAAGAAACTGCTTGGTATATTTGTAGGATTACAACTATCAAATAAAACCCTTACAAAAAAAAGATTTTGTTTTCCTTCGTGTACTGAATACTGCTGAGGTAAATACCCAAACATGTGCCATTTTCCTGTAGTTAACAGTCAATATTCGAAAAAAAAAAGGTTATCATACTGATTCATATATTACATACTGTATTTCACACGTTCTCAGTGCTGAAAAAGCAGTAAATATTTCAACGTCATAAGAAAATGCCAAATATTACATCAATAGCAAATCACAAGCCAACGCTGTGTTATTTTTAGTATCATGATTGACTATGTGATAAATAAATCCTGTATAATTGCATTTTCAAAAACGAACAAAGGCCTTCTTTTTTCTCAAATTATTCTAGTATCAAAATGGGATGTTTGATGTGACACAGGTCACTAAAGAGATAAACTCTTTTTTTGTATGAAAAACGTTGTTTCTCGTGGTTTTATGTGAGCTGAGTGCTGTATCAAACAGATAACACGTAACGTTAACAAGAGGAATTTCTTGGCGATTTCACTAACACGCCCATATATTTGATATAATATTTCGATTAATAGTTATATGACTACCTCTCTGCCTCTACTTTATGTAAAAGTATCTTTTGGATCAGAAGAGAAATTATATTACTACTTCTACGCGTTAAGTCTGGTTGAATGAAAGAGATTGTAATGGCCTCAGCCGAAGATGCTGAATGTTACCTTCTCTGCAAGGCATTTGCCATCGGTAATGAGTGAAACTGTAAAATAGGAAAAAGAGATGAAAAAAGTCTATTACTGTTGTACTATTATATCACTAGCGTTGCATTACATAAACTTACTTACAGTTCTCGTTGCTGTTCAATATTCTTTAACTCACTATACCGTGCGATTATTTTGTTAACATTTAATATAACAGTAGCCCTGTTCCGAGCCACAAATCCATTTTTAATGCTTAAAAGAGTGGACAAAACTATTAGTAATACTAAATTACGAAGAGGGAATGATGAATGTAACATTCTGCGTACATTAATGTCGCTCGAGATGTAGTTTGCATTATATGTTAAGAGAACAGAATTATTTTGTAATGTGTGAAATACACAAAAATACGGTAACAGACAAACCGAGCAGTGATGCCGTAGTCTGTTTTGTAATAATATTGTAAAGGAAGAAATAAACAGCAACTAGACATTTAAGTCACTCAATATTCGCGGCCATTTTGCGGTTCATCACTTCGCTGCTACGTGTCGCTACTAGTACCTCACACACTTCGTTGCCTGTAGTGCAGAGCTTCGCTACCAGAGGGCTCTATCAGCATCGGCGAGGACTCACTCTGTCGGCGTTTGCTGCTTCACTGCTCAACATCTATGCTCGCTGATATGCTGCTAAATCTTCAGAATAAACGAAAAAAACAACACCAACACCACATATGGCAAATAGTGATAATTGTGAATACTACCGAACCATCTCTTTCATACGTCCTGGCTGAAAATACAGATCCAAAATATTTGCAGAGGAATGGAACACATTAGAGGAGACGATCTAGAGGAAAATCGAACACACTAGCCGCTAGAGATCGGTTGAAGAAATTCAACCCATATTTATAACATCTATAGATGTAGAAAATAACTTTTCACAGTTTTGACCAAAATATACAGTTTGAATTTAAGATGCAACCAGCAATAAAATACAGTGAGCGGCATGTTATCTAGAGCTCTGCCAAAAATCAGCCAGCAGATGTAAGACTTATAAGGAAGCCGGTAGTTGATAGTTGAGGAGGGAGAGAGAGAGAGAGAGAGAGTGAGTTTGCATACAGAAAGTTTCACACGTCGTGCGACACACTTATCGCGTTTGTAGAGGGGACCTACCTGGGAATCGATGTCTGGAAACATCATCCAGCGACGCTACAGAGTAACAAAGTTACAGGCACTGGAGTCTGTAAAATATGTGTACACAGGGAGATCCAATGAAGATGTTAGCAATTTTCTATGATGATGGAGATGGATAAATGTATAAATTTGAGGTTATGTCCCTATAACGGAAAATTGGAAGAGAAGACATTCCTGTTACGTGTGACAGTATGTACCGGTAGTGTTGCAGCTAAGATGTAGGGCAGGAAACTTTCAGAGGTGGTAGTATGGACCGAATGTCCAGTACACATGGGCTGTAAAATGCATACCTTAAGAGCTGTGAGGACTTGTTCATCTTCGCTAGCATAAAACATATCTCCACTGTTGAACAAGTGCTCATAGCGCCTCAGGTATGCATTTTGTATCCCATGTTTACCGGACATTTTTTTCTTACTTTGATCCATACTACCACCTATGAAAGTTAGCAACAACAGTACCAGTACTTGTATTCCGCCGTCAGAGGTATGATAACGATATTCCCTTGTAACTTCCGGAACATGATACATGATCAAATTGATACATAATCACGGCATCACACTCTACTTACATACATTTGCCGGAGCTGGCGCCTGTATTTTGATGCTCTGTAGCCTCGTTAGATGACGTTTGCATGCATGAGTTACTAGGTAAAATTGCAAGCTCTAGAAATGTGAAACACCTTGTATAAAGAAAGCAACATACGAAACGAACGAGATATTTGGGAAATTAATCGAAGATAAGAAAGAAGAAATAGAAATTGTTTCCAAATCGACCTTTCATTTCGCTGCTGCTGATTTGAAATTTCGTGGCATTTATTCGCTCTGAAGAGGATCGTTGAAACGATGGTCGAAATGTCGTTATTTTAGTTGTTTCACTGTTGCATAATGAAATGGCCTAGTACCCAAAATGATTTTCTTAAATTTGTTTGTAGGAATTCTATCGCTTCTCAACGATATTTTCAGAATGATAGTAGTATTTTTTCCTACACCTACCAACTTTAATAGTGCTAGAAATGATGAAAATAGTACCTAATACTTTTTGATATGGAGACAGAGACGGTGCTTGGTTTTAATGATAACAATATACAGGAAAATTCAGCCATGTTTCTGCGAAGTAGCATTACGCCGAAATTCTGAAATACATCCGTATATTTCGAATGTGGTACAACAGCTGTAGGTAGGAGACGAGGTACTGCAGAAGTAAAGCTGTTTAGACGGGGTGTGAGTCGTGTTTGGGTATCTCAGATGGTAGAGCACTTGCCCATGAAAGGCAGAGGTACCGAGTTCGAATCTTGGTCCCGCACAGAGTTTTAATCTGCCACGAAGTTTCATATCGGCGCACACTCCGCTCCAGAGGGAACTAATTCTGGAAACAGCTGTATAGTTACTGGAGAGATACAGGATGTTCCAAAATCACGTTAAAACTTCTAGGGAACTGAGTAATGATATTCTGAAGAGGAGCCCATGTATGGAAAGGTATAACCGTGCTACAGCCGTATGAATACACTTTCGCTAATGTGGTATGCAACAGGGTTATAATCACTGGAGGGGGGGGGGGGGGTTACTTACGTCGGATCGTATGATGTCATTTGACAGCTGTCTCCTCTCTGACCTGGTTCGAGTCTCGTTCATGTTTCTGTGAGTGTTAGAGGAACATTGCTGAGTACACTTTTGCCGAATACACCGACACGAGTATTGTGTGGCCAAAGCGCACAGTACTGGGAGAGCTGCTGGTCGCCTTTATCAAGATCGTTTTCCACAACGTCTGACTCCTCCCCACACGCTTTTCGTTACCATTGCGCAACGTCTTCGAGTAAGGGTGCCTTCACCGTTTAGCAGGTGCGTCTGAGGTGCCCCGTGGAGACGCAGCGCACGAGAATTGGAAAATATATTTATATGGATATGGTGTCTGTTCTTTCGGACATGTCCGAAAGGACTCTACGAATGTAGTGTGTGGTCATACAAAGGTGAGAAAGTGGGTCTCGCGGGAGGCGTGCGCGAGAGAGTCCCTGTAGTCTCACTATCCTCTGTGCCGTCGGTGGCTCAAATGGACAGATCGACTGCCATGTAAGCAGGAGATCCATGGTTCAAGTTCCGGTCGGGGCACACATTTTCACCTGTATTCGTTGATATATATCAACGCCCGTCAGTAGCTGAAGGAAATAATATCATTCTAATTTCAAATTGGAAAAGGCCCTCCTGTAAAAACAGTGTATCTGAAGACCGATTTCTTTGTTTCTTGATTATTAACGAGTGAAAGTGTAATACAATAGATGTACTAGATCACATTTACACTGAAATGCCAATGAAACTAGTATAATAATGCATATTCAAACGGAGAGGTATGTAAACAGGTTTAATATGGTGCTGCGGCCGGCAACGCCTGTGTATGACGTGTGTCTGGCGCAGTTGTTAGATCGGTTACTGCTGCTACAATGGCAGGTTATCAAGATTTAAATGACTTTGAACGTGGTTTTATACTGGGCGCAAGGCCGATGGGACACAGCATCTACGAGGTAGCGATGAAGTGGGGATTTTCCTCTACGACCATTCCACGAGGGCACCGTGAATATTAGCAATCCAGTAAAACAACAAATCTCCGACATCTCTGCGGCCGGAAAAATATCCTGCAAGAATGGAATCTGAAGAGAACCGTTCAGCGTGGCGAAAGTGCAACCCTTCCACAAATTACTGAAAATTTCAATGCTTGACCATCAACAAGTTTCAGCATGCGAAATATTCAATATATCTACATGGGCTTTCAGAGCCGAAGGCCCACTCGTGTACCCTTGCTGGCTGCACAGTACAAAGCTTTACGCCTCATTTGGGCCCATCGGTACGAACATTGGACTGTTGATGACTCGAAACATATTGCCTGGTTGGACGTGTCTCATTTCAAAATGTATATACAGTATGGAAGAGTATGGGTATGAATACGACATCATGACTCCATGGACCCCGCATGTCAACTGCGGACTGTTCAATCTGGTGGAGGCTCTGTGACGTTGTAGAGCGTGCGCATTCGGAGTGATGTGGGATCCCTGATACGTCTAGATACATCCTGTCTAATCACCTGCATCCATTCGAGTCCATTGTGGATTCCGACGGAAGTGGTTAATTCCAGCAGGACAAAGGAGCGGCCCACACAACCACAGTTGCTAAAGAGTGGCTGCAGGAACACTCTTCCGAGCTTAAACACTTTCGCTGGCCACCAAACTCCCCAAATATACTGTACGTTTCTAGTAAATTTTATAGCATTAACTAGCATATCTGGAATGCCTTGCAACGTGTTGATCAGAAGAGATCTCTGCTCCCTCTTACTGTTACGGATTTATGGGCAGCTCTGCAGGTTTCATGGTGTCAGTTCCCTGCTGCGCGACTTCAGCCATCAATAGAGTCCATGCCACGGCGTGTTGAGGGATTTCTCGCGGGGGCCATAAACGATATTTCTTTGGCTCCACAGTGTAACAAATTACTTGTCAATGTGACAGCGTTACCAACATGTTTTCAAATGGTTCTAGTATACGGTACGTCTCGGGAGACGGGTTACAATTTAAAATATGAGTATTATGTACTCAGTCCCCTCTACAAGTTCTAGCAGGTAGTGACGGGAATTTCAGAACATCCTGTACGTTTCCAGCAAACTGTATAGCCGTTGTCGTATTACAATTGGTATCTGCGAATACATTCCATAATTCGTGACAGATCGCGAGGCGCGTTTACCCAGGGGGCGTCTCGGCTACGGGAGCTCTGACGGCCACGAGAATAGCCGGAGGTAGAGAGCGCAGCACGGCTAGTTTGAAAGCAACTTTCAACTAGTGTTGCCAGAGGTGTCTCTTTTTAGAGATTCTACGACTCGCCCCACGTAAGCTTTATCTGCTAACATTTCGAAATACACTATCCTATCAATGAATGTACAGACACCTATTAGTGGACATTAATATGCAGTGTGTCCAACCTTTGTCTCTATGGCGGCTTGAACTCTGCTCGGGACACTAAGTGAGGTGCCTGCCGACAATTTACGCACCACACACAGAGATCGTATCTACGTGTTTGTACATGCAAGGCAATACATTTCTCAGCAAGATAGCCACATCTCTCGCCAATTTTGAACATTTGGAGCAAAATGGACAGGTTCTGTAAAGAAGGTCGCGATTTTGGCGATGTAATGAACCAACTGAACTGAATTTGGTACCATATCCATCAGGAGGGTATCCACTAACCCTATCAGTCAATGTCAAGCCTAGTAACTGCCAGAGGTGGCCCAACACGTTATCGACTTATCAATTTGTGAAGCTCTTTGTTTTGAATTAATCATCCAGTTTTTCTTCAACTCTAATCATTCATTTGGCCCTACACGTACAGTCATGCTCAAAACTATCCTAACGAACGAATTGAATTTCGCCTGATTCACATGCAACCCACATAACGCAACTGTCTAGCAGGTCCCCTTATCGCTCCTTGGTACAGTCGTTTGACTATTGAAAGTGGTTCCAACAAGTCACCACGAGAAAACACTGTTCTGTATCGCAATAACTCAAGATGTAAAGTAATACCACGATACTACAAATATCACGGAACACCTTATCACAGATAAGACTGCCCTTAAGGCTTGTAGCTCACATTTATTACAATTAATGACATATCTGACATTTTACCACTCTCATTATTACGTCAGATAGGTAATGCACATAGTAAATTCGTCGAAATCATTATATACTCTTCAAAGTAACATACCGTACTTATTAAACACAAAATAAGATTAAAAATTAAAGGTATTCACGAGCAGCTGATTGAGAATATTTATGAACTTCAAATGACACGACGAACCGTCTCGTTCTGCATATGGGTGCAAACTCAGGTCATGCAGACTAAGCAAAGATTTCGTGCCTGACGGAAACTAACAGTCACTCGTGATTAGGCATACAGAGAGTGATATACCTCGATTTTAGACAGAGCCAGTTTGCAAATACCAATTTTAAATTACATAGCGCAAGTATTTTTGCCGGACGCGAATTCCTACCCAGCACCTGTTGTCCCTGTTAACGAACGACGAGAGATGTTGAATCTTGGTTCTTAACAAGTAACTTACTTGAATTGCCGTGAGGAAAGGCTTTGTATTGGGCAGGGATTCGAACTCAGAACTTAATCGGATAGATATCGACGCACAATCAACTGTGACATTTCGGATTTTCTCGGCAGTAGCTAGATGTTTTAACTGAAATGATAAGACCAAACATTAATTTTTTTCCTTCCCAAGACTCCAACCCGGCATCTATCGCTGTTATATTCTAGATAAAACGAACGTTAAATATGGGTTTGTTGCACCAGCAGCGACATGTGAGCGTATTTGAACTAGAAATAATATGACGAAGAGTTCAGTGCTCACTGGGAATACAGCTCCACACATCATATCGCTTTTGACTACACACAAAGATACGTCAGCTTCCGAATTTTTGTCCAGCTCGGACTAACATCTTGAACTTACAGTGATCTCGCAAATAGTCCTGTGTCTCACTGGGTGTCAAAAACGTCACATATCGTTAGTGTTGACAACGAATGAAAATACATTAAACATTAAAATAATTATCCACCAGCAGATAGGTGTTCTCATGCTAGAGCTTGATAATACATAATGAAATCTATAGTGCCGGGCCAGTATTCGAACCCATTCACGCGCAGTATGTGGAGATGTTGAGGAATCTGCAGTTCTGAACAAACAACAAATTGTAGCCGTGCTGTATTCTCACGAAGGGATCAAATTGAGCGTTAAGTACGGTCTAAGTTGCATTCCCAGATCAGAACCGATTTTATCGACATACAGAAGCTCAGATAAAATATGGACTAAATGTCCTTTGAGCGTTATTTAAGCATCACAAGACTGCACATACATGCAATCGATTTCGAGGTGCAAAGTGTTTATCTTACTTTGGTGACAGGTGGGCATAAGAGATTTCCAAAAACTTTTTATCGTACTGAAATAATCTTTTGTCGGAAAGAAACAAGGTAAGTGTTTTATTCGTATATATTTTGTAGGAAACTGTAATCGTAATGGAAGATTATACACCTTAATGTTTGACAAAACTGCTAGGAGAAAACGCTGCATCCTAACCAAACCCCGCGGTTCCTCTCCATATCCCCGTAAGACACGAGCAGGGGATTCTCCACGCATACCGCTACATAGCTGTTCCTAGCATACCTGAGATTTGGCAACATCGTCACAAACATTAGGCAACACTGTGACAGTGCAATCACTTCCGCCTATGGTACTGAATTGGCTCACTAAATTTACTTGATAGTACCTTTCCATTTGAATGGCTCATGCTGTATAATCCTTACGTAAACTAAGATACTGAGGCAGAAAATTCAATTTTTTGGCTAAAGAAATGCTATTCTCCACATAAGTGGCAACTTTTATTATTTTTCACGATGCGTTATGAGGCTGAGCGACCAATACCATGATGAGAGTGGTGTAAAGGTAGCAGTGTGTCTGTAACCCGGTGGTGCCGCCCATGTCTCGTGTCAGAACGGCTCAATCAGTCGTCAGTTCCAACTGAGGTAGGGACCATCGTGTGCGAGCTTTTTTTTATGGAGCTGCGAATTTCCAGAAAAAATTCTGTATCGAAATCGGAAGAAAACCTTTACACATCAAATCTTCTTGGTAGCTCGACTCAGTAAGTTGTGTTAATCGTCATAGATCATGGCGTTCTGACTGCCAAGCTGCTTCGCAATACCAGCGTCTCTGAAGAAATTCGAATCGACCATCAACGATACGAATTTCAGTATTGTTCTTCACTTAACTCACATTCCAGGGTGATAAGTATGAAGGAAATGAGCCTCTTGATTACTCTATGCTAAACTTTCCTGCAGACATGTGCTGACAGTGTCTCTAGCAACTTACTTTTTCTCTGGGTAGCTTCAAATATGGGCAATTTTTTCGCCTTAAATCCAATTGAATATTCTAAATATCATTTGTGAACAGCGTTCACTTCTCCATTAATTAATTTATGGACCTCAAAACAAGCAGTTTGCCTTAGTAGCTATAGAGCAGGTTCTCATAGGTATTGACGCAATCTTTTGCATCCATTTACCATAGAAAATCAAAGAAAGAAACCAAACACATTACATTGCATTTACTCCCTGTACATTGAGTAATACATATGAATCCACGACAATAATAAATTATTTGAGGAATCTCTTGTGCAAGGAAAAGAACAGAATGTGATGCTTTAATTATAGCGCACTGGATCTGAAACAATGAAATTAATTTTGTGTCACATTGATGTACTGCATTCTAATGTAATAAAGTAATCATCAAATAAAAACGGTTTTGTGCCTCCTTTGCTATCAGGAGTGAAACACAAATCGTAGACAGATTTTATGGGTCACTACTCAACAACATTAAAGCATTGTACATGGTTGAGAGTGTGGAGTGGAGCAGATGTTGTCGGCAGAAGGCAGCGCAGTGCCTCAGCCCCCGCCGGTAGGCAGAAAACGGTGTTCAGAGGCAGATGCTCGGTAAAGAAATCTTTCGCTAAAACATTGTTGAACCAAACTATTATTACCAGTGTGACACAAAGCGAAATATATTGTAGATTCGCTTGAATTACACGCATAGCTTCAGCACCGAGACGAAAGGGGCGATAAAAATTTTGTCGTTGTCTGCTTCCGGTCGCCAGATTTCATATTAGCTAGTCTCGCGTTTTACCTCAAGACTACAGCCTTAGTCAAGAATAATGTACTAAGACTGAACTCAAGACTTCCTCTGGGAAGTGCCGCAGTCTACAATGTTGCTGATCGAGCATACTGCCGGACACAGGATCCTGAGAGGAGCACGACTGTGTTGTCCACCTTATGTGGACGGCTCGGCGGTCAATGTTTTGCTCTAAGGCTGTATCTACAACACATATTGCACCCTGAACACCTAGAAGAATTAAGAAAACAAAAGTAGTTTATGAGAGCAACGTTAACTATGGCGTTAGAAGTATTCATAGTGTTGTGTTCGTGTGTGCAAACGCCTTCCAATGCCCACTCAAGGAGGACAAGGATGCAAAGTCTAGCTTCAGTATAATAAATTCGCTACAGTCTGCGGATGAACTCACACTTAGGTTGATAATTAATTTGAATATTTAGCAATACTATACTCATTGGTGTTAAACTCGTTATTAACCAATGATTCCCACAGCTACAGGGACACTACTTGTGATACTTAGGCAGTGCTATCAGACGAAAAGATCAACCTGACACAAACTGTGGGAAGTTTGTTTTACAAACTTCGTACCAGGATAATGAGCTTTTACGTATTTGGGATGTCTGTGAACGTTGCTGCTTGAGACGATTTAAGATGAAAGTAAATTCCTTCAGCAACGACAATGTTTGAAGAAATCGTCTTAACGGGACTAAATCGTGGTTTGTAAATCGTTTACCGGCCGTACTCTGCAGCATTTCTCTGATTGGAAGGCAAATAGCTTACGGAAAAATGTCACAGAAGGAAAAGGGAGAAAGAAATGTCTCCCACTGGAAGGTCATGTTGTCTTATTTAAATGATTACAAAATCAGGTAAAACGACCAGTCAGATTGTCAGTATAAGAACATTACTGTTGTCAGTATGATGTAGCACTGCCCAGAGCCTGTAACGATAAAGGGCCCGTTTAGGTCAGTCATATTGTATACAGAAGTGGGAGAGAGAGCACCGCTAAATTCTACAATCCGAATGCATTGCAGACACACAGAAATTACTGTTACAGTGTACTAATGGAGCCCAATTAATGAGTGAACTGCATATTTTCCGGTGAGAGAGAGCACTGGCAAATAGTCTTCGGTATATTAGTTTAATTAATCTGGTGTCACTCTGAGCCAGAATTTATGGCCAGCAGCTGAGTGCAAGGTCAGTGGGCCGGATCCGAGTTTTGCAAGTGCGAAATACTTTCCTACATTATAGAAGCGAATATTAAACTGGAACTAATATTCCAAAAATTTTGAACTTGGATAGCTTAGAATGAATATCTTTTTCTTTATTGCAAAGGAAAACAATTGATTTTCTAAAACATTCTCTGTCATACACAACTTGAAACAGGTCACGTCGACCAAATCTTATGGAAAAATTGAGAGCGACGTATATCGGCAGGCAGTAAGATCTCTTGGCTTTTGGTTCGGCAGTACTCGACAGCCATTTCTAGGCGCAAGTAATAGAAGAAAGGCAGAGCGTTTTTGTTATCAAGTAACGTCTTCATCGATTACTTTAGTTTTAATGTAATCTATGAGTAATTGCTGGTGTTTGATTTTAACATGGAAAGAATTCTGTTGACAGTGAAAAAACCTCTTCTTGGGAAACTACTTGTATAGTGACCAAAAGGAACGAACTGATATTCAAGTACAGTGTTCCAGCAGCGGCATGAAGAAAATGATAGTAATAATGACGGTAATAATCCAATTATCCGGTAACTTCACACTTCCCAGTGGATCTTCACGAACTAAGAAAATTTCTGAATTTGTGAACATTTCAAAATAGCTTCACATCGAGCCTATGATGCCTACAAGGGTCTTTACATCCTGCTGACATGAGAATAACATAATCTCCGCGTCAGAAGCTTGTTTCTACTTAACCATTTAATAGTCTCGCGTTTTATCCACCGTGACTACTTTTGTAAGCTCAGCACATCATCCGTTGCAGCTCACTCCTGGGGCTGGGAAATGTGGGCACAATGGTCTGGTGGAACTATCACAGGAGCAATGCGTGGGTCAGACATTTACTTTTAAGAAGCACAAACAGATTTACTTTGCCTCTGGTAACCTCAAGAGAAAGACGTTATAATCCAGATTTCGCAATACAAATCACGTTCCATCATTACAAACTGGGCAGAGCCAGGTTACGTTGGGAAACGACATAGCGGAAGTCATCGTAAACAGAAATACAGTCGCCAGTAAACTTACTTACATTAGAAAATTTTATTTTATTTTATGAAGCGATAGCCATTTAAAGGATGGGGCTCTTATTTTACTTGTAACTGATTGAACTAGAGACGTTGAAAAATTTGGTGCTGGACTGTGATTCGAATTCGTTTCTCCTCTTTCGAGGATCTGAATCACTCGGAACATTATAGTTCAACCATTTCGTTCCTTTTCGCAAGACTGCAACCTTCTCTAGGTCTCCTCCAAAGGTAAGTATGTGGGTCCGCATCCTGATCCAATACAAAAACATTCATAGTTTCAGTTCAAGCCCTATAACGTGCACACCGTCCCGCTAGTGAAAACCAACGTGCGCTTTTAATGTATATTCATGTTGTAACATTACAGGACATATTGGGACATATTGAAGTATTCGATACTGTAGACTTTTAGGGGATGTCGATACAGATATGCAAAAATGTAAAGGGAAACTTTGGTGATGTTTAAATATTGTACTGTGTCAATATTAGGACATTTTGCACAGAAAGAACAAAAATAGAATTAATATAAGTATATATTAGTGTTAGTAACCTATTTTCATTCAATTTTGTAATTATATTTCATTTTGTAAAAGAAAGACTCACTGTTTGCTGTAGCTCTGATTAATTGTATAAATTATCAGTTTTGAGCTAAATTATTTCGTATAATATGGACAAAATACTTTTAAAAAACTCACCAGCTAAAGAGAAAGTCTGTAAATGAACGTTTAATGCACACTTCTGGAATTTTCTATGGAGAAATTCTATATTATCATCCCAAAAATACGAAAACTTGTGAAAACTGTTTCATAACCTAATTTCGAAAGACGATTTGTATCAAGAAATATTGCTAAAAAGATTTATTTACGTTTTGAAACAGGATTTAAATCATTTTACATATAAATAATTGTTCTAAATCACCCAAGAAATATCCAGAATCAAATGTCAAGATATTTCTGGAAACGTCGGTGCAAGTCTGGTGAAGGTTATCCGAAGGCTGGTAGAAAAATGTTATAAACTCTATTTTGAAATTATGCTTGTAAGAATTTATATGTGCTCATCCTTTTACTTGCTTTAATCTGTGCTAAAGTTCTGTAATGTCTGATTTGGTTTTAAGTCGTGAATTGCTATCGTATTGTGAACAAAGCATTGTCAAAGACTCTCATTGTTTGGAAGGATATTAGTACACCTAGGAGTTGTCAGTGGGCAGTTCGGATGTGCAGTGCGGTTGGCTGGGAGAATCTGTTGTTGAGTCTGTCAGTTCTGTTTGTAAATAAACGTCTATAATGAAGAATTACTTGTTGTCGTCAATATGAACTCAAGACCTTTTGCACGAAGCAGACACCTCCTAATGCATAGATCATGAAAACGATATTTCGTAATGATGTGTAACATGTCATTTTAATGAAAGGTTTCTTTACATACCATGATTCAATTTCTTTACAACAATTTCTTACTCTCTCTCATTCTTTTTGATCTCTCTCTCTCTCTCTCTCTCTCTCTCTCTCTCTCTCTCTCTCTCTCTCTCTCTCTCTCTCTCTCTCTTTCTCTCTCTATCATACACACACACACATTCTTTTTTTCTTTATTTGTTTGTTTTGCTCGACTATCGGCGAGGCATCAAAACGTCTCTGAATGAGCTTCTTACTTTTTAGTACACTTACGAAATAAATATAAAAACAACTGTGAGAGTTACTGATATATGATGCTTAGTTTTCAGTCAGTTCGGAGTATTGTTAGTAACCACGCTCCAGTCCCTAAACCTAGTTACAGAAATGCGAATCAGACGCATTACGTATTCCAGGCCGTAGTAGCCGCGACTTGGAGACACCAGCTATGGTCACTTCCCAGCCCGCTGTACGATCACATCGGGTCGTCGTCTTTCTGCTGGTACTGTAACTGAGATTTGACAACAAGGCAACGTATGTTTGGGAACTCTGTGATCGACCAGTTCCTTCCTGGTGTGCACGAAATTTATCCTCAAGGTTCACTTGATTTTACCTGTCATTTCCATTGAATAATCTGATTTATTATCGTTTTAGGTGTAACAAAAAATTATAAATTTACGGTTTTCAGCCCAGGAAAGTCGTTGCACGTGGAAATCGCAACTAATCTCGTCCTTTAAATAGCGGTTTACGAGTGCTAGACATTATCGATCTCGTAAGAGTGAGCTAAGACACGTATTTCTACCCCAGCTCTATGGTAATGCGCTGACCTGAGAAAAAGCATCTGTTATGGTTCGCACTTCCAGTCTCACTAACTGTAACGTTTTTATCCATTCTGTGAAAGAGCTACAAGCAGTCAGATAAAACATCGATAAGGAAATCGCAAAAAAATACTTTCGGCTCATAGTGCAATGGTGAAAACTTACAATGCTGCACAACAGGTAACTCCTCTTCCCGCCGATGACAAGCAAATTTTGGGTTTCTAGGAATACAAAACTTTACTTACGAAATGCGACATTTGCACTGCACGACGTTTTCAACAAAGAGATGGCGCAATACAGTAGACCAAGTGGAAAGAAACACTTCCTATTTAAATTTGCGCATCCTAGACTGTTGGCTGTTCTGTGTAGGTGGCAGGTACGTGATTTTATTTCGGTGATTCGACTTTATTTTGTAATGTATGCACTGGGTAGTCGAGGCAGCTAGTTCATTGTGATTCGGCCAACCAAGTAAATGAATTTACTGAACCTGCTGCAAATTACTACAGGAAGCCTGTGTGTCAGAATTCTCATCCAGTGTGGTGCAACGGCGTTACGATAGAAAAATGAGCCACATACTTATGATATGCTTGTATATCTATAGACTTGGTTCGATTCCAACTTCTGTCAATGATTTTAGATAAGGTGAGACAGATTCCATTCTCTTCTGGCTACACCAAGTGAAGAAGATATAATGACATTGTGGTCTGAAATTAACATGAAAAATGATATTCCTTTTCTACAAAGTAGACGTTAGGATGAATCACAATAAAGACTGGGGCGGCGACACGTAGAAACCTTTCTTATACTTATTATTTATTTCTAGTGACGAAACAAACGCTATGTAGGCTCACAGGACATTTAGTCCATAATTTATCTGAGCTTCTGTATGTCGATAAAATCGGTTCTGAACTGGGAATGCAACTTAGACCATACTTAAGGCTGAATTTGATCCCTTCGTGAGAATACAGCACGGCTACAATTTGTTGTTTGTTCAGAACTGCAGATTCCTCAACATCTCCACATACTGCGCGTGAATGGGTTCGAATCCTGGCCTGGCACTATAGATTTCATTATGTATTATCAAGCTCTAGCATGAGAACACCTATCTGCTGGTGGATAATTATTTTAATGTTTAATGTATTTTCATTCCTTGTCAACACTAACGATATGTGACGTTTTGACACCCAGTGAGAGACAGAACTATTTGCGAGATCACTGTAAGTTCAAGATGTTAGTCCGAGCTGGACAAAAATTCGGAAGCTGACGCATCTTTGTGTGTAGTCAAAAGCGATATGATGTGTGGAGCTGTATTCCCAGTGAGCACTGAACTCTTCGTCATATTATTTCTAGTTCAAACACGCTCACATGTCGCTGCTGGTGCAACAAACCCATATTTAACGTTCGTTTTCTGTAGAATATAACAGCGATTTGTGCCAGGTTGGAGTCTTGGGAAGGAAAAAAAAATAATGTTTCGTCTCGTCATTTCAGTTAAAACATCTAGCTACTGCCGAGAAAATCCGAAATGTCACAGTTGATTGTGCGTCGATATCTATCCGATTAAGTTCTGAGTTCGAATCCCTGCCAAATACAAAGCCTTACCTCACGGCAATTCAAGTAAGTTACTTGTTAGGAACCAAGATTCAACATCTCTCATCGTTCGTTAACAGGGACAACAGGTGAGGGGTAGGAATTCGCGTCCGGCAAAAATGCTTGCGCTATGAAATTTGAAGTTGGAATTTGCAAACTGGCTCTGTCTAAAATCGAGGTATATCACTCTCTATATGCCTAATCACGAGTGACTGTTAGTATCCGTCAGGCACGAAATCATTGCTTAGTCTGCATGACCTGAGTTTGCACCCATATGCAGAACGAGACGGTTCGTCGTGTCATTTGAAGTTCATAAATATTCTCAATTAGCTGCTCGTGAATACCTTTAATTTTTAATCTTATTTTGTGTTTAATTAGTACGGTATGTTACTTTGAAGAGTAAATGAAGAATACGACAAATTTACTACGTGCATTACCTATCTGACGTAATAATGAGAGTGGTAAAATGTCAGATATGTCATTTATTGTAATAAATGTGAGCTACAAGCCTTAAGGGCAGTCTTATCTGTGATAAGGTGTTCCGTGATATTTGTAGTATCGTGGTATTACTTTACATTTTGAGTTATTGCGATACAGAACAGTTTTTTCTCGTGGTGACTTGTTGGAACCACTTTCAATAGTCAAACGACTGTACCAAGGAGCGATAAGGAGACCTGCTAGACAGTTGCGCTATGTGGGTTGCATGTGAATCAGGCGAAATTCAATTCAGGTCGTTCGGATACTATTGGGCATGAATAGACATCACGTGTATCGATTTCCATCGCGCTGGGGTAAGTCCTTCGGGATACGTTTATTCTCCTTAGTGTGTAAATATATTTGGAGCATGTCATTCAAAAACGTTTGAAATGACATAGACGGGAGCGGGTTGTTGTTAGGAGAGCAGAATGTATTAGACTCGCGGATCATGTGGTGTTATTGACAGAGAGCGAAAGAAGTATGACTGAAATGTTAAAAGAATTGAACAAGAGTCGTGAGTAAATTGGAATGAGAAATAATAAGAAAAACGCAAAATGTCCGGTGATAGGTGCAAGAAAATCAAGAACAACTATAATGTTAGGCAGGAAGACACACAACAATTTAGTATTTTTAGATAACTGCGACGTGCTATTATGGACGACATTGGAAGTAATAAGGAGGTGAAAATACGTATAGCAATTGCCAACGAGACGTTTCATAACAGGAGGCTTTTATGTGGGTGCGTTGATAGGTGATAAAATAGGCAAGCACAGTGAGAAATGAGGTGGTGTTGAGTGGGAGAACAGAGAGAAATTTTAAAGGTAGCAGGATGAGCAAACACAATTGGCATGGACACTGAATGAGAAGAGATTGTTTATTGATGGTATGGAGGAAATGGTGAATGCAATAAGAAGAAGAAGAAGAAGAAGAAGAAGAAGAAGAAGACTCAGAACATACCAGGTGGTGGACAGCGTAAGAACAGAAAATAGTTGTGAGAAAATAAGAGGGTAACAAATGATGGGACTGCATGGAGAGCTACATGTGAAGACCTGCCCTAGGGCAGAACACTCATGGTGGTGGTGTTGATGAAGAGGAGACTTATGTAGGATATTTTGCAAAACGCCCATTTTCTTGTAATCCAAATTTAAACAAAACATAGGCAGCTTATAATTTGTAGTCTATAAACGACCGTGAATTGCGTGACAGATGGAACTTGCCAGTATACCAGTTATTAGGACTTATTCCCACTCCACTGACGTATGGAGCGTGCGTACTGTGGCTGCTTAAAAGCCTCTGTGCGTGCTGTGCTTAGTCTCTTCTTGTCATCACGCTTCCTACAGTTACAATACGTAGGCGGTTTCAGTATATTCCATTCCTACATTCATCATGTAACGTCAGTTCTAGAAACTTTCTAATTAGGTCTCCTCGCGATACTTTGCTCTTCCACGGAATAGTCTGTGTCTACCATGAACTGTCCGTTAGTCAGTAAGTAGAATAACTGGTTTTCCGACACATGTCGTCATGTAACTGTCGCTCTGTCTCCACGTCAGAGAGACGGAAATTCTGTGTGCCACATTTGAAGATGAGTCTGTAAAGGTTACAAAACTAGTTAATGGAATTACAAATAGTTCAAAAAGTGAGTTTTTGCAGTTTTCCGTATTTAAATTCAATGCACTAGTCACAGGCTCTCGGCGATCCTTAGGGGATATGCTTCATCGGTTGGGAGCGTGATGTGTCCCTCCGAGATTAATTTCACCTGGGCTTTAAGCGACTCACCGGTCAGCATTTACAGAGCTGCCAACTACATCTCACACCGGGAATATTACCAGGATTAGTTTGCATCGCAGCCTACGGAAGAGAACGCAAATCGAACGAGCATTCACAGTCATTCCCTCCATTGACTACCATTCGCCTATATTCAACAGTTAAGGATTCCTCCGGAAATATTCCAAGTAGACTTACTCTGGATATTGTACGTTTGTTTCCAAGCGCCTGCCTGTTCAATTTGAGCAGAAACTGTGTGACATTCTCCAACGGGTCAAAAAACCTGTGACCATTCGTGCCGCCCTTCTCTGTATACATTCAGTTTCGCCTGGCAGTTGTATCTGATTAGGATCCAAGAATCTCGACCAATATTGGGGGATAAGTCGCAAGCGTGATTTGTAAGCAATTTCTTTTGTACACTGATTGTATTTTCCTAGAATTCTACCAACGAATTGCAGCCAGCCACCGTATTTCCCTAAGACTGCGACTATGTGACGGTTCCATTTCAAATCTCTAGAAATTTTTACACCCAGGTATTCATGTGGGTTGAGCGATTGCGAATTTGACTCGCTGCACTATACTCGTAGGATAAGGTTATATCGTTTTGTGAACCGAACAATTCTACATTTCGGGAACATTTAAACTAAGTTGTCATGCTTTGCACTACACTGAAATCTTATGAGGGCGTGGCTTCTTTCAAACAGAACTTTATTACAGGCAACTGCATCATTTACGGAAACACTGAAGTTTCAAATAGACCGCGTAAGCACCCCCCCTTCTCCCCTCCAAATTGCTGTCTGAAAACTGGAAGTCCCATATGTAAACCACCTTCAGAAGTTCGTTCACTTTCCGTATCAGTTAATGTGTTAAAAACTTGACCTGAAGAAACATGACCCTTTGCAGTTGAAGACGCTCTGTTGTAAGAGAAGCTAGTTTTTTGACAAGTCTCAATATTTATGTACTGAACTAGGTGTTGTACAATTCTATAATTTTCAGGTACATTCGGCGACGTATGTGGATACTGTCTGACAAATGTGTTGCGAATAAAGTGAGTAGTAAAGAAGTAATAAAGTGAAACATCAAGCCTGATGCTGACACCTTACTACACGAACAGCGAAAATGTAGAAGTGATCAAAGTCTTTTTCCTTTCATCATTCTGCCAGGGATGTTAGAGGGAAAAAAAGTTTCGAAATTATGTGTGAAGTTTGTTGGAAGTCGCCACGTGCTGCCTTTCACAAATGCTCGGTGAATATAGTCTCGATAATTTGCGCGCCATGAAATTATGCTGCCTTAGACGAGTACGCAGTTTTTAACTTTTAACGCCCGGCTTATTGCGTAAACCTATGCCTTTAAATGAAGGACGGAAGGAGGATTGCATTTAATGTGCTATCGATGTTGAGGTCATTAGAAACGGAGCAGGAGTTGGCACTGCGTCAGGGAAGGGTAAAAGTAGTCCGCCGTTCCCTTTCAAAGGAACCATCCCAGCATTTGCTTGGAGCGATTCAGAAAAGTTACGGAATACGTATCAGGATGGCCGGATGCGGATTTAAACGTCATCCTCCCGAATGCGAGTCTAGTGTACTAGTTGACAGCTCGTCGTGTAGCAAGCGTTGCTGGTGATGGGATTCCGGGTTCGATTCACGGCTGGGTTGCTTTCTCCGCCCGGGAAGTAGGTGTCTGTGGTGTCATCATTTCTTCATCATTCGTGATGGTGGCGAAACTGGACTGTGTAAAGGTTGGGGCTTTGTACAGGCGCTGATAACCGTGCAGTTGAGCGCCCCACAAACCAAACATCATCATCATCATCATCATCATCATCATCATCATCATCATCATACCATGTACTAACCACTGCGGCAGCTCGCTTGGTATACATTTAAATGAGCAGATTAAGTCAGCATTTTTAGTATTTACATTGACTTCGTTCTTCATAAATGAAAGCAGGAACTACGACAAGACCAAGGAATTGGGATAACGAATGAGAAATACCTGATTGTGCTTCTGTTTGTAGATGACATGATTCAAGTTCACGAAATGACCTCCAAAGATCTATATACCACCTGAACGAAATATGCAATGAATACAACTTTAAAATTTCTAGTAATAAAACGAAAATAAGTGCACTCCGAGGAAAATACTCAGTCAGTTTAAAACTAGTTTTGGATAATCCTGCTTTAGAACTGGTCTCTTAATCTTTCATTTAGGCTACGCTGTAAGATCTGATTTTTACTCTCATACTTAAAATAAATTACACAAATTCTAAGCTGTCTGTGACACTATTATCTGAACATTGGGCAATAAAGTACAAAAAGGTTGTCCCGAAATTCTATAACGTGGTCGCGGTTCCTGTATTATGCTATGAAAGCGAAAACATGGTTAAAAAAAACGAAAAATAAATCACACGGCAGAGATGAGGTTCCTAAGAAATTCGAAGAGCTGCACAACAAGAAATGATTAGGAATGAAGATACTAGAGAAAAATTAAGTATTTTCAACAGAAACTAAAAAATTCAAAAATATCGTGAAGACTGGTGAGAATGCTACGTCCCAGACTTCCCCAAAATATTCTGAACTACAAGCGGAATGGAAGACGTGATATTCAAAGGCCTCGGACATGGGAGCAATTTCGTTTGAGAGACTATCCCGCGCGGCGACTACTGAAGTACTTATACATTATAGAATTCTTAAGTTGTACAAGCAAAATAAGTAAGTTTTAATGTAGTTTACGTTCACTAATGCAAAAAAATTTTTCTTGCTTTTTAAAGTGGGCTATGTTCTTTCTCAGGGTTCAAACTGTCTCCATGCCAAATTTGAACAATATATGTTAAGCGGTTTGCACTCGAAAACGAAACAGACTGTGTTACAAAGTAGAAAAGCAACTGAGAGAAAGAAGCGGCGTCGGTTTCTGCAGAAGGCGGCCATCATTTTGTAGGACAATGTTCGGGCACGCTCGGTTCAAGTCGTGACTGATTTGATCGGTATATGGGGATGGGGAGCGCCGCATCACGCACCACGCCTAAAGGATTTCTTGCTAACCATCTCTTCCGACTCCATTAATGAATTAACCCTCTTGTCTGCCCCACTTCTGTTGAAGGTTACACATCAGACAAATACCTTGTTGTTGTTGTTGTTGTTGTTGTTGTTGTTGTTGTTGCTCTTGTCTTCAGTCCACAGACTGGTTTGATGCAGCTCTCCATGCTACTGTATCGTGTGGAAGCTTCATCTCCCAGTACCCATTGCAAACCTATATCCTTGTGAATCTGCTTAGTGTATTCATCTCCTGGTCTCCCACCTCGATTTTTACCCTCCACGCTGACCTCCAATATTAAATTGGTGATCCCTTAATGCCTCAGAACGTGTCCTACCATCCGACCCCATCTTCTAGTCAAGTTTTGCCACAAAGTTCTCTTCTCCAGTATCCTATTCAATACCTCCACATTAGTTATGTAATCTACCCACTTAATCTTCAGCATTCTTCCGTAGCACCACATTTCGAAAGCTTCTATTCTATTCTTGTTCAAACTATATATTGTCCATTATTCACTTCCATACGTGGCTACACTCCATACAAATACTCGGAGAAAGGACTTCCTGATACCTAAAGCTATACTCGATGTTAACAAATTTTTCTTCTTTAGAAACACTTTTCTTACCATTGACAGTCGACATTTTATATCCTCTCTACTTCGACCGTCATCAGTTATTTTGCTCCCTAAATAGCGAAACTCCTTTACTACTTTAAATGTCTCATTTCCTAATCTAATTCCCTCAGCATCACCCACCTTAATTCGACTACATTCCATTATCCTCGTTTTGCTTTTATTGATGCTGATCTTATATCATCCTTTCAGGACACTTCATTCTGTTCAGCTGCTCTTCTAGGTTCTTTGCTGTCTCTGAATTAGAACGTCATCGGCAAACCTCAAGGTTTTAGTTTCTTATCCATGGATTTTAATTTCTACTCAGAATTTTTCTTTTGTATCCTTTACTACTTGCTCAATAAACAGATTGAATAACATTGGGGATAGTCTACAACCCTGTCTCATTCCCTTCCCAACCACTGCTTCCGTTTCATATCCCTCGACTCTTATAACTACCACCTGCTTTCTGTACAAATTGTAAATTGCCTTTCGCTCCCTGTAATTTACCCCTGCCACCTTCAGAATTTGAAAGAGAGTATTCCAGTCAACATTGTCAAAGGATTTCTCTAAGTCTACAAATGTTAGAAACGTAGGTTTGCCTTTTCTTAATCTACTTTATAAGGTAAGTCGTAGGGTCAGTATTGCCTCACATGTCCCAGTATTTCCACGGAATCCAAACTGGTCTTCCCTGAGGTCGGCTTCTACCATTTTTTCCATTCGTCTGTAAAGAATTTGCGTTAGTATTTTGCAGCTGTGACTTATTAAACTGATAGTTAGCTAATTTTCACACCTGTCAACACCTGATTTCTTTGAAATTGGAATTATTTCATTCTTCTTGAAGTCTGACGGTATTTCGGCTGTCTCATGCATCTTGCTCATCAGACGGTCACGTTCTGTCAGAGCTGGGTCTCCCAAGCCTGTCAGTAGTTCTAATGGAATGTTGCCTACTCCCGGAACCTTATTTCCACTAAGGTCTTTCAGTGCCCTGTCAAACTCTTCACGCAGTATGTCATCTCCCATTTCATCTTCATCTACATCCTCTTCCGTTTCCATTATATTGTCCTCAAGTACATTGCCCTTGTATAGATCCTCTATATACACCTTCCACCTTTCTGCAATATCTTCTTTGCTGATAACAGGGTTTCCATCTGAGCTCTTGATATGCATACAAGTGAATCTCTTTTCTCTAAAAGTCTCTTTAGTTTTTCTTTAGGCACTATCTATCATGCCCCTAGTGATAAGCGCATCTATATCCTTACGTTTGTCCTCTAGATATCCCTGCCTAGCCATTTTGCACTTCCTGTCGATCTCATTTTTGAGACGTTTGTATTTCTTTTTGTCGGGTTAATTTACTGCATTTTTGTATTTTCTCCTTTCATAAATTAAATTCAATATATCTTCTGTTACCCTCTTTCTTTGCGCATGTCAAGTTCCGTAGGCCCAAATTGAGGAGCAAATCTTCTAGGTCATGGAACGTGTCAGTATCTACATCTACATCCGTACTCCGCAAGCCACCTGACGGTGTGTGGCGGAGGGTACCCTGAGTACCTCTATCGGTTCTCCCTTCTATTCCAGTCTCGTATTGTACGTGGAAAGAAGGATTCTCGGTATGCTTCTGTGTGGGCTCTAATCTCTCTAATTTTATCCTCGTGGTCTCTTCGCGAAATATAAGTAGGAGGGAGCAATACACTGTTTGACTCTTCGGTGAAGGTATGTTCTCGAAACTTCAACAAAAGCCCATACAGAGCTACGGAGCGTCTCTCCTGCAGAGTCTTCCACTAGAGGTTACCTATCATCTCCGTAACGCTTTCGCGATTACTAAATGATCCTGCAACGAAGCGCGCTGCTCTTTGTTGGATCTTCTCTATCTCTTCTATCAACCCTATCTGGTGCGGATCCCACACTGCTGAGCAGTATTCAAGCAGTGGGCGAACAAGCGTACTGTAACCTACTTCCTTCGTTGTCGGATTGCATTTCCTTAGGATTCTTCCAATGAATCTCAGTCTGGCATCTGCTTTACCAACGATCAACTTTATACGATCATTCCATTTTAAATCACTCCTAACGCGTACTCTCAGATAATTTATGGATTTAACTGCTTCCATTTGCTGACCTGCTATTTTGTAGCTAAATGATAAGGACCTATCAGTCTATGTATTCGCATCCCATTACACTTGTCTACATTGAGATTCTATTGCCATTCCGTGCACCATGCGTCAATTCGCTGCAGATCCTCCTGCATTTCAGTACAATTTTCCATTGTTGCAACCTCTCGATACACCACAGCATCATCTGCAAAAAGCCTCAGAGACTTTCCGATGTCACCCACCAGGTCATTTATGAATATTGTGAATAGCAACGGTCCTATGACACTCCCTTGCGGCACACCTGAAATCACTCTTACTTCGGAAGACTTCTCTCCATTGAGAATGACATGCTGCGTTCTGTTATCTAGGAACTCCTCGATCCAAGCACACAACTGATCTGATAGTCCGTATGCTCTTACTTTGATCATTAAACGACTGTGGGGAACTGTGTCAAACGCCTTGCGGAAGTCAAGAAACACGGCTTCTACCTGTGAACCCGTGTCTAAGGCCCTCTGAGTCTCGTGGACGAATAGCGCGAGCTGGGTTTCACACGGCCGTCTTTTTCGAAACCCATGCTGATTCCTACAGAGTAGATTTCTAGTCTCCAGAAAAGTCATTATACTCGAACATAATACGTGTTCCAAAACTCTACAACTGATTGACGTTAGAGATATAGGTCTATAGTTCTGCACATCTGTTCGACGTCCCTTCTTGAAAACGGGGATGACCTGTGCCCTTTTCCAATCCTTTGGAACGCTTCGCTCTTCTAGAGACCTACGGTACACCGCTGCAAGAAGGGGGGCAAGTTCCTTCGCGTACTCTGTGTAAAATCGAACTGGTATCCCATCAGTACCAGAGGCCTTTCCTCTATTGAGCGATTTTAATTGTTTCTCTATCCCTCTGTCGTCTATTTCGATATCTACCATTTTGTCAACTGTGCGACTTCAAGAGAAGGAAGCACAGTGCAGTCTTACTCTGTGAAACAGCTTTGGAAGAAGACATTTAGTATTTCGGCCTTTAGTCTGTCATACTCTGTTTCAGTACCATTTTGGTCACAGAGTGTCTGGACATTTTGTTTTGATCCACCTACCGCTTTGACATAGGACCAAAATTTCTTACGATTTTCTGCCAAGTCAGTACATAGAACTTTACTTTCGAATTCATTGAAAGCCTCTCGCATAGACCACCTCACACTACATTTCGCTTCGCGTAATTTTTGTTTGTCTGCAAGGCTTTGGTTATGTTTATGTTGGCTGTGAAGTTCCCTTTGCTTCCGCAGCAGTTTTCTAACTCGGTTGTTGTACCACGGTGGCTCTTTTCCATTTCTTACGATCTTGCTTGGCACATACTCATCTAACGCATATTGTACGATGGTTTTGAAATTTGTCCACTGATTCTCAACACTATCTGTACTTGAGACATAACTTTTGTGTTGAGCCGTCAGGTACTCTGTAATCTGCTTTTTGTCACTTTTGCTAAACAGAAAAATCTTATTACCTCTATTAATATTTCTATTTACGGCTGAAATCGTAGATGCAGTAACCGCTTTATGATCGCTGATTCCCTGTTCTGCATTAACTGATTATAATAGTTCGGGTCTGTTTGTCACCAGAAGGTCTAATATATTATCGCCACGAGTCGGTTCTCTGTTTAACTGCTCAAGGTAGTTTTCAGATAAAGCACTTAAAAATATTTCACTGGATTCTTTGTCCCTGCCACCCGTTATGAACGTTTGAGTCTCCCAGTCTATATCCAGCAAATTAAAATCTCCACCCAGAACTATAACATGGTGGGGAAATCTACTCGAAATATTTTCCAAATTATTCTTCTGGTGCAGAGCCACAACCGCTGCTGAGCCTGGGGGCCTATAGAGACATCCAATTACCATGTCTGAGCCTGCTTTAACCGTGACCTTCACCCAAATCATTTCACAATTAGAATCTCCGTCAATTTCCTTCGATACTATTGCACTTATTATCGCTATAAACACGCCTCCCCCTTTACTGTCCAGCCTTTGTCTGCGAACTATATGGGCGTTGTGACCGTTTATTAATGAGAGCAGTTCTGGGACCTTTCTATAGACGCTCCTGCAGTTTACTATTAGCACATTAATATTGTTATTCCCTGTTGCATTTTGCCTACTCCTGCCTTGCCGCGTCTCAGGAGGCGTCTTGTCGGGTCTAGGGAGGGAATTCTCTAACCTAAAAAAAAAAACCATGTGCACTTCACACGTACCCCGCTACCCTCGTAGCCGCTTCCGGCGTGTAGTGCACGACTGACATATTCAGGGGACCCTACATTTCTCCACCCCATTGCGGAGGTCGAGAAATTTGCACCCCAGCTCTCCGCAGAATCGTCTGAGCCTCTGGTTTAAGCCTTCCACTCGGATCCAAACCAGAGGACCGCGATCGGTTCTGGGAACGATACTACAAATAGTTAGGTCTGATTCCACCCCGCGAGCGAGGCTTTCCGCCTTCACCAACTCCGACAACCGCTTGTACGAACTGAGGATGACCTCTGAATCCACACGGCAGGAGTCATTGGTGCCGACATCAGCAACAATTTGCAGTCGGGTGCACCCAGTGCTCTCTATCACCGCCGGTAGGGCCGCCTCCACATCTCGGATGAGACCCCCCGGCAAGCAGACAGAGTGAACACTGGCCTTCTTCCCCGACCTTTCCACTATTTCCCTAAGGGGCTCCATCACCAGCTTAACGTTGGAGCTCCCAATAACTAATAAACCCCTCCCCCCGTGTGCCTGCTCGGACCTTGCTGAATGAGCAGCCACATGTCCATTCACAGGCAGAGCGGACGATGCCACACGGCCAGCCTCCACATTGACCCTCTGCCTCGTGCGCCGCGAACGCCGCTGAACCCGCCACTCCCCTTGGGGAGAGGGTGGCCCAACCGCGCCCGGTACCCGCGAAAATGTCTCGACAGCAGGGACAGTGGGTGAAGCATCTAACACCTGGGGTGCACCATGCGACGCACCAGACTCCACACTGCCGCTACCCTCCGAGGCAGCAGCCTGAAGACGGCTGACCGCGGCCATCAACACGCTCAGCTGTTCGCGAAGAGTGGCCAGCGTCCGTACACAGCAGTCACACATCCTATCCATCCTAAGGAATCAATATACTGAAGAGACTTAATCAACTTTTAAGTAGACTGCTAATTCACTAAAGGCGGCTGATTACTGACTAAACTGTGATTGCTAACCACTTCTTGTAGAAAACAATGAAAATAGCACTACCTGTCTCTGGACTGTATTGAAAACAAACACTAGCACTACTAGCACTATGGCTGACTAAAAGGACTCTCTCTGACTGTATTCAAAACAAACATGAAATCTATTTAACTCTATTACTAGCACTCGACAATTAAAGCTTCCTAAAAGCAAAAACACACGGAAGAAGTAGTGACAAGTAAGAAAACTACAGTTAATACTTCAATCAAGGTAGCTCGCTGCACAGCAGACGTGAAGCAGACGGCGGTTTGGGCGACACATGAACTTACAACATAAAAGTAATAACAGATAAAAATACATGTTCATGAACCAGAGAGAAAATCAGTCCATAAGTTTAAGCAAACGCTATCAGCAGTACAATGAGAATCAGCTTAATTTTTCAATTAACTCCTCGACAGAATAGAAGGAGTGACCCATGAGGAAACACTCCAGTTTCGATTTGAAAGCGCGTGGATTACTGCTAAGATTTTTGAATTCGAGTAGCAGCTTATTGAAAATGGATGTAGCAGTATACTGCACACATTTTTGCACAAGAGTTAAGGAAGTCCGATCCAAATGGAGGTTTGATTTCTCCCGAGTATTAACCGAGTGAAAGCTGCTTATTGTTGGAAATAAACTAATATTGGTAACAAGAAACGACTATAAGGAATATACATATTGAGAGGCCAATGTCAAAATACCCAGACTCCCTGAACAGAGGTCGACAAGAGGTCCGTGAACTCACACCACTTTTTGCCCGAACCTCCCGTTTCTGAGCCAAAAATATCCTTCTAGAATGGGAAGAGTTATCCAAAAACATAATACCATACGACATAAGTGAATGGAAATAAGCAAAGTAGACTAATTTACTTGGCGAAGTATCACTCACTTTCGGTACCGTTCGAATAGTGAAAATGGCAGTATTAAGTCTTTGAACAAGATCCTGAATGTGGGCTTTCCATGACACCTTACTATTTATTTGAACACCTAGGAATTTGAGCCGCTCAGCTTCACCAATCATTTGCCCATGCTGTGAGATTAAAACGTCAGGTTTTGTTGAATTGTGTGTTAGAAACTGTAAAAACTGAATCTTACTGTGATTTAACGTTAGTTTATTTTCTACAAGCCATTGACTGAGGTCATGTACTGCACTACTTGAAACGGAGTCAATGTTGCACACAACATCCTTTACTACCAAGCTAGTGTCATCAGCAATCAGAAATATTTTAGAGTTACCCATAATACTTGAGGGCATATCATTTATATAAATAAGGAACTAGAGCGGCCACAACACTGATCCCTGAGGAACCCCCTCCCCCTTGACAGTATACCACTCAGATCCCCCATCACACTGTATTACTTTGCCCCATTCCTGTAGATCGTTCCCTAATGCACTTCCTGAAACACTCTACAACTTCTGATTCTGTCAGTTCTTTCAGGTCCCATATCCTTAAATTCCCACGTTTTTCCAGTTTCTTCAGTTTTTATCTACAGTTCATAATCAATATATTGTTATCAGAGACCACATTTGCCCCTGGAAATGTCATACAATTTAAAATCTGGTTCCTAAATCTCTGTCTTACCATTATATAATCTATATGAAATATTGCAGTATCTCCAGGTCTCTTCCACGTATACAACCTTCTTTCATGATTTTTGAACCAAGTGTTAGCTATGATTAAATTATGCTCTGGGCAAAAACCTACCAGGCGGCTTCCTCTTTCATTTTTTACCCACATTCCATATTCACCTACTGCGTTTCCTTTTATTCCATTTCCTACCGTCGAATTCCAGTCACCCACTAATATTAAATTTTCATCTCCCATCACTATCTGAATGATTTCTTTTATCTCATCACACATTCCATCAATTTCTTCATCATCTGCGGACTACTTTTACGACTGTGGTAGGCGTGGGATTCGTGGCTATATTGGCCACAACAATGCTTTCACTATGCTGTTTGTAGTGGCTTACCCGCATTCCTATTTTTATTAATTATTAGACCTACTCATGCATTAGCTTCATATTAGCCTTCCTAATACTTAAATCTATATTCGATGTTAACAATGACGCCGGTGGATGGACTATCACGAAATTACTGACCGTCGAGAAAGTCACAAATATAACCGACAAGCTAATGGGCCCTTCACAGGAAAAGGTTTTTCGCCGGAAAACGGGGAAAACTGAAACCCAGCAAATGAGTAAAAAAATGTATATTCACTGACAAAAAAAAGTGTACGCACACAACTTACACAACAATAGTCTGGGATTACTCTATTACGTAACAGTTTTTGTGATTGTATCTTGCAGCTTTAGTTATTTTTAATTAAAAGAGGCTTTAAAAGGACAGAAAGAACGTGTTGGACTACGCTACAGATCGTTCTGTTAGCAAAGTCCTCACTTTGTAATCACTTTCGTTGACTTCGGCAACTCTCAACAGAAATCTCCAACCTAACCGAGACAATGTGCTACGATACAGCCGAGATCATGACAAGAGAATGGGCTACATCACACTCGAAGTAAATTTATATAGGTAAGGATCCCCATGACCTGTGTACGTCTATTATAAAAAATCTCCAAGCCACTCTCCTCAAATAGATCGCCATCTTCTCTTGACCTTCAACTGTTACTATTTCAGAATTAAAAACCAGATTCAAAGAAAATTTGGCTACCAGCCAAAAACTAGAAAAATAAAAATAATAAAAGTGAGAACGTGAAACATGTTAGAATTAACCATAAACAGGAGATTTTACAGAAAATAAAATTGAGAAAGGAAATCATTAATATTATCGACCGTTTAGGAACTCTAGGCTACGAAAGGGATGAAACAACATATCGAATAACTGGTGGAAGAGTTAGTGTGTTTTAAGATTATATCCAAACAAGAATTAGAGAAAAACATATCGAAGCAAGGCCTCTATTACGAAAAATAGCTAAATCTCGAGACAAATTGTGTCCTTTTGTATTAGATTAAATGTTTTGGCCCCTAGTACGGATGAAACAGTATCTGCAGTATCAACAGGAACTTCGGACATGTGTTTCATATTTCATCCAAGCCTGCAGTCTATAAATATTTAAACAAAATACTGAAACAAAATACCACTACCGGGGAATTACTTACGAAGCAGTTCTTGGTAAAGAAACACAGGACACAATTACGTATGTAGGCTTAATACGAACTACAACTGTGTTCATAAATCGCTATAGTTGCCTTGGACTAACGACGAGCGAATATCAATATAACCTGTACGCTTTTCAAAGCTGTTATCCATGAAAAAGCTAAACGACGTATCGTGAACAAAATACAATTTAACACCGAAACAATGACATTAGTTGACAATGGGCACAGACTTTAGTCAATGGGCACTGTTGAAAATTTGTGCCAGACCAGGATTAGCACCCGAGTCCCCTGGTTACTAGGGAGAGGCAATGATCACTGTGTCCGAATTACACAGTGGTCAACAGAATAGCACGAACTGCCCGAGCATGCCGTTCGTTAGATCGAAATTCTCAATTTCTCCATAGACTGCTAATACACTGCTCCTTGAACATAATCCTCCTCCCCTTAATTATACAGTACATGGCCAAAAAAACAGACACCGAATATATGCAAACTTGGCCTTACGAACATTGCAGACGTCGTCTATGTAACACACGTCAAACTTCAAAGAATTTACCAATTCGTTGCATTGTTTACTATAGACCACAAATCAAGTAACGTAAAAAAAGCACTGCGTCTATTGAGATCATGATTCATAGTTTAAAGAAAACTAATAAGTCGCCTACATATTACAGTTGCTGCCGAAAGAGGAGAACCATTATTTTCCCACAAAAGGAAATATAGTTAAAATTACGCTTCTATTTCGGTTAGTTTCGGCGGTTACTAAAATTTGCAGTGAAAGTTACATAGTGGACTCTACCCTCCCCCCACCAGAAACGTAGTTATCGTGGCTGTTGTGAGACTTTTGTACACAGTTAGAGAAAGTGTGTTAAATGTGGCGCGGACGGAAACACTAGGCTACGCTACAGGGCAATCTGCTCGCACAACGTTTAGTCGGCATTCATAATCGTTGGCGTAAACAACTCTCAATCAAATTACCACCTTCCAACCTAACTTAGATCTCGGGCTACACTACCAATCGGCCTGTCATCACAACCAAAAATTCATTGAGGGTGGTGGGGGGATTTCCTGTATCTCTCTCTAATGTATCTCTAGGCCCAACTGCCAGTTTTGTCAGACTCAACAGCAAGATTTACCAATGGTAAACACTTTTGAGACGGCTAGTAATTTTAGAATAGTCCTCTTCGTCTTACTTGGCATAAATTGTTCGCTGGCGTCCCAGCAGCTAGCTCCCTCAGTGTCTGCTTCTGCCATCGCACCACGCCAGTCTGCTGTTGTCCTAGCATACCGAACGCACCGCACATCCGACACCTTCGGAACCACTCACTGGCCAGTTAGCAATTGAGCGGAACACTGTTTACATCGTGAAAGGAAAACTATGCAAAGATGTACACTTAAATGGCACGACTGAGTAGCACACACACAGTAATATCTGAGGAATGTCCTTCGACACGCGCAGAACGAAAGTCTTCTCGCGATCGTACAGCGTCTCTGAAAAAAAAAATCTCGTGACTATATTCCGGCGTTACGGCCAGGTTCTCATACAAATGAGCAACAAAGGGTACGTTTGAAATTTTTTTTTTGAGACAATGACAATACATTCGAAGGATGTGTTTGGGAATTACGAGTGATAATACTATGAGCTTAATTTTAGATTTTCAATAAAAAATGGCGCCCGTAATTATGATTTGATCAAGGGCCTGCGAGACTGGAGTACGCAGAGTGCGTGCAGTGTGGCACCACAGATGTTACCTGAATTCAAAAATGGGTAACATCAGTTGATACTACATTATTCCTCTGAAATTGAAAATGGATAACATCAGTCGATAAAACATAAAATTTATGCGAGCGCATACCTAACCGCAATGAAACAACCTTAAATTTAACGATACAGTGCTAATTCGAACTTTGAGTTCGATTTTTGGGGGTTTGTTTCACTCCTTATGCCTACACAAAAATTAGTTAATATTAACAAATGTCATATTATAGCTATAAGTTCCTAAGAAAAGTGTTTACTTTTAGGGGTCAGAGGTAGAAGTTAAGAGATCGAACCACTTTCAATTTATGCTGCATGCCGTTCTGAGAAAATAGTTACCCGAAAAAAATGTGTTCAATGTTTAGGGAAAACATTTAGTTATATTATTACTTCGATTTGCATGAACTGAGTGTTACATATATATTTTTAATGTCGCTGAAAACGAATCTGAAGTCAGATTTTCAATATTCAAAACAGCTAATCCAATACGGAGGGCAAACGATTATGTTTTGACCAATTTTTACCAAAATTGTATTTTCGTTATTTACGTTTAGTCTGCAATTCAAGGAGTATTTATCAACCCTTCCTCTACCTCTGATTGTTCCTAGACAGCAACTTCCTGTTCTTCTTGGCAGGAAAAGCCGATCTGTCTAAGCTGGATTTGCAGCACTCGGCAGCCTGCACTTGATAATCGTCCTTATTTTCGGTGAGTATGTTTGCATGCATTGTGCAGTATAAATCATTTTGAGCACGTGCGACACGGGACGAGTTATCATCTACATCTATATGGATACCCTGCAAAACACATTTAAGTGCCTGGCAAATGGTTCATCGAATCACCTTCACAACTGATAATTAATTGAAACCCTCAGCTGCCGACAGGTGTTGTTGATATACTTCGATGGGGACAGCTGAAAAGTGTGCCCCTACTGGGACTCGAACCCACGATCTCCTGCTTACATGGCAGACGCTCAATCCATCTGAGCCATCGAGGGCACAAATGAACAGCACGACTGCAGGAATTTATCCCTTGCACGCTTCCCGTGAGACACATCCCCAACCGTCCACAATCCGCATACGTAATGTACGTAATAGGTATTTGCCTATCCACTCATTACTGGCTCACACTAATGTGACGATTCCCGTAAGAGTTCGGGCAACCTGTGCGCATTCGCACAGACGAAGGGCAATGGCTGGGTAACGTTTAACCATAGATATGAAGTAACTGTTCTCGAAAGAACAGGCGCCACTGACGACCGTGCAGCACTTCTAGAATACATGATAGACCGGCCGATGTGGCCGAGCGGTTCTAGGCACTTCAGTCGGGAGCCACGCGACCGCTACGGTCGCAGGTTCAAATCCTGCCTCGAGCATGGATGTGTGTGATGTCCTTAGGTTAGTTAGGTTTAAGTCGTTCTAAGTTCTAGGAAACTGATGACCTCAGATCTTAAGTCCCAAAGTGCTCATAGCCATTTGAACCATCAGTCCGTATGTTTGCACACTACTTACAGTAACTTATGCTAAGGACAACACACACACAACCATGCCCGAAGGAGGACTCGAACCTCCAACGGGGGGAGCCGCGCGAACCCTGACAAGGCGTTGGAGACATGGCGGGTACCCCGCGCGGCTTATGGCAGCCGTGACACTGCTTCAAACACTGGGCTGTAGAAACTTTTGTAAAGCACGGATTAAAAAAAAAAACCTTTCCGTTCCAGGAGTCTAGACAAGTACACCTTTAAAAAATGCAACTACAAAGAAATTAAATTTTTCGAACGGGGCAGGGCTTAAAACTTTGAAGAGTTAAATTTTAATGGCCGTTCTCTTGTATGCAAATAGTTTCACAGTAGAAATTTCTCTAGTTTTATTTATTTATTTATTTTTTGCTGTAGGTAAAGAAGGATAGGATTGTGAGGAGGGGGAAAGGGGGGGGGGAGGAATCTTGCATCTCCAACCTTGGAATTCTTAGTACAGAATTTTTATTCATTACGAGATTCTCAGCCACTTGCAGAAGTGATTTCGCGTGATTCTGCAAAACTTTTCCTTTAGCCAATCGTAGCAACTATAGGATTCCGTTCCTGCTGCATGACATGTCTCGGAACTTAAACTGACCAACTTATTTGCATAAAGAGCTAGCTTATCATCCGCTTCTTTACTTACTTAGACCGTTCATGGTCTGCAAAGCATTTTTTTCTTTAATCGTTTTTTTATGTCTTTTATAAACTGCAACACTTTCTAAACTGTTCTAAACTTAATGCCGTTGAAGCATGGTCTTTTGCTGAATGACCAAAAAGCAATGCTGACAGCTGGAGTCCAAGGTTTTTGTTAATCAAGCCGTTTGTATTCTTGTGGTGATATCTCCGCAGAGTCTTTCATTCCCTAACGCATATTTCTTTATATCTAATTGAGAAGTGAAATACCGGTTATCGTAGATGCAGATTTAAAATATTTTAATATAACGCAATAAATATTTCATTAAAATTCTCATCCCCTTATGCTCGAAGTTAAAAACCAGTGAAACACGTAGTTTTTAAAAATTGTAACAGATTAGCCGAATACGAATTGTCAGATATGCTTTCATAATGCTTTCATAATGAACCATTTTCAGAAACGTGGAGCCAGATCTGGGGGTGAATTTCCTTCTCTCCGAGACACCCGGCTTCTTCTTCGACTTAGCCGGCAAACAGGCCGAGGACGACGGGTGGGGACCGAATAGGCAGCAGTTGGTGGATGGCGACGTCGTCACTGGCTGTTGCCTTCGTGCGGGCCTCTTGTGTAAAGGGGGAGCCAACCGTGGCCAAGTGAAGGTCTGTATTCCACAGGAACGAGTTAGCATGGCACTCAGATATTTCCACGATTTGGCGGACGGGGGTCATTTGGGGTTCTTCAAGACCTTGAACCGAGTTCGGGAATACATGTTTTGGCCCAACCTATATCGCGATGGCAGGCGATTTCTTGGCAACTGTGTCCAGTGTAAGCGCGGTAAGCCCGATGTGGGGCCGCACAGAGAACTACTACAGTCACTTAGGAACAGTGTCCTCTGGACTGCGACTCAAAGACCGAAACAACGGTCGACGGAAACTGGCACCAGAAACGCACCAGCTCACTCTATTTCATCCCCTTAGGGGTTGAACTTCCAAAAACACCGAAACACGTATTTTCTTATTTGTAGCCTTGAAGTCAAATACCAATTTTCTTAGATGTAGCCTTAAAAATACTTTCATAGTTCTTCCATAATTATTTATCTCAAAATAAAATGTTCATCCACTATTTCACTTCATAGAGGTTAAATTCCCAATGATACTGGAACACATATTTCTTTATTTCTGACCTAGAAACCAGATACAAATGTTCGTATGCCTAGCTTCAAAATTACCTTAATAGCTACATGATTCAGAAATCCTTTCATGTCCTGCGTCTCCCCCTTAGAGGTGGAATTTCGAAATATGCAGTATAAGCTGTATAAGATCAACACCCTTTCCAAATGTCAAGGTTTATTTTCCTTGGCGGTCTGGACTGTGTGAGTTTCATAGTAATAGTCCTACACACACACAAACACACACACACACACACACACACACACACACACACACACACACACACACACACACCACTACCAATGCCACCACCACCTCCTGGGGAAATTTCTGCAGACGCCCTTGTTCCACTACAGTCATATTTTGCCGACGACCTACATTTAGCAGCGTGGGAGGGATAGTGTCGTGCAACAGACAGTATACTCAGTAGACAACGAACAGTTCGTTGTGAAATCAGCGACTTCGGTGATCTCACGTGAACCGATGCAACCTCCGCGGCAAGGCCGTTGCCGCAGATATTTCAGAGTAGTTGCTTACGTTTCATAATTATCTAGTTTACGGGGAAAATGTAAAAAAGGCGATTGTCACCGAAGCTACAACTAATCTGAATTTCTGGTTAGTTATCAAGTGGTCTTGTGTGCGAGCCTGAATTTTTCATCCTTTGCGGTGAGAATGATTCAAACCCGTCATGTTCTTCTTATGAAGTGTTCTATTTATTTTGCACACAATGATCGTTTGTAGTTGTCTTGAGTTACTACGTGGATAAATTTTTGTTTGGCGCACGTATCATAACTGAGATTTGCGCTGAATGGCTGAAGGTGAATTAGCGTAATGAGTAGTAGCGAATGTTACAGTAACATGTTTGTAAATTATTTCACGTAAATTACGTTAGTCGTGTAATATAATCCGTATACCAGTACAGTATATGGGCCAATTACGTTAGTCATGGAATACTATCCGTATAAGACTATGTCACCTTGGTGTCCCGGAATTTGCTTCAATTTTGGAATCCACGAAAGAACTGGAAATTTTCCTTTACACAGCTTTCCATATAATTTCTATTACAGTGATTCAGTCTTGTCTGTCACTCGACTTTTCTGACTGTGAAATAACTTCTATCGCTCAGGTGCTTATTACCTCTTCGTGTTTCCATTTGCCGATATTGCGCATAAACACATATCTCAAAGTTGCTATGGACATTGATGGAGCGACACACTTTTCTATGGCGACACTGCAGTTTAGAGATAGAAAAACCGATCAGTTAAAACGATATGGGTATTTTAGTTCTGAATAACCGATGTCTTTCGGTATTTGTTTGCTCTCGGTTATAACAAGTACCTTTTTATTTTTTTCTGATAACCACCTAAAAACAGATATATCAATTAGCCACAGATGTGGTAGTAAAATTTTTTGTTTTCAAATAAACCTTTTTTAAAAAAGACGAGTTATTTTTATTCGTAAGATTTCCATAGCACTGAAACACGGCGTTATTACAGAAAAAAATGGGAAAAGTTATGTATGCCACTTTAATAACACTGCTGATAGAAACGAGCAACAAATGGATTGGTCCAACATTGCCGAGACAATATTGTCCCTGTTACACAAGCAGTGCGCGAGACTGGACACAGTTTCTCGCTGTTGTCGAACGTCAGTTGTAACATAGAATGGCACCATCTGGAAGTCTGGAAGTATTTTACGATATGCGGTACGAGTGAAGAACAAAGTTAGATTTGGTCGACTTGCGACATCATACAAGGAAAGAAGTTAAAATTTAACAAATCATTCATAGTTCGGGATAAAAGTAGAAAGTGCCTCATCTGCTGCTGTGTCTACGTAGTATGCCGTTATCTGCTTTTAGCCCTTAAAAACAGAGAAATTAAAACGAAAAAGAGAGTTCTCCTGCCGCAGTTTTCACTCTTTATCGCTGGACTATACGTAATGCCCGCATAGTGCTGTGATAACCGATTTCAATATAATTTTTGAGCAGAGTTCTAAAAACTAAAATCAGTAGGATAATACTGGCAGTTTTCTGTAGTATAGAAGCACTCGCTATATTTTGAGAGAAGCAGCGAACATCGGACAAAGTTTTATTGGACTATTTAATTGAAAGAAATTAGAATTATATTAATACCGTCAGTTGCTCGCGGGCGTTGATAAATATCAACGTGGACAAGTGAAAATGTGTGCCGCGACCGGGACTCGAACCCGGGATCTCTTGCTAAAATGACAGACGCTCTATCCATCTGAGGCACAGAGGACACAGTGTATGGTTCGACTGCAGGGACTATCTCGCGCACGCCTCCTGCGAGACTCACATTCTCACCTTGAATGTCCATACACTACAGTCGTAGAGTCCCACTCCAACACACTCATTCCTCGTGGAAGACATGTCCATATCCATATAAGTATATGGTTCTGGCAATACCAGCCATGACCTTCTTCTGTGAAGATGCACACGTATTCCGCGAACTGTTACGGGACTTGGTAAGAATGTGTTCCACGAGTAATGAGTGTGTCGGTGTGGGACACTACGAATGTAGTGTGTGGACGTGCAAGGTGAGAATGTGAGTCTCGCGGGAGGCGGGCGCGAGATAATACCTGCAGTCACACTATCGTCTGTGCCCTCGGTGGCTCAGATGGGCAGAGCACCTGCCATGTAAGCAGGAGATCCCGGGTTCGAGTCCCAGACGTGCACACATTGTCACCTGTCCCCGTTGATATCGACACCCGTGAGCAGCTGACGGTATTAGTATAATTCTAATTTCGTTCTGAACGGCTGCAGGTCATCATAATGGTATTTAATTTGACATTTTGATTACATTTATCAAGAAACTGAGAAAGTAAAAATTGTTTAATATTTGTTTGATTTCTACGTTTACTAGTGGAAATAATGTAAATAAAAGACTGAAAATCGGTTATTACAAGAACTGGTATTGTGACGGGTTTTAACAATTAGCTTAAAGAAGGGTTGGGAAACTGATAAGAGCCGAAAACCAGTTGTTTCAGCGATAACCAACATTCCCACTGGTGTTCTGAGTGGTAAGATTGACGCACAAGGACATCAAGAACAGTTTCTCAGAAAGGTTACTGCAGCTCTGATGTTCTCAAAATGAACGGGCCAGCCATTGGCGTCCGCGAGGGGGAAGGGGAGGGGGAGGGGAGGGGGAGGGGGAGAGGATGGGGAGGGGAGGAGGTGGGGAGGGGAGGATAGGCAAAAGGGCACTTTCACCCATCGCCCCCAACCCTCCCTGGAATCTGGAGTAAAGAGTTTTTATTCGTTACAGTATACTCTTCCAGATAAGAATTCTCCACAATACTGATAAACCTTAGCTTTGACCAGTTGTAGCGCTCATAGAGTTAGGGTCTTGTAGCTTGATGCACCTCGTAACTGACCAGCTGATTTGTACACAGAGTGCCAGTTTCAGAATCATGCACTCCAGCCCCGACGCGCCTTCCCCCCTCCCCACCACTGGAAATATTTCTGCAGACTCCAGTCTGCCACTGTGCATATCTTTTGATAACATCCTGGTTTTAATAGCATCGAAGTAACAGAATTGTGCAGTAAAGGGTAGACCTAGCACAGAACACACCATTCCCAATGAAACGCATCACTTGGTAGATGGTGAAGTACTCTGAAGCTAGCCAGATAGAAACAGAACCTCCTGGCACTGCATCTAACCCAAATTCTAATCTTACACTAATCTCTTGTATGTACCTACCACGCCCTCAAAGAGCCAACGATTTACTATTATCAGAAGTTCCGAAAAATGAGGAAGAAATTGAGCCACACTTTTTTCCGTTGTTTATTATTTCGATTACCCCATAAAGGGAATGGACTTGTAGCCACAGGTTACACAAGCGATAGATGGTTTAAAATACATAAAAAGAGATGACAATAAGAAACGATTTTTAAAAACATAATGATGCACGGCTTTTACGATTTTTACAGGAAAAAAATGGATGACAAAATGAAGGTTTTTCAAAAATACGCTGGTAGACAATATTGGGGATTTTTTATCTTTATAGATGACTAGCGGAAAAGCTTGGTGTTGACCAGGCATTTATTTACAGCTGTGCGTCCACGTCCGTACTATGCAGCGTCTGGCCTTGTCCTGAGTTTTTATGACGTATCTCCTGAAACATGTGTCGTACAATGATATAATTTTATAGGTACATTCAGCGTCATAAGCGGATACTGTCTGCAAAATTTATTGCGAATATAGTAGCAAAGAAGTAACAAACTTAAATGTCACGAATGCTGTGATGCCCACACACTTGGGTGTAACTAATGTACACGGGATGCTTGGCACGATCATTATGGCTACCATCACCTGTGGTCGTAATTGGTCCAGCTGTGTCGACGTAGTGAAAATATAAATGTGCATAACATGGTAAAGGTCCATTCTTTCCAGCCATCAGACCTGAACTACGATCAAAAATATCATGTAAAAGTGGTAGGGGCAATGGCCTTGCCGCAGTGTATACACCGGTTCCCGTCAGATCACTGAAGTTTAGCACTTTCGGGCGTGGTCGGCACTTGGATGGGTGACCATATGGGCCGCTATGCGCTGTTGGCATTTTTCGGGTTGCACTCAGCCTTAATGGCGGATAAATTTTTTTGTTAATCGCGGCAAATTAACTTTACCCTAATGACACACAAGGTCAATGACGTACTATCACGTAAAGTATTCTCAGATCGAAATGTTTTGCATTACAAAATCTCCAATGTAGATTCATAATACCACAATTATAATTCACAAAATAATTTGGAGCTACGTTCAATGCATATTTAAATGCATCTTTCAAAACAATAACAGAATTCTCATTAGATCATCATTATCAATGGCTAGAGTATTCTACCAAAAACCGCGTCTCACTATGGCTTCTTCAGTACGCTGTTTTGTTTTCCACTGTTGATAATAGAAACGATCTGGCAGATGTGACATTGTAGATGCCCAGTATGCGTGTCTTAATGCAATTAAACCGTCTGGAACATTTACCCTTGAACGTCCCTAGAATGGGATTTCATGGAACGTTATTACTTTCCTGTGTCCATTTCCATCACACCAGCTGATCGCCACGACTGGGGAAGGGGAGGAGGGGGTGGGCTGAAAGTTGGCAGCAGTGGCAGAAAAACCAAAGAAAACCTCACGTTTTCGTCATTTGTTTTCATAATGACAATTCGTCACATCGCACGCTTTTCTCTAGGAAACGGTAAAATTCATCGTCTGGATATCAATCTCGCCTGCTGAGGTATGCAGTCGCACCACTCTGTACGAAATAGGTTCTAAGCTGATGCAGTCGACAAGTAACATCGAAATATATCGTCACCAGGAAATACATCGACATCTTGAAATAAATCCACACCTCGAAATAAATCGCCACCTCGAAATAAATCGCAACCTCGAAATAAATCGCAACCTCGAAATAAATCGACACCGTGAAATAATTCGAAACCTCGAAATAAATCACCTCCAAAAAACCGCTACATCGAAATGAGTCGATATCCCGAAATATATCGACATCTAGACGCATTTCGGCTTACCATATAGACCGAAATCTCGATGTTAGTCGACATATCGAGATAAATCGAGGTATAGAATTATATCGATATCTCGAAATATATTGGTACCACGTAATATAAAGATATCTCTAAAAATAGCGATATCTAGAAATTTATGGATTACTAGAGATATAGAGGTACCTTGAAATATATCGATATCTCGAGAAGAATCGATATCTGTAGTACACCAATACATGGAAATATATCGATACTTTGAAATATATAGACAACCTGTATTGTGTCGGTATATCAAAATAAATCGTTATCTCGATATAATCGGATACTCGAAATCAATCGATACCTCGAAATAAATAGACTCCTCAATATAGGTAGATATCTCGAAATAAATCGATATCATGATATAATGTGTGCATCTACGTATGTCGATATATCGAATTGAATCGATAATGGGAAAAGTATGGACGTCTCAAAATAAATGTGTACCCCTAAGAAAACGAATATCGAAATAAATAGATATAACGAAATATATCGCTATCTTGATAAATACCGTTATCTAGTGGTCGGATAAATGTTTCAAGATGACATGACATAACAGTATAGTCTACATACATGAAAATACTTTGGATTTTCAATATATCGATAGATTTGTAGACCTCGGGAAAAAAATCTTTGATCCGACCTCGGGGCAAAAATGCAGACCTCGGGAAAAAACGCCGACCTCGGGGAAAAACGCCGACCTCGGGGAAAAACGCCGACCTCGGGGCAAAAACACCGACCTCGGGGAAAAACGCCGATCTCGGGGAAAAACGCCGACCTGGGGGAAAAACGACGACATCGTGGAAAAACGCCGACATCGGGGAAAAACGCCGACATCGGGGAAAAACGCCGCTGTTGGGAAAAAACGCCGACCTCGGGGAAAAACGCCGACCTCGGGGAAAAACGCAGACCTCGGGGAAAAACGCAGACCTCGGGGAAAAACGCCGACCTCGGGGAAAAACGCCGACCTCGGGGAAAAACGCCAACCTCGGGGAAAAACGCCAACCTCGGGGAAAAACGCCGAACTCGGGGAAAAACGCCGACCTCGGGGAAAAACGCCGACCTCGGGGAAAAACGCCGACCTTGGGAAAAACGACGACCTCGGGAAAAACGACGACCTTCGGAAAACTGCTGACCTCAGGAAAAATCCAGTTCCATTAATTTACATAGACAATCATGTCAGTTACCATTAGGTTCTCAAAATGCAATCAAATTCCTGGTATTTATCACCTCACACAAAAAGTGGTCATGACAGAAAAGTCTCGTTCTTTAGAAAGTTAAGAATGAGATGTTCTAAATATTACAGATAATCCATTTACAATAATCTACAAGCACTGCACAATGAGAAGAGACTGTCAACCAGAGCACTTTGAAATAGTGCACTGCCAGGAAGACAGAGGTATCATTGCTGTTTATAATCCTCTGGTGCTTGAGATTCAGAATCCAGGATTGCCTCGAATGAGAACAGCAGGAATGAATGTCCTGCACCAGTATAGAACTTACTCTGGAACTCCACAGAAAATCACAAGTCACAATTATATCACATCATTTTCAGCAAACTACAGAAGCCTCTAATGGACATAACAACGTCGTCACCTCCTTCACTAGTGAAAGATCTTAGTAGCTATTGAGTCAAGAGTAGGTGGCCAATTAATAATTTGTTGTTCAAAGCTAACTTCAGTGTATATGGGAATACTCAGTGGACATCTTTAACCATCATATTTTACTGTCTAAGATATGTCAACTTCCCAGACTATAAGTATAAGCAGAGCTTGGTCTTTACCAATCAAAGATTGTTTAGAATAGGTATCAAGGGAATCAGATCCACTGGGCATTTAGAGCAACCTGCTTTAAACAATATGAGCAGGCAATAGACACAGACACAGAGTTTGAAATATCTCTGTGAAGCGGTTACCTTCATCATCAGCAAACTTATGTTGTGTGCTGCGGTATGCGGAGGCACTAATAGCAACACAGTAAAACACAGAAGAAGCTTATAAGTTGATGTAATCATCCAGTAAGAAGCAGTAAAATTCAAGTTTTAGTAATCGATTATTGACTTATTATCCGGCTTTGGTGCCTCAGACATGTCCGACGACCTTAAGATTTGGCATGAAACGAAGTCTGGAAGACACGTTACACGAGAGAATTGGAAAAGTGTTCATGTGTTGTAAAAACCTAAGAAATCGTCCCGTTTTCGTCAATTGCCGTCGAATCGACGTAATGACAGATCGTCACATTGGATGCTTTTCTGTATAAAACAGTTACATTTATCGTCTGGAAACTTATGTCGCGGGCTGCGGCATGCGGAGGCACTAATAGCAACACCAGAGAACACAGAAGAAGCTTCTAAGTTATTGGTTCAAATGGCTCTGAGCACTATGGGACTTAACATCTGTTGTCATCAGTCACCTAGAGCGTAGAACTCCTGAAACCTAACTAACCTAAGGACATCAAACACATCCATGCCCGAGGCAGGATTCCAACCTGCGAGCATAGCAGCCCCGCGGTTCCGGACTGAGTGCCAGAACTTCTAGACCACCGCGGCCGGCTCTAAGTTTATGTAATCTGCCAGTAAGAAGCAGTACAATTCAAGTTTTACTATCGATTATGGACTTACTAGCCGCCTTTGGCGCCAGGGATGTGACTGACGACGTTACGATTTTGCATGAAACGAGGTCTGGGAACCACGTTACAAGAGAATATGTGAAAACTGATCATATGTAGTAAAAACTTAAGAAATCCGCCCGTTTTCGGCATCTGCTATCGGATCGACGAAATACCAGATCGCCACAATGGCCGCTTTTCTCTCTGAAACGATAAAATTTATCGTCTGCAAACTTACGTCGCTTGCTGCGGTATGCGGAAGCACTAATTACAACATAGCAGAACACAGAAGAAGCTTGTAAGTTGATGTAATCGACCAGTAAGGAACAGTACAATTCAAGTTTAGTTATCGATTATTGACTTTTTAGCCGGCTTTGGTGCCTTGGACATGAGCTACGACCTTACGATTTGGCATGAAGGGAGGTCTAGCAGCCACGTTGAACGGGAGAATGTGAAAAGTGTTAAAATGTAGTTAAAACCTAAGAAATCCGCCCGTTTTCGTCATTTACTATCAAATCGACTTAATGCCAGATCGTCCCATTCGCCGCTCTTCTCTCTGAAACGGTTACATTTATCGTGTGCTACGATATGCGGAGACACTAAAAGCACAATAGTAGAACACAGAAGAAGCTTTTAATTTGACATAACAGCCAGTAATAAGCAGTATAATTTAAGATTTAGTTATCGATTATTGACTTTTCAGCCGGCGTTGGTGACTTGGACATGAGCTAGGACCTAAAGATTTTGCATGCAGGGAGGACTATCAGCCACGTTGCACGGGAGAATGTGAAAAGTGTACATATGTAGTAAAAACCTAACAAATCCGCCCGTTTTCGTCATTTGCTATCAGATCGACTTAATGTCAGATCGTCACATTGGCCGCTCTTCTCCCTGAAACCGTTACATTTATCGTGTGCAAAGCTATGTCGGGAGCTGCGGAATGCGGAGACACTAAAAGCACCATAGTAGAACACAGAAGAACCTTCTAAGTTGATGTAATAGCCAGTAAGAAACATTACAATTCAAGTTTAGTTATCGATTTTGGACGTTTTAGCAGGGTTTGGTGCCTTGGACGTGAGCTAGGACCTTAAGATTTTGCAAGAAGGGAGGACTAGCAGCTACGTTGGCTCCGAGAAAAATAACATAGACGCAAACTTTGAGAAAATTTTTACATTTTTTATCGACTTATACAACATGATAATTGCTTTGCAGTTTTGTGAGATTAAAGATGACTTTGCATTTCGTTTCTTTGATAGCTACACGATTATATCACGACGCTACTAATGTGTGACACAACTTACATTGTGCCTTTATTGTGTATCTGTTTTATATCTGCACAGTTTTTCTGAATTCTTCTGGAAAGGAAAACATGTTTTAGTAGTAACTTTGTGGTATAGCTACAATGAGACAGCCTTTCCTGTAGCACAACAATACGCTACAGTACAGTACTTACTTCATCACGGCAATAAGCGTAGTAACTACGATATCTACACGCAAAGCATTTCACTTTTGTTTATCATGAGGTAAGTACATTGACTTATGCAAAACGTAGCTTTCGGAGGACGATAACTACGACACTTCCACAGAGATTATCTTACAACAAGACGCACATTTTAGCGCTACAGTACACGTATTTGAGTGATTAATTTTGTACTTAAAACATTTATTTTTAAAGATATTTGAAGTACAATGATACAAAGGTTTTCCGTGATACATTTCATTCCTTTGCTGTAATCTGTAACACCTGAGGATATAATTACATTAATCCTCAGGGGGCTACACGCTTACTTTGTGTACCATGTGTATGGCAAGCTCAAGGAGGCCTAGCTAATATAGTATTTGCTTATACAACTTTACACATCGGTACCATATTTCTCTAGCACATTAATTACACAGCTATCTGATGATTTAACTGAGAGACAAACATATTTTTACTACATCAGTGACAAATGTTTACGTAATTATACGGGTGGATTACTTCACACTTATGAAATTGTATTTTGTCTGTACTTTGTGAACAGTTCATGTTTTTTCGGAACTATTGTGACACTATGAGCGCTTTGAATGATATATTTGGTATGGGATCATGATTTTTAAAGTACGTTTGAGGTAGATGACACTTTTGTCGTGAGCAGAGAATTTTTTTTAGGCTTTGAAATTATTGCAGAAAGCTATGACATTTTTGAGATTTGACTGAGGTGTTACAATGTTATTATTACGACGACGATGTGAATTATGCTGCTGAGGTATGTTTAAGCTGATGCTATATGAGTTATTTGGTTATGCTACGTATCTGTTATGATGAAATATTGAAGAAGTGTAGACGAATAAGGTAAGGAATAATGAGTAGTGGTTAGGGACTCTGGTTTGTGAAAAATGTTGTTGGAAACCAGGAATCGTACTTTAAGTGTTATGAAAACTATGTATATGCGTGAATGTATCACTATGCTGTCGAAAATTTTTGAACACTATTATTTTTAAAAGATTTTATTTCTACAGATTTGTAACGCAAATTCTTCATCTGTGAATTTTTTTTTATATGAGACTGCCACTGTAGGGGAAACTGGTGTCGTAAATATTTCGATAAGACAGTTAAGTGACCACCTGCACGTAATGTGTCGTGGGCACCCAGCTGCGCGACAACCACCTGACAAAAGAAAGCCATTAGTGTGTGCCTTTCAGAGGCACAGGTAAAAAAAAAGGGAGGCCATTATCTTCGCTATTGACATTCCTTTGTAGAAAGCACCGCAAATACGACACGCTCATTACTGAGAAAGATACTTACATCTGACACCTGATTATAACAAACGTCTTTCTACTAGAGTTGAGAGAATTCTACTAACTTATGAAATGTCACATGACTATTGAATGATATTTTTATGCTTTGTCCATAGTTGCTTATTTCATTTGATATCTGTTTTCCAGCTGTGTTGCATCACTGATTTTATAAAATAAAATTAAATGCATTTGCTAATATGAACACTTTCTGCCAACAGACCTATTAAATAATAATTTTATGATCCATATTATTCGAAAAAGGAGCACTTTGAATAGAAAGAACAGTATGAAGGGATTAATCACAGTAACTGAATACAAAATTTTCTTTTCAAGTACACAGTAATATTTTTTTACAATAAGTTTTCGTGGTGCACCACTTTAATTACATAGACTATAAGATGTGAATGGACATTGTCCATATCTGCATTGTTGTCTTTAGTGTACATTTTTTTCTGCTTGAGCTTTGTCATGTTTAGGTATAAGTTATAGCATTTTCTGCGGCTGTTTGCCATTCATAGTGCTACTGAATGTCACTTTGTGTTACTAGGTTAAGCCAATTTTATTACTGATTTATTTTTCTTGTTTGGTGCGCATTGCCTTATATAGTTGTAATATTGCTGCCTTTTTTGGCAATTTCCATTTTTTTATCATTGCTGTTCGTGTAAATTGTTTTGTGCTGCTGCATTGCCTCGTCCCTTAGTTAAGCATCTGAGCTCAGTAGGTTGAAGTTAGCATAAGAGGGGGTAGACTTTATAAGAAACTAACTATGATGAATTGGAAGAAAAGCATTGAGAAGCTATAAGAAAATGGTTTGGCCAAAAAAGTAGTGTACAGTGGAGAAAAACTATTTTTGAAAGAGGATGTGAACAGAAAACAGAAAGCATGCTTGGATAGGATTTTTTTTGGTTGGAGCAAATGTTGAAATAAGAGGGACGATCTATGGAATGAAGTTTTGGGTTGCACTGCAATACCAAATGTTACATTGAAAAAAAACCCTGTCCTTTCCTTTTGTGTTATCCCACTATGTGTTTGTGTACCCTTGTGTATTTGTTTTCTTCCTGTCTCTATGTACTGTTTCATAGAATTTTTTCTCTTCTAATACTAAGCTACATTCACTATGATGAGGAATACCGTTATCCTCAAATATAATTTGCATTAATAACATGTTATTTACTTCGTAAAGATGTTTACACATTATTTATTCTGTTTTATTCTAATGCTCATGTGTGAAGTTGATGTTTCAAAAGTTATTCTGATCTTTTATGTATGTACTTATGTCATAATTTTTGTAACTCTGATGTGCATGTTTATTTCTATTCTTTTGTAATGTCTGTTTTACTACAAATGTTATCTGTATTATTACGTTTTAATGATGTATTTTGTACCTTTGTTATTGTATTCTTATGTTATAAAATTGTAATTGACACCAGTTCATCAAATTAAGTAACTTGTAAGTTACATTTCACTGCACACGTTTCTGTTGGCCATAGTATACAGACAATATGTGAGAAGCAGGGACTGATAGTGTTTGCACGTGTGTTAATGATTCAGCAAGGGACTGGTTAACAGCATTGTTGGTTCTAAGGAAAATTGGTTGATGGATTTGCTATATTCTCCGCAAGACTCTTCGATGGTGATTGTGCACCTGCACAGTCGCAACAGTTGCCTGCTAGCCATCTCTACAAGGACTACAGTGGGTCTACACCGTTGATGACTCACCAATACCATTATCTGTACAAGGACTGCAGTGGGTCTGCACCTCTGGTGGCCCACCAATACCATAATCTCTACTAGGACTATAGTAGGTCTGCTCTGTGATGACCAACCTTCCAATATTCTTCAAAACTTCGACTGACTCTGCTGTGGGTTTGCTCCGTTGTGGCCCATTACCTGTCAGCATGTCTTTCCGTTGGAAGGACACCACTACTTCTTGAAGACTGCATGGAAATACACTACTTGCATGTGCATTTTCTTTTACTGCTCCGACTTTGAGAAAAAAAAATTCTGCAATTTTACTGTGATGAATGATCAGGACTGTCATTATGGACAGTGAGAAAATTTTAGCTTTTGACCAACATTGTAGTGATAAGTGTGTGCATTTCATTTCTTTGTTATTGTAATTATGAAAAATTTTTTTCAATTCTGCAATTTTACTGTGATGAATGATCAGGACAGTCATTATGGACAGTGAGAAAATTTTAGCTTTTGACCAACATTGTAGTGATAAGTGTGTGCATTTCATTTCTTTGTTATTGTAATTATGAAAAATTTTTTTCAAATCTGTATTGGCCACTGCCCAAAATAATTTGTAAAGTTTTTTGTGGTGAGCATGGGGGCTATGTAAGTAGGCTGTTTAGATTTTTTTATTGGTAACGCCACATAGCGCTCTGTATGAAAAATCACTGGCTGTGCTGTGTGCAGTCAGTGGCAGGTTGGCATTGTTGTAATACTCGCCATTGTAGTGTTGGGCGGCTGGATGTTAACAGCGCGTAGCGTTGTGCAGTTGGAGGTGAGCCGCCAGCAGTGGTGGATGTGCGGAGAGAGATGGCGGAGTTTTGAAATTTGTAAGAATTGGTGTCATGAACTGATATATATATATAATGACTCTTAAGGTAAATACATTGTTTGTTCTCAATTAAAATCTTTCATTTGCTAACTATGCCTGCCTATCAGTAGTTAGTGACTTCCGTAGTTTGAATCTTTTATTTAGCTGGCAGTAGTGGTGCTCGCTGTATTGCAGTAGTTCGAGTAACGAAGATTTTTGGTGAGGTAAGTGATTTGTGAAAGGTATAGGTTAATGTTAGTCAGGGCCATTCTTTTGTAGGGATTATTGAAAGTCAGATTGCGTTGCGTTAAAAAATATTGTGTGTCAGTTTAAGCACAGTCTTGTATAATTGTTCCTAGGGGACGTTTCAACTCTAATTACATTTCTCCTCTTACGACATAGGATACTCAGTGACACACAGCCGTCTCCATTTTGGTCATATTCTTCCTGCACCGAATACCACTAATCCATTTTCTATACTCCCGCAACCTCAGGAAATCTCTTGCAGTCGCGTTTCTTTTGACACTCGCGGAGTCACAAACAGGGCGCGCAAAATCTCGGACACCCCTGTATGATGTCAATTGGCGGAAACACCGGCCAGTGCCCCTCGCGGCAGGTAGTCCCTAAGAAAGGGACAACCAGTCTGCCACCCTACTCCAGGCTGCTCAGCGAGCTTTTAGCAGCTCACTGCAACATTCAGTCTTTACCTGCGCATTACGAAGAACTTAGCCTCCTCTTCAACCAACTAAACTACCACGTAATCCTCTTATCCGAAACGTGGTTGAAACCACACGTATCCTCTGCATCTATCCATCTCCCAGGGTACAAATTTCTTAGGGCAGACAGATCAAAAAAGCGAGGTGGCGGGGTCGGCGCAAATATACGAACAGATCTCAAAGCGAAAGTTTTAAGTACGTCAAATCCTGCTGAAGAAAAAGAGGCTGAATTCATGTTCATTGAGATAAATATACAAAATCGGAGATTCTTGACTGGCGTCGTGTACAATGCGCCAAAAGTAAGCTCAATGAGTTCCTTCCAGTCGGAATTACATTCACTTCAGTGTCAATACGAACATGTCATCGTAATGGGTGATTTGAACATAGACCTGCTAAGAGACACTTCCTCCGCAATAAACCTAAGAAGATTGTTTAGTTGCAATAGCATGAACATTCTTCCATTACAACCTACACACCATATGGCGCACAGTCATACTCTTATAGACGTGATCGCAACGAAACAGACAAAGTAAGAGATGTTGGTCAATCAGCAGCCCCTGGCCTCTCAGCACATTATGTAATATTCCTGGCCTACTCTGTGCAGCCCCCAAGGATCAAATCGCGTTACATAACTTGTAGGAACATGAAACGTATTGACCTTGACGCTCTAACAGCCGATTGCTCAGAAATCTCATGGCATCAAATAATCAGAGAACCTACAAGCGACGGCAAAATTAATGAACTTGGTGATAAACTCACTGCCCTCTTTGACAAACATGCACCTGTGCGCACAGTCCGTGTAAGAAAATCTCCTGCTCCATCGCTGACAGCTGAATTACGTCAAAGGATGACTAATAGGGATGCTGCCCACAGGCGTTTCAAGGCAGATCCGAAAACCGAGAGTTTCGAAGAATATAGAAAGCTACGGAACAGAGTGAAACAATGCATTCGCAATGCCAAAATCAGGCACGCTCGCTCCCTTGTATGCAGCGATCTGACACCCACGACTCTATGGAAGAATCTCCGTAGCTTGGGGGTCGGAAAGGCAAAATCGGAAACTACTTTTCATGTGTCAGCTAACGAATTAAATGAATTCTTCTCTGCACCTCTGATTACCAGCACGGCTGATAATTACCGTCCACAAGAATCCCCAAACAGGATAACTAACAACGATACCTTCCATCTAAAACATGTAACAACAAATACGGCAAGAAAAGCAATAATGAGAATCTCTTCTGATGCAATAGGCAATGACATTATCGGTATAACCATGATTAAGAATGTTGCCGATATCTTAGTACCTGTCTTAACTGACATATTTAATTTTTCCCTCGTGAACGGAATATACCCCACTACATGGAAAAGAAGCATAATTCGACTTATCCCTAAGATCGAAAACCCGCAACTGCCTAGTGATTACCGACCAATTAGCATACAGCCAGCTGTTTCCAAAGCCCTTGAATATATTGTTCATGACCAAATCACTGAACACTTGCATGAATTCAGTCTATATGACAAATTTCAATCTGGTTTCCATAAACATCACAGCACAAACACTGCTCTAATTAAAGTAACTGATGACCTGAAATATGCCATCGACAATCGAAAGGCAACAATATTGACGGTACTGGACTTTAGCAAAGCTTTTGACATTGTTAACTTTGACATATTACTCAGAAAAATGCAACAGCTTAATTTCTCTGATAGTGCAATGAGATGGTTTGAAAGCTACTTAAAAGACAGACAGCAATGTGTTGTCTGCGCAAATGAAAAATCTTCCTTGAAACATATTTCTTCGGGAGTGCCACAAGGATCAGTCTTAGGACCACTGTTGTTTTCTTTATATGTCAACGATATTTCGTCGGTTTTGTCCTCCTGTAAACATATGCCGACGACCTCCAGCTCTACCTAAGCGTCAGACCTGAAGACGTAAACACTGCAATCGCTCTGATGAATGATGATCTGTCTTCAGTAGTGACATGGGCGAAAAACCAGGGGCTTAAATTAAACGCAAAAAAGACGCAAGTAATCTTAATACCCCATCAGAAATTAATAAGTTCAGATTTCCGCGAACGGCTACCTCCTATTCTGCTCGAAGGTACTCCAATACCATATCAGAAAACAGTGAAGAACTTGGGTGTAACTTTGGACGAGCATCTCAACTGGGCGGAGAATACAGTCGCAGTGTGCCGAAAGACGTCTGCTTGTCTCTATGCTCTCAAAAAGTTTCGGAACATATTCCCACAGAACTTGAAACGCCAGCTCGTGCAAGCACTCGTTCTACCGAACCTCCACTATTGTGATGTGATTCAACAAGGCATGAGTAGTGAAAACAAAAGACGGCTAGAGCTAACCATGAATGCCTGTGTGCGTTACACCTGCAACATTCGCCGATATGATCATGTTAGTGCTTCATACTCCGAGCTAGGGTGGCTGCCGCCGGACAAACTGCGTGACTACCACACTATATGTCTACTTCACCGACTCCTCGTCGCGCAAGCACCCCAGTACCTAGCTTCAGAGATTAAAGACGTGTAATGCCATCATAATCGAAACACGAGGTCGCTCTTATCTGGTATCCTAGCTGTGCCCACTCACAAAACAAAAACTTTTGCAAACTCCTTCTCAGTTGCCGCTGTCCGCCTCTGGAACAAACTGCCCCTTACCTTGAGGAAAATTCAATCTCCTGTTGATTTTAAGAAGAAGTTGAAGCATTTCCTACTATCATCCGCATAAAATTCTCCACAAAATTAATGTGCAAGGCCAATCCTCTCATATGTCAAATAGCAAAGCTAGCGTCTTCTATCTTGCTTCTGAGATGCCTTCTTCTTCATCTATCTCTATTAGCCACGCAGTCTTATTTTCCTTTATATTTTCCTTAATTATGTTTCATCATGTCCCTCTATTCTTCTCCTCCCTTCACCATGATTTCCCCCCACACTCCCTGCTGCCAGCACTCCTATCTGAAATCTTTCTCTTCAATAATGTATTTTTGGAGGTGTACCTTTCTAATTGTTTATCTCACTTTTTGTATTAGATGTAGTTTAACATGCCTACTACAACATATGACTGTAAAATAAGTAGAATGCCTGGTTAGATGTAAGAGAGGGACTGATGGCCCTAATCTTGTCAGGTTAAATAAATAAATAAATAAATAAATAAATTTGCTATCGAATCGACTTAAAGTCAGATAGTACCATTGGCCGCTCTTCGCTCTGAAACGGTTACATTTATCTTGTGCAAAGCTATGTCGCGAACTGCGAAATGCGGAGACACTAAAAGAACCATAGTAGAACAGAGAAGAAGCTTCTAAGTTGAAGTAATAGCCAGTATAAAGCAGTACAATTAAAGTTTAGTTTTCGATTTTTGACTTTTTAGCCGGCTTCAGTGCCTTGGACATGAGCTAGGACCTTACGATTTTGCATGAAGGGAGGACTAGCAGCCACGTTGCACAGCAGAATGTGAAAAGTGTTCATATGTAGGAAAAACCTGAGAAATCTGCCCGTTTTCGTCATTTGCTATCGAATCGACTTAATGTCAGATCGTCAAAATGGCCGCTTTTCTCTCTGAAACAGTTACAATTATCGTGTGCAAATCTTTGTCGCGTGCTTCGGAATGCGGAGACACTAAAAGCACCATAGTAGAACACAGAAGAAGCTTCTAAGTTGATGTAATAGCCAGTAAGAAGCAGTACCATTCAAGTTTACTTACCGATATTTGACTTTTTAGCCGGCTTTGGTGCGTTGGACTTGAGCAAGGGCCTTAAGATTTTGCATGAAGGGAGGACTAGCAGCCACGTTGCACGGGAGAATCTGAAAAGAGTTCAGATGTAGTAAAAACCTAAGAAATCAGCCCGTTATCGTCATTTGCTATCGAGTCGACTTAATGTCAGATCGTCACATTGACCGCTCTTCTCTCTGAAACGGTTACATTTAACGTGTGCAAAGTTATGTCGCGTGCTGCGAAATGCGGAGACACTAAAAGCACCATAGTAGAACACAGAAGAATCTTCTAAGTTAATGTAATAGACAGTAAGAAGCAGTACAATTCAAGTTTAAGTTACAGGTTATAGAATATTTAGCCGGGTTCGGTGCCTTGGACATGAGCTAGGACCTTAAGATATTGCATAAACGGAGGACTAGCGAACCCCGTTGCACGGGAGTATTTGAAAGGTGTGCAAATGTGGTAATAACCTAAGAAATCAGCCCGTTTTCGTCATTTGCTATCTATTCGGCTTCATGTTAGATGGTCACATTGGACCCTAATCTCTGAAACGGTCGCGTGCTGCGGAATGCGGAGACACTAAATTCACAAAAGTAGAACACAAATGAAGCTTCTAAGCTGATGTAACAGTCAGTAAGAAGCAGTACAATTCAAGGTTAGTTATCGATTATTGACTTTTTAGTTTGCTTTGGTGCCTTGGACATGAGCTAGGATCTTAAGATTTTGCATGAGGGAGGACTAGCACCAACGTTGCACGGGAGAATGTGAAAAGTGTTCATATGTAGTAAAATCCTAAGAAATCCGCCCGTTTGCGTCATCTGCTATCGAATCGACTTAATGTCAGATCGTCACATTGGCTGCCCTTCTCTCTGAAATGGTTACATTTATCTTTGCAAAGATATGTCGCGTGCTGCGATATGCGGAGACACTCAAACCACCATAGTAGAACACAGAAATAGCTTCTAAGTTGATGTAATAACCAGTAAGAAGCATTACCATTCAAGTTTTAGTTATCGATTTTTGACATGTTAGACGGCTTTGGTGCCTTGGACATGAGCTAGGACCTTACGATTTTGCATGAAGGGAGTACTAGCTGCCACGTTGCACGGGATAATGTGAAATGAGTTCATATGTAGTAGAAACCTAAGAAACCCGCCCGTATTCGTCATTTGCTATCGAACCGACTTAATTTCAGATCGTCACACTGGCCGCTCTTCTCTCTGAAACGGTTACATTTATCGTGTTCAAAGCTATGTTGCGTGCTGTGAAATTCGGAGACACTAAAAGCACCATAGCAGAATACAGAAGGAGCTTCTAAGTTGATGTAATATCCAGTAAGAAGCAGTACAATACAAGTTTTAGCTATCGATTGTTGACTTTATAGGCGGCTTTGGTGCCTTGGACATGAGCTAGGACCTTACGATCTTGCATGAAGGGAGGACTAGCAGCCACCTTCCACGGAAGAATGTGAAAAGTGTTCATATGTACCAAAAACCTGAGAAATTTGTCCATTTTCCCCATTTGCTATCGAATTGACTTATTTTCAGATCGTCACATTGGCCGCTCTTCTCTCTGAAACGTTTACATTTATGGTGTGCAAAGCTACGTCACGTGCTGCGATATGCGGAGACACTAAAAGTCCCATAGTAGAACACAGAAGTAGCTTCTAAGTTGATGTAAAAAACACTAAGAGGCATAACAATTCAAGTTTTAGTTATCGATTTTTGACATGTTATACGGCTTTGGTGCCTTGGACATGAGCTAGGACCTTAAGATTTTACATGAAGGGAAGACTAGCAGCCACGTTGCACGGGAGAATGTGAAAAGAGTTCATATGTAGTAAAAACCTAAGAAACCGGCCCGTTTTTTTCGTCATTTGCTGTCAAATCGACATAATGTCAGGTCGTCACATTGGCTGCACTTCTCTCTGTAATGGATAAATTTATAGTGTGCAAAGTTATGTCGCGTGCTGAGGAATGCGGAGACGCCAAAAGCCCCATAGTATAACACAGAAGACGCTTCTAAGTTGGTGTAATAGCCAGTAAGGAGCAGTACAACTGAAGATTTAGTGATAGATTTTTAAATTTTTAGGCGGCTTTGGTGCCTTGTACATCAGCTAGGACCTTACGATTTTGCATGAAGGGAAGACTAGCAGCCACGTTGCACGGGAGAATGTGAAATGTGTTCATATGTAGTAAAAACCTAAGAAATCCGCCCGATTTCGTCGTTTGCTATCGATTCGACTTTATATCAGATCGTCACATTGGCCGCTCTTCTCTCTGAAACGGTTACATTTATCGTGTGCAAAACTATGTCGCGTGCTGCGGAATGCGGAGACACTAAAAGTCCCATAGTAGAACACAGAAGTAGCTTCTAAGTTGATGTAAAAAACACTAAGAGGCATAACAATTCAAGTTTTAGTTATCGATTTTTGACTTTTTAGCCGGCTTTGGTGCCTTGGACATGAGCTAGGACCTTACGATTTTGCATGAAGGGAGGACTAGCAGCCACCTTGCACGGAAGAATGTGAAAAGTGTTCATATGTACCAAAAACCTGAGAAATTTGTCCGTTTTCGCCATTTGCTATTGAATTGACTTATTGTCAGATCGTCACATTGGCCGCTCTGCTCTCTAAAACGTTTACATTTATGGTGTGCAAAGCTACGTCACGTGCTGCGATATTCGGAGACACTAAAAGTCCCATAGTAGAACACAGAAGTAGCTTCTAAGTTGATGTAAAAAACACTAAGAGGCATAACAATTCAAGTTTTAGTTATCGATTTTTGACATGTTATACGGCTTTGGTGCCTTGGACATGAGCTAGGACCTTACGATTTTGCATAAATGGAGGACTAGCAGTTACGTTGCACGGGAGAAAGTGAAAAGTGTTCATATGTAGTAAAAACATGAGATATTCGTCCGTTTTCGTCATTTGTATCCAATTGACTTATTGTCAGATCGTCACATTGGCCGCTCTTCTCTCTGAAACGGTTTCATTTATGGTGTGCAAAGCTATGTCGCGTGCTGCGAAATTTGGAGACACTAAAAGCACCATAGTAGAACACAAAAGCAGCTTCTAAGTTGATCTAATAACCAGTAAGAAGCAATACAATACAAGTTTTAGTTATCGATTGTTTACTTTATAGGCGGCTTTGGTGCCTTGGACATGAGCTAGGACCTTACGATCTTGCATGAAGGGAGGACCAGCAGCCACCTTGCACGGAAGAATGTTAAAAGTGTTCATAGGTAGCAATAACCTGAGAAATTCGTCCGTTTTCGTCATTTGCTACAGAATTCACTTATTGTCAGATCGTCACATTGGCCGCTCTTCTCTCTGAAACGGTTACATTTATGGTGTGCAAAGCTATGTCGCGTGCTGCGATATGCGGAGACACTAAAAGCACCACAGTAGAACACAGAAGAAGCTTCTAAGTTGATGTAATAGCCAGTAAACAGCAGTACAATTCAAGTTTACTTATCGATTTTTGACATGTTAGACGGCTTTGGTGCCTTGGACATGAGCTAGGACCTTACGATTTTGCATGAAGGGAGGACTAGCTGCCACGTTGCACGGGATAATGTGAAATGAGTTCATATGTAGTAGAAACCTAAGAAACCCGCCCGTATTCGTCATTTGCTATCGAACCGACTTAATGTCAGATCGTCACACTGGCCGCTCTTCTCTCTGAAACGGTTACATTTATCGTGTTCAAAGCTATGTTGCGTGCTGTGAAAATCGGAGACACTAAAAGCACCATAGCAGAATACAGAAGGAGCTTCTAAGTTGATGTAATATCCAGTAAGAAGCAGTACAATAGAAGTTTTAGTTATCGATAGTTGACTTTATAGGCGGCTTTGGTGCCTTGGACATGAGCTAGGACCTTACGATCTTGCATGAAGGGAGGACTAGCAGCCACCTTCCACGGAAGAATGTGAAAAGTGTTCATATGTACCAAAAACCTGAGAAATTTGTCCGTTTTCGCCATTTTTTTATCGAATTGACTTATTGTCAGACCGTCACATTGGCCGCTCTTCTCTCTGAAACGTTTACATTTATGGTGTGCAAAGCTACGTCACGTGCTGCGATATGCGGAGACACTAAAAGTCCCATAGTAGAACACAGAAGTAGCTTCTAAGTTGATGTAAAAAACACTAAGAGGCATAACAATTCAAGTTTTAGTTATCGATTTTTGACATGTTATACGGCTTTGGTGCCTTGGACATGAGCTAGGACCTTACGATTTTACATGAAGGGAAGACTAGCAGCCACGTTGCACGGGAGAATGTGAAAAGAGTTCATATGTAGTAGAAACCTAAGAAACCCGCCTGTTTTCGTCATTTGCTATCGAATCGACATAATGTCAGGTCGTCACATTGGCCGCACTTCTCTCTGTAATGGATAAATTTATAGTGTGCAAAGTTATGTCGCGTGCTGAGGAATGCGGAGACGCCAAAAGCCCCATAGTAGAACTCAGAAGACGCTTCTAAGTTGGTGTAATAGCCAGTAAGGAGCAGTGCAATTGAAGTTTTAGTGATAGATTTTTAAATTTTTAGGCGGCTTTGGTGCCTTGTACATCAGCTAGGACCTTACGATTTTGCATGAAGGGAAGACTAGCAGCCACGTTGCACGGGAGAATGTGAAATGTGTTCATATGTAGTAAAAACCTAAGAAATCCGCCCGATTTCGTCGTTTGCTATCGATTCGACTTTATATCAGATCGTCATATTGGCCGCTCTTCTCTCTGAAACGGTTACATTTATCGTGTGCAAAACTATGTCGCGTACTGCGGAATGCGGAGACACTAAAAGTCCCATAGTAGAACACAGAAGTAGCTTCTAAGTTGATGTAAAAAACACTAAGAGGCATAACAATTCAAGTTTTAGTTATCGATTTTTGAATTTTTAGCCGGCTTTGGTGCCTTGGACATGAGCTAGGACCTTAAGAATTTGTATGAAGGGAGGACTAGCAGCCACGTTGCACGGGAGAATGTGAAATGTGTTCAAATGTAGATAAAATCTAAGAAATCCGCTAGTTTTCGTCATTTGCTGTTGAATTGACTTAATATCAAATCGTCACATTGGCTGCTCTTCTCTATGAAATGTTTACATTTATCTATGCAAAGCTATGTCGCGTGCTGCGATATGCGGATACACTAAAAGCGCCGCAGTAGAACACAGATGAAACTTCTAAGTTGATGTAATAGCCAGTAAGAAGCAGTACAATTCAAGTTTAGTTATCGATTTTTGACATTTTAGACAGCTTTGGTGATTTGGACATGAGCTAGGACCTTACGATTTTGCATGAAGGGAGGACTAGCAGCCACGTTGCACGGGAGAATGTGAAAAGTGATCGAATGTATTAAAAACCTAAGAAATCCGCTCGTCTTCGTCGTTTGCTATCGAATCGACTTAATGTCAGATCGTCACATTGGCCGCTCTTCTCTATGAAACGGTGACATTTATCGTGTGCAAAACTATGTGGCGTGCTGCGGAATGCGCAGAAACTGAAAGTACCATAGTAGAACACAGAAGTAGCTTCTAATTTGATGTAATAAAGAGTAAGAAGCATAACAATTCAAGTTTTATTTATCGACTTTTGACTTTTTGGCCGGCTTTGGTGCCTTGGACATGAGCTAGGACCTTAAGAATTTGTATGAAGGGAGGACTAGCAGCCACGTTGCACGGGAGAATGTGAAAAGTGTTCATATGTAGTAAAAACCTAAGAAATCCGTCCGTTTGCGTCATTTGCTATCGATGCGACTTTATATCAGATCGTCACATTGGCCGCTCTTCACTCTGAAACAGTTACATTTATCGTGTGGAAAGCTATGTTGCGTGCTGCGAAATTTGAAGACACTAAAAGCACCATAGTAGAACACAGAAGGAGCTTCTAAGTTGATGTAATAACCAGTAAGAAGCAGTACAATTTAAGGTTTAGTGATCGATTTTTAAATTTTTAGCCGGCTTTGGTGCCTTGGACATGAGCTAGGACCTTACGATTTTGCATAAAGGGAGGACTAGCAGTCACGTTGCACGGGAGAAAGTGAAAAGTGTTCATATGTAGTAAAAACATGAGATATTCGTCCGTTTTCGTCATTTGTATCCAATTGACTTATTGTCTGATCGTCACATTGGCCGCTCTTCTCTCCGAAACGGTTTCATTTATGGTGTGCAAAGCTATGTCACGTGCTGCGATATGCGGAGACTCTAAAAGCACCACATTAGAACACAGAAGAAGCTTCTAAGTTGATGTAATAGCCAGTAACCAGCAGTACAATTCAAGTTTAGTTTTTGATTTTTGACATGTTATACGGGTTTGGTGCCTTGGACATGAGCCAGGACCTTACGATTGTGCATGAAGGGAGGACTAGCAGCCACGTTGCGCCGGAGAATGTAAAATGAGTTCATATGTAGTAGAAACCTAAGAAACCCGCCTGTTTTCGTCATTTGCTATCGAATCGACATAATGTCAGGTCGTCACATCGGCCGCACTTCTCTCTGAAATTGATAAATTTATCGTGTGCAAAGCTATGTCGCGTGCTGAGGAATGCGGAGACACCAAAAGCCCCATAGTACAACACAGAAGACGCTTCTAAGTTGATGTAATTGCCAGTAAGGAGCAGTACAATTTAAGTTTTAGTGATTGATTTTTAAATTTTTAGGCGGCTTTGGTGCCTTGTACATTAGCTAGGACCTTACGATTTTGCATGAAGGGAAGACTAGCAGCCACGTTGCACGTGAGAATGTGGAAAGTGATCGAATGTATTAAAAGCCTAAGAAATCCACTCGTTTTCGTCATTTGCTATCGAATCGACTTAATGTCTGATCGTCACATTGGCCGCTCTTCTCAATGAAACGGTTACAATTATCGTGTGCAAAACTATGTGGCGTGCTGCGGAATGCGCAGACGCTAAAAGTACCATAGTAGAACACAAAAGTAGCTTCTAAGTTGATGTAAAAAACACTAAGAGGCATAACAATTCAAGTTTTAGTTATCGATTTTTGACTTTTTAGCCGGCTTTGGTGCCTTGGACATGAGCTAGGACCTTAAGAATTTGTATGAAGGGAGGACTAGCCGCCACGTTGCACGGGAGAATGTGAAATGTGTTCAAATGTAGTTAAAATCTAAGAAATCCGCGAGTTTTCGTCATTTGCTGTTGAATTGACTTAATATCAAATCGTCACATTGGCTGCTCGTCTCTCTGAAATGGTTACATTTATCTATGCAAAGCTATGTCGCGTGCTGCGATATGCGGAGACACTAAAAGCGCCGCAGTAAAACACAGATAAAACTTCTAAGTTGATGTAATAGCCAGTAAGAAGCAGTACAATTCAAGTTTAGTTATCGATTTTTGACATTTTAGACAGCTTTGGTGCCTTGGACATGAGCTAGGACCTTAAGAATTTGTATGAATGGAGGACTAGCAGCCACGTTGCACGGGAGAATGTGAAAAGAGTTCATATGTAGTAAAAACCTAAGAAATCCATACGTTTGCGTCATTTGCTATCGATGCGACTTTATATCAGATCGTCACATTGGCCGCTCCTCTCTCTGAAACGGTTACATTTATCGTGTGCAAAGCTATGTTGCGTGCTGCGATATGCGGAGACACTACAAGCACCATAGTAGAACACAGAAGAAGCTTCCAAGTTGACGTAATAGCCAGTAAGAAGCCGTAAAATAATCGTTTTAGTTATCGATTATTAACTTTTTAGCCGGCTTTGGTGAATTGGACATGAGCTAGGAACTTAAGAATTTCTATAAAGGGAGGACAAGCAACCACGTTGCACGGGAGAATGTGAAAAGTGATCGAATGTAGTAAAAAACTAAGTAATCCGCTCGTTTTCGTCATTTGCTATCTATTCGACTTTATATCAGATCGTCACATTGGCCGCTCCTCTCTCTGAAACGGTTACATTTATCGTGTGCAAAGCTATGTTGCGTGCTGCGATATGCGGAGACACTAAAAGCACCATAGTAGAACACAGAAGAAGCTTCTACGTTGATGTAATAGCCAGTAAGAAGCAGTAGAACTCAAATTTAGCTATCGATTTTTGATTTTTTAGCAGGCTTTGGTGCCTTGGACATGAGGTAGGACCTTAATATTTTGCATGAAGGGAGGGCTAACAGCCACGTTGCACTTGAGAATGTGAAAAGAGATCGAATGTAGTAAAAACCTAAGAAATAAGCTCGTTTTCGTCATTTGCTATCGAATCGACTTAATGTCAGATCGTCACACTGGCCACTCTTCTCTCTGAAACAGTTACATTTATCGTGTGCAAAGCTATGTTGCGTGTTGCGAAATTCGGAGACACTAAAATTACCATAGTAGAACACAGAAGGAGCTTCTAAGTTGATGTAATAACCAGTAAGAAGCAGTACAACACAAGTTTTAGTTATCGATTTTTGACTTTATAGGCGGCTCTGGTGCCTTGGACATGTGCTAGGACCTTACGATTTTGCATGAAGGGAGGACTATTAGCCATGTTGCACGGGAGCATGTGAAAAATGTTCATATGTAGCAAAAACGTAAGAAATCCGCCCGTTTTCGTCATTTCCTATCGAATTAAATTCAGATGGTCACATTGGCCGCTCTTCTGTCTGAAACGGTTAAATTTATCATGTGCAAAGCTATGTTGAGTGCTGCGGAATGCAGAGACACAAAAGCACCATAAAAGAACAGAGAAGAAGTTTCTAATTTGATGTAAATGCCAGTAAGAAGCAGTACAATTTAAGTATAGTTATCGATTTTTGACTTTTGAGCTGGCTCTGGTGCCTTGGACATGAGCTAGGACGTTAAGATTTTGCATGAAGGGACGCCTACCTGCCACGTTGCACGGGAGAATGTAAAAAGTGTTCACATGTAGTAAAAACCTAAGATATCCGCCTGTTTTCGTCATCTGCTATCGAATCGACTCAATATCATATCGTCACGTTGACCGCTCTTCTCTCTGAAACGGTTACGTTTATCGTGTGCAAAGATATGTAGCGTGCTGCGGAATGCGGAGAATCTAAAAGCACCATAGTAGAAAACAGAAGAAGCTTCTAAGTTGATGTAATAGGCAGTAAGAAGCAGTAAAGTAATAGTTTTAGCTATCGGTTATTGACTTTTTAGCCGCCTTTGGTTACTTGGACATAAGCTAGGACCTTAAGACTTTCTATGAAGGGAGGACTAGCAGCCACGTTAAACGGGCGAATGTGAAAAGTTTTCGTAAGTAGTAACAACCTAATAAATCCGCCCCTCTTTGGTTATTTGCTATTGAATCGACTTAATGTCAGATGGACACATTGGCCGCTCTTTTCTCTGAACTGTTACATTCAACGTGTGCAAAGCTATGTCGCGTGCTGTGGAATGCGGAGACACTAAAAGCACCATAGTAGAACACAGAAGGAGCTTCTAAGTTGATGTAATAACCAGTAAGAAACAGTACAATTCAAGTTTTATTTATCTATTTTTGACTGTTAAGCTGGCATTGGTGCCTTGGAAATGAGCTAGTACCTTACTATTTTGTATGAAGGGAGGACTAGCAGCCACGATGCACGGGAGAACGTGAAAGGTGTTCATATGTAGTAAAAACCTAAGAAATCCGCCCGTTTTCGTCATTTGTTATCGAATCGTCTTAATGTCAGATCGTCACATTGGCCGCTCTTCCCTCTGAAACGGTGACATTTATCGTGTGCAAAGCAATGTCGCGTGATGCGGAATTCGGAGACACTAAAAGCACCATAGTAGAACACAGAAGGAGCTTCTGAGTTGATGTAATAACCAGTAAGAAACAGTACAATTCAAGTTTTATTTATCTATTTTTGACTTTTAAGCTGGCTTTGGTGCCTTTGAAATGAGCTAGTACCTTACTATTTTGTATGAAGGGAGGACTAGCAGCCACGATGCACGGGAGAACGTGAAAGTTGTTCATATGTAGTAAAAACCTAAGAAATCCGCCCGTTTTCGTCATTTGCTATCGAATCGACTTAATGTCAGATCGTCACACTGGCCGCTCTTCTGTCTGAAACGGTTAAATTTATCTTGTGCAAAGCTATGTCTCGTGCTGCGGAATGCGGAGACTGTACAAGCACCATAGTAGAACACAGAAGAAGCTTCTAAGTTGATGTAATAGCCAATAAGAAGCAGTACAATTCAAGTTATAGTTAACGATTTTTGACATTTTAGCCGGCTTTGGTGCCTTGGACATGAGCTGGGAACTTACGATTTTGCATGGAGAACTAGCAGCCACGTTGTACGGGAGAATGTGAAAAGTGTTCATATGTAAAAAAAACCTAAGATATCCGAGCGTTTTCGTCATTTGCTATCGAATGGAATTAATGTCAGATCGTCACATTGGCCGCTCTTCTCTATGAAACGGTTACATTTATCGTGTGTACAACTATGTGGCGTGCTGCGGAATGCGCAGACACTAAATGTACCGTAGTAGAACACAGAAGTAGCTTCTAAGTTGATGTAAAAATACACTAAGAGGCATAACAATTCACGTTTTAGTTATCGATTTTTGACTTTTTAAACGGCTTTTGTGCCTTGGACTGAGCTAGGACCTTAAGAATTTGCATGAAGGAAGGACTAGCAGCCACGTTGCACGGGAGAATGTGAATAGTGTTCATATGTAGTAAAAACCTACCAATCCGCCCGTTTTCGTCATTTGATGTCGAATCGACTTAATGTCAGATCGTCACATTGGCCGCTCTTCTCTCTGAAACGGTTACATTTGTCGTGTGCAAAGCTATGTCGCGTGCTGCTATATGCGGAAACACTAAAAGCCCCATAGTAGATCACAGATGAAGCTTCTAAGTTGATGGAATAGCCAGTATGAAGCAGTAAAATAATAGTTTTAGCTATCGATTATAAACTTATTAGCCGGCTGTAGTGCCTTGGACATGAGCTAGGCCCTTACGAATTTCTATGAAGGGAGGACTAGCAGCCACGTTGTACGGGAGAATGTGAAAAGTGTTCATATGTACGAAAACCATAAGAAATCCGCCCTCTTTCGTCATTTGCTATCGAATCGACTTAATGTCAGATCGTCACATTGGCCGCTCTTCTCTCTGAAACGGTTACATTTATTGTGTGCAAATCTATGTCGCGTGCTACGGAACGCAGAGACACTAAAAGCACAATAGTAGAACACAGAAGAAGCTTCTAAGTTGATGTAATAGCCAGTAAGAAGCAGTACAATTCAAGTTTATTTATCGATTTTTGACTTTTTAGCGGGCTTTGGTGCCGTGGACTAAACTAGGACCTTAAGATTTTGCATGAAGGGAGGACTAGCTGCCACGTTGCACGTGAGAATGTGAAAAGTGATCGAATGTAGTATAAATCTAAGAAATCCGCTCGTTGTCGTCATTTGCTATCGAATCGACTTAATGTCAGATCGTCACATTGGCCGCTCTTCTCTATGAAACGGTTACATTTATCGTGTGCAAAACTATGTGGCGTGCTGCGGAATGCGCAGACACTAAAAGTACCATAGTAGAACACAGAAGTAGCTTCTAAGTTGTTGTAAAAAACACTAAGAGGCATAACAATTCAAGTTTTAGTTATCGATTTTTGAGTTTTTAGACGGCTTTGGTGCCTTGGACTGAGCTAGGACCTTAAGAATTTGTATGAAGGGAGGACTATCAGCCACGTTGCACGGGAGAATGTGAAATGTGTTCAAATGTAGTAAAAATCTAAGAGATCCGCCCGTATTCGTCATTTGCTATCGAATCGACTTAATGTCAGATCGTCACATTGGCCGTTCTTCTCTCTGAAACGGTTACATTTATCGTGTGCAAAGCTATGTTGCGTGCTGCGATATGCGGAGACACTTAAAGCACCATAGTAGAACAAAGAAGAAGTTTCTAAGTTGATGTAATAGCCAGTAAGAAGCAGTAGAATTCAAGTTTATTTATCGATTTTTGACTGTTTAGCGGGCTTTGGTGCCTTGGAGTGAGCTAGGACCTTAAGATTTTGCATGAAGGGAGGACTACAAGCCACGTTGCACGTGAGAAAGTGGAAAGTGATCGAATGTAGTATAAACCTAAGAAATTCGCACGTTTTCGTCATTTGCTATCGAGTCGACATAATGTCAGATCGTCACATTGGCCACTCTTCTCTATGAAATGGTTACATTTATCGTGTGCAAAACTATGTGGCGTACAGCGGAATGCGCAGACACTAAAAGTACCATAGTAGAACACAGGAGTGGCTTCTAAGTTGATGTAAAAAACACTAAGAGGCATAACAATTCAAGTTTTAGTTATCGATTATTGACTTTTCAGACGGCTTTGGTGCCTTGGACTGAGCTAGGACCTTAAGAATTTGTATGAAGGGAGGACTAGCAGCCACGTTGCACGGGAGAATGTAAAATTTGTTCAAATGTAGTAAAAACCAAAGAAATCCGAGCGTTTTCGTCACTTGCTATCGAATCGACTTAATGTCAGATCGTCACATTGGCCGCTCTTCTCTCTGAAACGGTTACATTTATCGTGTGCAAAGCTATGTTGCGTGCTGCGGAATGCGGAGACACTAAAAGCACCATAGTAGACCACAGAAGAAGTTTCTAATTTGATGTAAATGTCAGTAAGAAGCAGTACAATTCAAGTTTAGTTATCGATTTTTGACTTTTGAGCTGGCTTTGGTGCCTTGGAAATGAGCTAGGATCTTAAGATTTTGCATGAAGGGAGGACTAGCTGCCACGTTGCACCGGAGAATGGAAAAAGTTTTCATATGTAGTAAAAACCTAAGAAATCCGCCTGTTTTCGTCATCTGCTATCGAATCGACTCAATGTCATATGGTCACGTTGTCCGCTCTTCTCTCTGAAACGGTTACATTTATCGTGTGCAAAGCTATGTCGCGTGCTGCGTAATGCGGAGAAACAAAAAGCTTCATAAAGAACACAGAAGAAGTTACTAAGTTGATGTAATAGCCAGTAAGAAGCACTACAATTCAAGTTTAGTTATCGATTTTTGACTTTTTAGCCGGCTTTATTGCTTTGGACATTTTGCAAGGACCTTAAGATTTTGCAAGAAGTAAGGACTAGCAGCCACGTTGCACGGGAGAATGTGAAAAGAGTTCATATGTAGTAAAAACCTAGGAATCCGCCCGTTTTCGTCATTTGCTGTCGAATCGACTTAATGTCAGATCGTCACATTGGCCGCTCTTCTCTCTGAAACGGTTACATTTGTCGTGTGCAAAGCTATGTCGCGTGCTGCGATATGGGGAAACACTAAAAGCACCATAGTAGAACACAGATGAAGCTTCTAAGTTGATGGAATAGCCAGTATGAAGCAGTAAAACAATAATTTTAGCTATCGATTGTAATCTTCTTAGCTGGCTTTGGTGCCTTGGACATGACCTAGGACCTTACGATTTTGCATGAAGGGACGCCTAGCAGCCACGTTGCACGGGAGAATGTGTAAAGTGATCGAATGTAGTAAAAACCTAAGAAATCCGCTCGTTTTCGTCATTTGCTATCGAATCGATTTAATGTCAGATCGTCGCATTGGCCGCTCTTCTCAATGAAACTGGTACATTTTTCGTGTGCAAAACTATGTGGCGTGCTGCGAAATGCGCAGACACTAAAAGTACCATAGTAGAACACAGAAGTAGCTTCTAAGTTGAAGTAATAAACAGTAAGAAGCATAGCAATTCAAGTTTTAGTTATCGAATTTTGAATTTTTAGACGGCTTTGGTGCATCGGACTAAGCTAGGACCTTACAATTTTGTATGAAGGTAGGACTAGCAGCCACCTCTCACGGGAGAATGTGAAAAGTGTACATATGTAGTAAAAACCTGAGAAATTCGTCCGTTTTCGTCATTTGCTGTCGAATTTTCTTAATGTCAGATCGTCACATTGGCCGCTCTTCTCTCTGAAACGGTTACATTTATGGTGTGCAAAGCTATGTTGCGTGCTGCGATATGCGGAGGCACTAAAAGCACCACAGTAGAACACAGAAGAAGCTTCTATGTTGATGTAATAGCCAGTAACCAGCAGTACAATTCAAGTATAGTTATCTATTTTTGACTTTTTAGCCAGCTTCGGTGCCTTGGACTTGAGCTAGGTCCTTACGATTTTGCATGAAGGGAGGACTAGCAGCTACGTTGCACGGGAGAATGTGAAAAGTGTTCATATGTAAAAAAAACCTAAGAAATCCGCCCGTTTTCGTCATTTGCTATCGAATCGACTTAATGTCAGATCGTCACATTGGCCGCTCTTCCCTGTGTTTACTTCGTAGATTCTTATTTAAATTGCGTGTGAGTTTCGTATAGGAGGTGCAATTTCGAGTTTTAGTTACTGTAATCGTAAAATCAGCAGATTGTAGCGCAGTCGTTAGGCATTTGTACAGGTTAGTTGATACATTCTTTGCGTGTTCCGCTTGCGTTATCTAGGCAAGGACTTGTGTTGTTAAACATCGATTAGAATGGACAGGGACTGCGATTGCTGTGTTCGGATGGGGGCTGACTTGGCATCCCTTCCCTCACAGCTGCAATCGGCGCTGACTTCGGTCGCGCAGCTTGAGGCTGTTTCCAATGGGCACCACTGTGGGGAGCCGGACTCGGGTATCACGGGGATGTCAACCTCGTCCCGTCTGTCCCCAGATCGGTCTGCCGCTGTGGTTGCCCCGGTTGCTGCCCGCAATGGGGCTGAGCCCTCGCCTGTGGTTGATTGGGAGGTCGTTCCAAGGCGTGGCAGGCAGCGAAAGGCGTCCCCGGAGGCTGAACAGAAAGCCTCCCTGGTGCGTCTGACAAACCGGTTTCACGCACTGTCTCTGGCTGAGCCAGATGCAGCTGCCTGCCCTGTTTCAGAGGATCATTCTCAGCCTTCAAGGTCCAGGCAATCGCAGAGGGTGGGCTTACTGGTAGTTGGGAGCTCCAATGTTAGGCGCGTAATGGGGCCCCTTAGGGATACGGCGGCTAAGGAGGGGAAGAAATCCAGTGTGCACTCCGTGTGCATTCCGGGAGGAGTCATTCCTGATGTGGAAAGGGTCCTTCCGGATGCTATGGAGAGCACAGGGTGCAGCCTGCTGCAGGTGGTGGCACATGTCGGCACTAATGAATTGAGTCGCTTTGGATCTGAGGAAATTCTCTCTGGATTCCAGCGGCTATCTGATTTGGTGAAGGCTGCCGGTCGTGCTTACGAGATGAAGGCAGAGCTCACCATCTTCAGCATCGTTGACAGAACCGACTGTAGATCTTTGGTGCAGAGCCGGGTGGAGGGTCTGAATCAGAGGCTCAGACGGTTTTGCGACTGTATTGGCTGCAGATTCCTAGACTTGCGCCATAGGGTGGTTGGGTTTCGGGTTCCGCTGAATAGGTCGGGAGTTCACTACACTCAGCTGGCGGCTACACGGGTAGCGGAGGCTGTGTGGCGTGGACTGGGCGGTTTTTTAGGTTAGAAGGCCTCGGGAAAGTGCGGGATGGGCTGAAATGTCAAAGGGTGCTTGGCAATTACAGGACGTGCTTGGATCAAGGAACAGTCGGAATTTTAGTTGTAAATTGTTGTAGTTGCGCTGGAAAAGTCCCTGAGCTTCAAGCGCTAATAGAAAGCACAGAAGCTGATATAGTTATAGGTACAGAAAGCTGGCTAAAGCCTGAAATAAGTTCTGCAGAAATTTTTACGAAGTCTCAGACGGTGTTCAGGAAAGATAGATTAGGCAGAATTGGTGGTGGAGTGTTTGTGTCTGTCAGTAGTGGTTTATCTTGTAGTGAAGTCGAAGTAGATACTCCGTGCGAATTGGTGTGGGTGGAGGTTATACTTAACAGCCGAATTAAGTTAATAATTGGCTCCTTCTACCGACCCCCAGACTCCGATGATATAGTTGCGGAACAGTTCAGAGAAAGTTTGAGTCTCGTAACAAATAAATACCCCACTCATACAGTTATAGTTGGTGGGGACTCAACCTACCCTCGGTATGTTGGCAAAAATACTTGTTCAAAACCGGTGGTAGGCAGAAAACGTCTTCCGAGATTGTCCTAAATGCATTCTCCGAAAATTATTTCGAGCAGTTAGTCCACGAACCCACGCGAATTGTAAATGGTTGCGAAAACACACTTGACCTCTTGGCCACAAACAATCCAGAGCTGATAGAGAGCATCATGACTGATACAGGAATTAGTGATCACAAGGTCATTGTAGCTAGGCTCAATACCATTTCTTCCAAATCCATCAGAAACAAACGCAAAATAATTTTATTTAAAAAAGCGGATAAAGTGCCACTAGAAGCCTTCCTAAAAGACAATTTCCATTTCTTCCGAACTGACTATGCGAATGTAGACGAGATGTGGCTCAAATTCAAAGATATAGTAGCAACAGCAATTGAGATATTCATACCTCATAAATTGGTAAGAGATGGAACGGATCCCCCGTGGTACTCAAAAAAAGGTCCGAACGCTGTTGAAGAGGCAACGGAAAAAGCATGCGAAGTTCAGAAGAACGCGAAATCCTGAAAATGGGCTAAAATTTACAGACGCGCGAAATTTGGCACGTACTTCGATGCGAGATGCCTTTAATAGGTTCCACAACGAAACATTGTCTCGAAATTTGGTAGAAAATCCGAAGAAATTCTGGTCGTATGTAAAGTACACAAGTGGCAAGACGCAGTCAATACCTTCGCTGCGCAGTGCCGATGGTACTGTTATCGACGACTGTGCCGCTAAAGCGGAGTTATTGAACGCAGTTTTCCGAAATTCCATCAGCAGGGAAGACGAATGGAATATTCCAGAATTTGAAACACGAACATCTGCTAGCATGAGTTTCTTAGAAGTAGATACCTTAGGGGTTGCGAAGCAACTCAAATCGCTTGATGCGGGCAAGTCTTCAGGTCCAGATTGTATACCGATTAGGTTCCTTTCAGATTACGCTGATACTATAGCTCCCTACTTAGCACTCATATACAACCGCTCGCTCACCGATAGATCTGTACCTACAGATTGGAAAATTGCGCAGGTCGCACCAGTGTTCAAGAAGAGTAGTAGGAGTAATCCATTTAACTACAGACCTATACCATTGACGTCGGTTTGCAGTAGGGTGTTGGAGCATATACTGTATTCAAACATTATGAATCACCTCGAAGGGAACGATCTATTGACACGTAATCAGTATGGCTTCAGAAAACATCGCTCTTGTGCAACGCAGCTAGCTCTTTATTCGCACGAAGTAATTGCCGCTATCGACAGGGGATCTCAAGTTGATTCCGTATTTCTAGATTTCCGGAAAGCTTTTGACACCGTTCCTCACAAGCGACTTCTAATCAAGCTGCGGAGCTATGGGGTATCGTCTCAGTTGTGCGACTGGATTCGTGATTTCCTGTCACGAAGGTCGCAGTTCGTAGTAATAGACGGCAAATCATCGAGTAAAACTGAAGTGATATCAGGTGTTCCCCAGGGAAGCGTCCTGGGACCTCTACTGTTCCTGATCTATATAAATGACCTGGGTGACAATCTGAGCAGTTCTCTTGGACTGTTCGCAGATGATGCTGTAATTTACCGTCTAGTAGGGTCATCCGAAGACCAGTATCAGCTGCAAAGCGATTTAGAAAAGATTGCTGTATGGTGTGTCAGGTGGCAGTTGACGCTAAATAAAAAAAGTGTGAGATGATCCACTTAAGTTCCAAAAGAAATCCGTTGGAATTCGATTACTCGATAAATGGTACAATTCTCAAGGCTGTCAATTCAACTAAGTACCTGGGTGTTAAAATTACGAACAACTTCAGTTGGAAGGACCACATAGATAATATTGTCGGGAAGGCGAGCCAAAGGTTGCGTTTCATTGGCAGGACACTTAGAAGATGCAACAAGTCCACTAAAGAGACAGCTTACACTACACTCGTTCGTCCTCTGTTAGAATATTGCTGCGCGGTGTGGGATCCTTACCAGGTGGGATTGACGGAGGACATCGTGAGGGTGCAAAGAAAGGCAGCTCGTTTTGTATTATCGCGTTATAGGGGAGAGAGTGTGGCAGATATGATACACGAGTTGGGATGGAAGTCATTACAGCATAGACGTTTTTCGTCGCGGCGAGACCTTTTTACGAAATTTCAGTCACCAACTTACTCTTCCGAATGCGAAAATATTTTGTTGAGCCCAACCTACATAGGTAGGAATGATCATCAAAATAAAATAAGAGAAATCAGAGCTCGAACAGAAAGGTTTAGGTGTTCGTTTTTCCCGCTCGCTGTTCGAGAGTGGAATAGTAGAGAGATAGTATGATTGTTGTTCGATGAACCCTCTGCCAAGCACTTAAATGTGAATTGCAGAGTAGTCATGTAGATGTAGATGTAGATGTAGAACAGTGACATTTATCATGTGCAAAGCTATGTCGCCTGCTGCGGATGCGGAGACACTAAAATCCCCATAAAAGAACACAGAAGAAGTTTCTAATTTCATGTAAATGCCAGTAAGAAGCAGTACAATTCAAGTTTAGTTATCGATTTTTGACTTTTGAGCTGGCTTTGGTGCCATGGACATGAGCTAGGACCTTAAGATTTTGCATGAAGGGACGCCTAGCTGCCACGTTGCACGTGAAAATATAAAAAGTGTTCATATGTAGTAAAAACCTAAGAAATCCGCCTGTTTTCGTCATCTGCAATCGAATCGACTCAGTGTCATATGGTCACGTTGACCGCTCTTCTCCTGAAACGGTTACATTTATCGCGTGCAAAGCTATGTCGCGTGCTGCGGAATGCGGAGACACTAAAAGCACCATATTAGAACACAGAATAAGCTTCTAAGTTAATGTAATAGCCAGTAAGTAGCAGTACAATTCAAGTTTAGTTATCGATTTTTGACTTTTTAGCCGCCTTTGATGCCTTGGTCATGAGCTAGGACCTTTTTAATTTTGCATGAAGGGAGGAATATCAGCCACGTTGCTCGGGAGAATGATAAAAGTGTTCATATGTAGTAAAAAGCTAAGAAATCCGCCCCTTTTCTTCACTTGCTATCGAATCGACCTTATGTCAGTTGGTCACACTGGCCGCTCTTCTCTCTGAAACGGTTACATTTATTGTGTGTAAAACGATGTCGCGCGGTGCGGAATGCGGAGACACTAAAAGCACCATAGTAGAACACAGAAGAAGCTTCTAAGTTGATGTAATAGCCAGTAAGAAGCAGTAAAATTCAAGTTTTAGTTATCGATTACTGACGTTTTTCCCTTCGTCGGTGCCTTGGAAATGAGCTAAGACCTTAAGATTTTGCATGAAGGGAGGACTAGCAGCCGCGTTGCACGGGTGAATGCAAAATGTCTTCATATGTAGTAAAACCCTCAGAAATCCTCCCGTTTTCGTCATTTGCTATCGAATCGACTTATTGAACGATCGAATCATTGGAGGCTTATATCTCTGAAACGGTTTCATTTATCGTCTTCCAAACTATGTAGCGTTTTGAAGTATGCGGTGACACTAAAAGCTTCATAGTCGAACACAGAAAAAGCTTCTAAGTTGATATAGTCGGGTAGTAAGGAGTACTACAATTCTAGTTTTAGTTACCGTTTATTGACTCACTAGCCTGGTTTGGTGACTTGGACATGAGTTCGTAATTTAAGATTTTGCATGAAAGGAGGTCTAGCAGCCGCGTTGCACGGGAGAATGTGAAAAGTTTTCATATGTAGTAAAAACCTGAGAAATCCTCCCGTTTTCGTTATTTGTTATCGAATCGACTTAATGTCAGATCGTCTCATTGGCCGCTCTTCTCACTGAAACGGTTACATTTAGCGTGTGCAAAGCTGTGCCGCGTGCTGCGGTGAAAGGAGACACTAAAAGCACCATAGTAGAACACAGAAGAAGCTTCTAAGTTGATGTATTAGCCAGTAAGATGCAGTACAATTCAAGTTTTAGTTATCGATTATTGACTTATTAGCTAGTTTTGGTGCCTTGTCCATGAGCTGGGACGTTAAGATTTTGCATGAAAGGAGGTCTAGCAGCCGCGTTGCACTGGACAATGTGGAAAGTGTTCATATGTAGTAAAAACCAGAGAAATCCGTTCGTTTTCGTCATTTGCTATCGAATCTACTTTATGCCAGATCGTCACATTGGCTGCTCTTCTCTCTGAAACGGTTACATTTATCGTGTGCAAAGCTATGTCGCGTTCTGAGGTATGCGGAGACACTAAAGGCACCATAGTAGAACACAGAAGAAGCTTCTAAGTTGATGTAGTAGCCAGCAAGAAGCAATACAATTCAAGTTTTAATTACCGATAATTGAATTTTTTGCCGACTTTGGTGCCTTGTACATGAGTTAGTACCTTAAGATTTTGCATGAGGGGAGGTCTAGCAGACGCGTTGCATATGAAAATGTGAAAAGTGTTCATATGTAGTAAAAACCTGAGAAATACCCCCGTTTGCGTCATTTGCTATCGAATCGACTTAATGGCAGATCGCCACATTGGCCGCTCTTCTCTCTGAAACGGTTACATTCATCGTCTGCAAAGATAGGTCGCTTGCCGCGGTATGTGGCGACACAAAAGCAACATAGTATAATACAGAAGCACATTCTAAGAAGATGTAATCGCCAATAAGAAGCAGTACTATTCAAGATTTAGTAGTCGGTTATTCACTTATTTTCCGCCTTTGGTACATTGGACATGTCCGACGACCTAAAGTTTTGCATGAAACGACGTCTGGAAACCACTTTGCACGGGGGAGTGTGGAAACTGTTCATATGTAGTAAAAACTACAGAAAACCGCCAGCTTTCGTCATTTGCTACCGAATCTATTTTATTGCCAGATCTTCACATTGGCCGCTTTTATCTCTGACACAATTACATTTATCGTCTGAAAATTTATGTCGCGTATTGCAATATGAGGAAAAAACTGAAAAAATCATATTAGATCACAAAAAAGCTTCTAAGAAGATGTAATCGAAAGTACCAAGCAGAAATATACTATTGACTTATTTGCCGGCTTTGGTGCAATGGGCATGAGCTAGGACCTTAAGATTTTTCATAATATTACGTCCGTACGCATCGTTGCACGCGAGAATGTCGAAAGTGTTCATATGTAGTAAAAACCTCAGAAATCCGCCCGCTTTCGTCATTTGCTATCGAATCTAATTAATTGCCAGATTTTCACATTGGCCGCTTTTCTTTCTGAAACGGTAACATTTATCGTCTGGAAATTTGTGCCACGTGTTTGCAATATGCGGAAGAATCTGAAAACATCATGATAGAACACAGAAAAAGCTTCTAAGAAGATGTAATCGAAAGTAGGAAGCAGTACTATTCACGTTTTAGCTATTGGTTATTTACTAATTTGCCGGCTTTGGTGCATTGGACATGAGCTAGGACCTTAAGATTTTGCATATAAGTACGTCCGTACGCCACGTTGCACGGGAGAATGTGGAAAGTGTTCATATGTATTAAAAACCTCAGAAATCCGCCCGCTTTCGTCATTTGCTATCGAATCGAATGTATTGCCAAATCTTCACATTGGCCGCTTTTCTCTTTGAAACAGTTACATTTATCGTCTGGAAATTTATGTCGCGTATTGCAATATGCGGAAAAAACTGAAAACATCATATCAGAACACAAAAAAGCTTCTAAGAAGACGTAATCGAAAGTAGGAAGCAGTACTATTCAAGTTTTTGCTATCGGTTATTCACTTATTTGCAAGCTTTGGTGCATTGGACGTGAGCTATAACATTAAGATTTTGCATGAAAGTACGTCTGTACGCCACGTTGCACGGGAGAATGAGAAAGGTGTACATAATAGTAACAACATGAGAAATCCGCCAGTTTTCGTCATTTGCGTTCGAATCGACTTAATGCCAGATCGTAACATTGGCCGCTTTTCTCTCTGAAACGGTTACATTTATCGTATGCAAAATTATGTCGCGTGTAGCGGTATGCGGAAAAAACTGAAAACATTATATTAGAATACAGAAAAAGCTTCAAAAAAGATGTATTTGCCAGTAAGAAGCAGTACTATTCAAGTTTCAGTTATCGGTTTATTCACTTATTTTCCGGCTTTTGTGCATTGGACATGAGCTAGGACCTTAGGATTTTGCAAGAAAGTACGTCTGTACGAAACGTTGCACGGGAGAATGTGGAAAGTGTTCATATGTAGTAAAAACCTGAGAAACCCGATCGCTTTCGTCATTTGCTATCGAGTCGAATGTATTGCCAGATCGTCCCATTGGCCGCTTTTCTCTCTGAACAGGTTACATCCATCGTCGACAAAATTATGTCGCGTGTTGCGGTATGGAAAAAAACTGAAAACATTATATTAGAACACAGAAAAAGCTTCGAAGAAGATGTAATCGCCAATAAGAAGCAGTACTATTCAAGATTTAGCTATCGGTAATTCACTTATTTGCCGGCTTTGGTATATTGGACATGACCGACGACCTATAGATTTCGCATGAAACGACGTCTGGAAATCACATTGCGCGGGGGAATGTGAAAACTGTTCATATGTAGTAAAAATTTGAGAGATCCACTCGCTTTCGTCATTTGCCATCGAATCGACTTGATGCCAGATCGTCACACTGGCCGCTTTTCTCTCTGAAACAGTTACATTTATCGTCTGGAAATGTATGTCGCGTATTGCAATATGCGGAAGAAACTGAAAACATCATATTAGAACACAAAAAAAGCTTCTAAGAAGATGTAATCGAAAGCAGCAAGCAGAACTAAACTATTGACTTATTTGCCGGCTTTGGTGCATTGAACATCAGTTCAAATGGCTCTGAGCACAATGGGACTCAACTGCTGAGGTCGTTAGTCCCCTAGAACTTAGAACTACTTAAACCTAACTCACCCAAGGAGATGACACACATCCATGCCCCATTCAGGATTCGAACCTGCGACCTTAGCAGTCGCACGGTTGGACATGAGCTAGGACCTTAAGATTTTGCATGAAAGTACGTCTGTACGCCACGTTGCACGGGAGAATGTGAAAAGTGTTCATATGTACTAACAACATGAGAAATCCGCCCGTTTTCGACATTTGCCATTGAATCGACTTATTGCCAGATCGTCATATTGGTTACTTTTCTCTCTGAAACGGTTACATTTATCGTTTGTAAAGTTATGTCGCGTGTTGGGGTGTGCGGAAAAAACTGAAAACATTATATTAGAAGACAGAAAAAGCTTCAAAGAAGATATAATCGAAAGTAGGAAGCAGTAATATACATGCTTTAGTTATCGGTTATTCACTTATTTGCCGCCTTGGTGCATTGGACATGAGCTAGGACCTTAAGATTATGCATGAGAGTACGTCTGTACGCCACGTTGCACGGGAGAATATAAAAAATGTTCATATGTAGTAACAACATGAGAAATCCGCCCGTTTTCGACATTTTCCATCGAATCGACTTAATGTCAGACCGTCATATTGGCCGCTTTTCTCTCTGAAACGGTACATTGGACATGAGCTAAGATCTTAAGATTTTGCATGTAAGTACGTCTGTACGCCACGTTGTACGGGAGAATGAGAAAAGCTTTCATATGTAGTAACACCATGAGAAATCCGCCCGTTTTCGTCATTTGCATAAGAATCGACTTAATGACAGATCGTCACACTGGTGGCTTTTCTCTCTGAAACGGTTACATTCATCGTATACAAAGTTATGTCGCTTGCCGCGGTATGCGCAGTCACTAAAAGCACTATAGTAGTCACAGAAGAAGCTTCTAAGATGATGTTATCGGCTAGTAACAAGCAGTAGTAGTCAAGTTTTAGTTATCGGTTATTCACTTATTTGCCGGCTTTGGTACATTGGACATGACCGACGACCTAAAGATTCAGCATGAAACGACGTCTGGAAACCACGTTGCACGGGAGAATGTGAAACTGTTCATACGTAGTAAAAACTTCAGAAATCCGCCCGCTTTCGTCATTTGCTATCGAATCGACTTTGTTGCCACATCTTCACATTGGCCGCTTTTCTCTCTGAAACGGTTACATTTATCGTCTGCAAAATTATGTCGCGTGTTGCGGTATGCGGAAAAAAATGAAAACATTCTATTAGAACACAGAAATATCTTCTAAGAAGATGTAATAGCCAGTAAGAAGCAGTACTATTCAAGTTTTAGTTATCGGTTATTCCCTTATTTGTCGGCTTTGGTGCATTGGACAAGAGCTAGGACCTTACGATTTTGCATAAAAGTACGTCTGTACGCCAGAATACATCATTTTCAGTTGTCAAACGGCTTCTAAAACCGAACTGTTCATTTGACAGCAAATTGTGTGATATCAAATGATCAATTAACCTTACATGCACAGCCTTTTCGGTAACTTTTGCAAACACTGATGGCATAGAAGTAGGTCTAAAATTAGCTACATTATCCCTTTCTCCCTTTTCATAAAGCGGCTTTACTGATGAGTACTTTAATCGGTCAGGAAACTGACCAGTTCTAAAGGAAAAATTGCAAATATGGCTAAATACAGGGCTAACATGTGCAGCACAGTACTTTAACATGCTGCTAGGCACTCCATCATATCCATGAGAGTCCTTAGTCTTCAGTGATATAGTTATTGACTCAATCTCTCTCTTGTTTGTATCACAGAGGAGTATTTCAGACGTCAATCTCAGAAAGGTATTTGCTAAGAAATTTGTATGATTTCCTGTTGGAACTAAATTTTTATTTAGCTTGATTGTGACTACTTCGAACATTTTGATATAATTCGCCCTATGTTTTACATGAAATCATTATCCCACTAGTCAGCCAACTGTGCTGTCTATTACTGCTAGTACCCCATTCAGAATGTTTTAATGGAAAACAACTCTCAAAGAGCATGAGAAATGTGCCATGGAAAGCATTGTATTTATCATCTGTATTATTGGCACTATAAACATCTTGCCACTCTTGTTCCTTGACAAGTTTTAAAAAACACTCTATTGCTGTTGGATTGACTTTCCTACGTTCTTTGTAACTAAATATGACATTGAGTTGAGTACAAAAACCTTTTAGTGTTAAAATTTGTGCATTATGGTCTGAAAGGCCATTTACACTTTTACTAACAGGATGCCCATCTAGTATTGAGGAACGAATAAAAATATTGTCTATGACCGTGCTACTATTCGCCTGCACCCTAGTTTGAAAAAAAAAAACACAGTTGGCATCAGATCATATGAATTTAGGTGATCTACCAACATCATTTTTCTTGGGACCGAGCGAGGTGGCGCAGTGGTTAAGGCACTGGACTCACATTCGGGAGGACGACGGTTCAGTCCCGCGTTCAGCCATATTGATTCAGGTTTTCCGTGATTTCCCTAAATCACTCCCGGCAAATTCTGGGTTAGTTCCTCTCAAAGGGCATGGCCGACTTCCTTCCCCATCCTTCCCTAATCCGATGAGACCAATGACATCGCTGTCTGGTCTCCTTCCCCAAACAACCCAACCCCCCTTTTTCTTGCACAATCATATACAAAATTAATATTGAAGTCCCCCACATATAACTACTTGCTGGTACTTCCTACAAAGTGAATCAAGAACCCTCTCTAGCTTAAGCAAAAATGCTCTGAAGTTGGAGTTAGAGGCCCTATAAACACAAGCAATTAGAAGTTGAGTTTCACTAAATTCAACAAATGCTGCACAACTTTCAAATATCTGTTCAGTGCAGTGTCGTGATAAGTCTATGGACTCAAATAACGTACTGTTTTTTATGTACGGTGACACCTCCCCACCCCGCAAGAAACTCCTTGAGAAACAGCCAGCTAATATGTAGCCTGGTAAAGGAAGCCTATAAATTATCAATTTATTGAAGTGGTGCTCTGATATACAAATAATTTCAGCGTTAACATCTGTTAGCAGTTCACTAACTTTATCCCTAATAACTCTTATATTCTGATGAAATATGCCAATTCCTTCTCTACTTGGAAACATTACATCCTCTGGAGGAGAGCCCTTAGAGGCACGCCGGCCGCGGTGGTCTTGCGGTTCTAGGCGCTCAGTTCGGAACCGCGCGACTGCTACGGTCGCACGTTCGAATCCTGCCTCGGGCATGGATGTGTGTGATGTCCTTAGGTTAGTTAGGTTTAATTAGTTCTAAGTTCTAGGCGACTGATGACCCCATATGTTAATTTGCATAGTGCTCAGAGCCATTAGAACCATTTTTGAAACTTAGAAGCACTTCCTTTAAGCAGGTATACCAATCAGCTGACTTCAGTATTAAAAAGGTGCAGCTCTAACACCAACTACTACAGGAATTTTTCCATGAGTGACACCACTACCGCCACCACCACCCACTACACTGTCACCTATAAGCTTAGGTAGCCTCTCCTTCGCATACCTATTGAGGGGAAGGCCATGCCTAGTGAAACCCCATCTACTGATAGACCCAACTGGCACCACTGAGATGTGATCCATGCCCTCTCCCATCAGTGCACTCCCCAGCCCCACAATTACGCGCCCAACAGCCGCATTAAGGTGTGCCCGATCATTATGCTGAAACAGTTGCACGAAAAGCACATTAGTGCCACCAGTTTGAGTAGCTATCTTAACCAAGTCACCACTGACATCATACCCCCTGTCCCTATTGTGACTGCTCCCAGCACCACCCACTATCACTACCTGATCCTCCTTTGTAAAATTCTTACATAACTCCCCTATGCTTTCAGCCACCTGAGCCAACCCTGCATTAGGCTTCACAATGCTTGTGACCTGGTACTCACTCCACAAAACTTCTTGCAAATGCTGGCCCACACCTCTACCCGGTAACTACCTAGCAGCAGAACCTAGGCCTCCTAATTGCTGAGGACGGCTGCAAGTTACCTCCATATAAGCTACACGAGGCTCCTCTCCGCTCAACTTTGACAGTTTGTCGTATCTATTGCATGTATGCAAAGTAAAACTGTCTGACTACCTCCTTTTCCTATCTATCTTCTTGTCACCTGCCAGTTCCCATTCCCCAGCACCCTTCACCCTCCTCAACTTATCTAGTTCCTCCTTTGCGCATTGTAACTGCACCTGAAGGGCACAGATCTTACGCTCCTGCTCCTCTATTAACTTGTTTCTACTACAGATTCTACATTCCCAGGACAGGATCACCCTCAAATGACCACTGGCTTCCCCACTGCATTCCCCACAATGAAAATACTTTGAACAAATCCCACAGCGTAATCCACTACTCACAAACCTACGACATAGCCATCACTTCTCACTCACGATAAAATTTTACAGTTACTAAAAAAAACTATACGTCTACGTTACCAAAGTTCAGTTACAAAAGCAGCACTATTTAAGAACTAACAACTATGGTCTCGAAATTCTCTGTCTACTAAGAAAGCAGCTTCTTGTATTAACACTACTACAACACAGCCGATACCAATACCAGCAAAACTTCACAAAATTATTGGCTAAAACCAAAAAATTTAAACTAAACGCCAGTTGAAAACTAAAGCACGAAATTTACTAAACGACTTCAACACACTGAAAACTCTATAAAACACAGCGAGCGAACGATTACAAGAGTTTATTAAGTCATTATTTCGCCAAAAATGGCAAGCAACACCACTGCAATCTATTCAGTTTAATAACTGTATTACAGAGCACAAACAACTTCGTCAGTACTTAACTTATAACCGCTACAGAGGCAGTGCACGCCGCAAAATGTAAACACACTGATGAGGCGCGAGGCTTAGACGAACCATGAAAGCACACTCACAAATAATAGACCACTCGAGTCAATACCACAGAAAGAAAGACTGAGATAAATGAATATCCACAAATAATTTGCTTTTACGGCAAAAATAATAACACAAAAAAACTTTAAAATACGTAAATGAAGTCTAAAATTTATAAAACATTAACAAGCTATTTCAACAGCAGTGCAGCTCACGTGACGTCACACACATGATGATCTGCCCCCCCCCCCCTTGGGAAGGTGCCTATCTACCCCACCTTCGAAATATGCCTATCTATCCCCCTCAGAAGATATCTACCGAGCTACCCATCCATGGAAGATCTCTGTCAACCTGCACCTCCCCTCCCCCCTCAGATGATGTCTGTATACCTACCCACACCCTTGGAATATGTCTGTCTACCTAAACCCCCTCCCCTTAGAATATGTATGACTACCTACCCCTCCCCACAGAATATGAATGTCTACCTACCCCACCCCTCGGGAGATGTCTGTGTACCCACCCCTCCCAGAAGATATCTACCTACACCTCCCACATCGGAAGATTTCATACTACCTCTACCCCATCGAAAGCTGTCTGTCTCTCATCGCCCCACCACCTAATATGTAATTCTACCTACTTGCCTCGTTAGAAAATGTCAGTCTACGTAACTCTCCACAGGAGATGTCTATCTACCTACCCCCTCGGCAGATGTCTGCCTACGTCACCCCCCTAAGGAAGATGTTTGTCCACCTACCTCACCCTGTGAAGATGTCTATCTACACCCCCACAAAAACTCTCTCCCCACCTCGTAAGATGTCTATCACCCTGAAAGATGTCTCTCAACCCCCCCCCCCACACTAAGGAGATGTCTATCTACCTACCTGCCCTCTCGGAATTTGTCTGTCGACCTATCCCAACCCCTACTCAGCCCCCCCACTCGGAAGTTGTTTACCCCTGTCTCGGAAGATGTCTAGCGACCCCCAAACTTTGGAAGGTGTCTTCCAGCCCCTCAGGCGATGTCTGTCTACCCCCCCCCCCCCCTCAGAAGATGTCCTCGGAATATATCTGTCTACCTCCCACCTCGGAAAATGTCTTCCAAACACAGTCTCAGAAGAGCCCAGTCTACCAACTGCCAAATTTCAACCCCCGGAAGATTTCTATCCAACCCCCCCCCCACTTGGAATATGTCTATCTACCTCCACTCTCGGTAGCTATCTACACCCCCCTCTCAGAGAATCTCTAACCCCACTCTCATAGGATGTCTGTCTACCTACCCTCACCACCATTCGAAGATGTCTACCCCTTGGAGGATGTCTACTCCACCTGGAATATGTCTGTCTACCCACGTTGGATGATGTCTGTCTATCTACTCAGCCCCCCTGAAGAAGATATCTGTTAAACTAGCACCCCTTGGAATTTGTTTATCTATCATTACCTGCACAAAATATGTCCATCAACCTACAATCTCCTTCTGAAGATGTCTGTCTACCTACAGCTCCCGCTTGGAAGATGTCTGTCTACCTACAACCCCTCAGAAGACGTCTGTCTACCTATCTCCACATCAGAAAATGTCTGTCTCTCATCTCCCCACCCTTGGAATATGTCTGTCTACCTACACTCCCCATCGGAAATGTCTGTCTACCTAAGCTCCCTCAAACCATGTCCGATTAGCTATCCATCCCGGAAGATGTCTGTCTACCTACCCAACCATCAGAAGATGTCTGTCTACCTACCCCTCCCCCTCGGAAAATGTCTGTCTCTCATCCCCCTACCCTGAGTATATGTCTGTCTACTTACCTGCCCCCCCTTGGAAAGATCTCTGTATACCTAAACCCAGCCCTCAGAAGATGTATGACTACCTACCCCTCCCATTGGAAGATATATGTTTTCCAACCCTCCCTTCAGAATATTTCTGCCTACCTACCATCTATCACAAAGGTTGTCTGTCAGCCTACAATTCCTTACAGGTGTCTGTCTACATACCCACCCACACTCGGAAAAAGTTTGTCTACCTGCCACTCCTTAGGAAATGTCGGTTACCAAACCCCTTAGAAGATGTCTGTCTACCTATACACCTCTGATGACGACTGTCTACCTAACCCCCCTCTGTAGATGCCTGTCTACCTACCCCCTTGGAATATGTCCGTCCTCCTACAACTCTTCAGAATACGTCTGCCTACCTACCCCCCTCTCGTAAGATATCTGTCTACATATCCCCCCCCCCCCCCCCGCATGATCTGTCTACCTACCCCCTTCCCATGTCATAAGATGAATGTCTACCTAAACCCCTCAGAAGATGTATGCCTATCTACCCCCTTCAAATGATTCGATTTTATCCCTCCTGTGGGAGATATCTGTCTCCCTACCCCTACCTCTGAGGATATCTGTCTGCCTACCCCCCCCCCCCCCTCCCGGAAGTTGTTAAACTACCACTCCTCTGGGAAGATATCTACTCCCACATCAGAGAATGTCCACACCCCTCTTGGAGGATGTCTGTATACCAAAACGCATACTTTGGAAGATGTCTCACCCCCTTTGAAAGATGTCTGTCTACAATGAACACCCCGCAGAAGATGTCTGTGTACTGAACTCACCCTCAGAATATATCTCCTCCTAACCTACCCCCCCCCCCCTCCCTTGGAATATGTCTGTCTACCTATCCATTTCCCATAAGAAGATGACCTTATTCCCCTCAGAAGGTGTATGTCTACATGCCACGCCTCGGAACATGTCTGCCTACCTAAAACCCTCGGAAGAGGTCCATCTACCTCGCATCTTGGAAGATATTTATTTACACCCCTCTAGGAAGATATCTACCCCTGTCTTGGAGGATGACTACCTCCCTCTCGGATGATGTCTACCCTCTCTCTGAAGATGTCTGTCTACATACCCTCCTCTCGAAAGATATTTCTCCTCCCTCAGATGATGTAAGTCTATCAACCCTCAAATGGAAAATGTCTGTCCTCCTAATCCCCCTCGGAAGATGTCAGTATACCTACCCACCTGTCTGTCTATGTACCCCCACTCCCATGATGTCTGTCTACCTCCCCCTCAGGTATATGTCTGTATACCTACACCCATTCGGAAGATGTCTGTATACCAAACACCCCTCTGAAGATGACTATCTACCTACCCTGCCTCAGAAGGTGTCAGTTTACCTAACCCTTCGTCGGAAGATGCCTGTCTACAAAACTTCACTGGGAAGATGTCTGCCTACCTAACCCTGTCCATGATAATTGTCTGTTTACCAACACCTCTGCTTCGGAAGAGGTCTGTCTACCTACTTACACCCCTTGGAAGATGTCTCTCTACATCCCTCCAGTCATAAAGTATTGTCTACCAACCCATACTTCTGAATATGTCTGTCTACCTACCCCAGAAGATGATTGTCTAATTACCCCCTCATCTGAAGAAGTCTGTCTACCTAGACCCCACTTGGAAAATGTATGTCTATGTACACCCCTCGGAAAATGTCTGTCTCCCTACACCCCTCAGAAGATGTGTGTCTACCTACATGAACTTTTGTATGATATCTATCTATGACGCCCGCACTTGGAAGATGTTTGTCTACCTACCGCACCCATTGGAATATGTCTGTCTATGTACCCACCAACCATCGGAAGATGTATGTCCATCTACACATCCCCCTCAGAAGATGTCTGTCTACCTACACTCATCAGAAGATGTTGTCTACTTTCCACCATTTGAAAATGTCTCTCTACCTACCGCTCTTGGCAAATGTCATTCTACACCACCCCTCTGAAGAGGTCAGTTTACCTACAACCCCCCAGAAGAAGTCTGTCTAACTCCCCCCCTCTCAAAAAATGTCTATAGTCACCCTGCCTCGGACAATGTCTCTCTGCCTACGCCCCATCATGGAAGATGTCAGTCTACCCACCCACCCATCAGAAGAAGGCTGTCTACAACCATCCCCTCACATGATATGTCTGCCTACCAACCTCCTATTGGAAGATGTCTGGCTACCTACCCCACCCCACATCTGAAGATGTCTGTCTACCAACCCTCCACTTGGAAGACGTCTGTCCTCCTACAACCCCTCAGAAGATGTCAGTCTTCATAACCCCTCTCAGACGTTATCTGCCTAAATACCCCTCCTCGGATGGTTTCTGTCTACCTACACCCACAACCCGTCATAATATGAATGTTTACCTAAACCCCTCAGAATCTGTATATTTATCTACCACACCTTGAATGATTTGTCTCTATCTTATCCCTATCTCGGAAGATGTCTGTCTCCCAACCCACCCCCTCTGAGGATGTCTGTATACCTACCCCCCCTTTCTCGAAAGTTGTCTGTCTACATTCACCACACATTTAAACATGTCTATCTATGTACTCCTCTGGGAAGATATGTATCTATTGCCGCCATGGAAGAAAAGTATCTCCCCCCTCTCGGAATATGTCAATCTACCACTCCTCTCAGAAGATATACACTCCCCATCTGAGAATGTCTACATCCTCTCTCGTAGGATGTCTGTCTACCAAACTGCATCCTTTAGAAGGTGCTTCCCACCCCTTGGAAGATGTCTGTCTTCCAACACCCCCCTTCCCCCCCTTGGAAGATGTCTTTCTACCGCACCCAGGCTCAGAAGATGTCTCCATACCTAACACTCCTCGGAAGATGTCTTTCTACCTACCCACCCCATCAGAAGATGACTGTCGACGTTATCTCCCTCACAGAATGTCTAGGCCCCTCTCGGAGGATACTGTCTACCAAACTGCATCCTTTAGAAGATGTTTCCCACCCCTTGAAAGATATCTGTCTTCCAACACCCCCCCCTTGGAAGATGCCTGTCTACCGAATCCAGCCTCAGAAGATGCCTCCATACCTACCACCACTCGGAAGATGTCTGTCTACCCACACACCCCGATCAGAAGATGACTGTCGACGTTATCCCCCTCAGAAGATGTCTGTCTACATACCCTCCCTCAGAAGATGTCTGCCTAGCTAAGACCAGTGGAAGATGTACAACTGCCTCCCATCTTGGAAGACATCTACTCCCCCTCTCGGAGGATGACTATCTCCCTCTCGGAGGATGACTACCTCCTCTCTGAAGATGTCCGTCTATGTACCCTCCCCTCAAAAGATGTCTCTCCCCCCTCAGATGATTTATGTCTACCAACCCCCACATGGAAAATGTCTGTCCTTCTAACCCCCTTGGATGATGTCTGTGTACCTACCCAACTGGAAGATGGCTGTCTACCTACCACCACTCGGGACATGTCTGTCTACCTTCCCCCTAGGTATATGTCTGTAAACCTACACCCCTTCGGAAAATGTCTGTCTACCTACCCCATCACTTCAGAAGATGTAATTCTACTTACCACACATCGGAAAGTGTCAGTCTACTTATGCCCCACCCTCAGAAACTATCTGTCTACCTTGCCCCTTTGGAAGATGTCAGTTTACCAACCCCACTCAAAAGATGTCTGCTTACCTACTCTCCCATCCAAAGATGTCTTTCTACCTACCCCCTCTCGGAAGATTTTGTCTACCCCCTCTCTGAGATGTCATTCTACACCCACTTGGAAGATGCCTATCTAAACCCCTGGGATGAAATCCCTCCCTCTAAAAATGCCTACCTAAACCCTTCCACATCGGAAGATGCCAATCTAGCTCCCTTCAGCTGATGCCTACCAACACCCACCTCATAAGATTATCTATCCATACCTTCCTCGGAAGAGGTGTATCTACCCCCACCTCAGAAGATGTCTATCCCCCACGTGGATGTCTATAACTCACCTCATGAAAGATGCCTGTCTATCAACCCCCTCCTCTCAGAATATGTATGTCTACCTACCCCACCCCTGTTAAGATTTCCATCTAGCCCCTCCTCTCAGAGAACATTTATCCTAGACTCAGAAGAGTTCTACAGCCTTCCTTCATTTGGAATGTGTCTACTGCCCATTCTGTATATGTTTGTCTACCTCCAAATTCTAGGAAGATGTCTGTATGTCTGTCTACCTCACAAACTCCGGACAAGTCTATCTATCCCCACTATGGAAGAAATATATCTAAACCCCTCTCTGATTATGTCTATCTACCCTCCTTGCCAAAGATATCTACACCCCATCTTCGAGGAGCTCTATCCCCCCTTCATGAAAGATGCCTGTTTATCTACCCGAACCCATCAGAAGACGTAAGTGTACATACCATCACTCCCCACAGAAGATGTCTGTCTACTTACCGACATTTCTTGGAAGATGTCTGTCTACTGACCCCCCCCCCCCCCCCCCCCAACCTTTGAAGATGTCTGACTACTCACCTTCCCCCATGGAAGAATACTATCTCCCCCCTCCCAGAAGATGTCAATCTACTCTCCCCCTCGAAAATATCTCCCCCCCCCCGGAAAATGTCTACCTCCCCTATCTGGCCCCAATCGAAAAATGTCTCCCCCCTTGGAAAATGTCGGTCTACCAAGCCTCCCCCTTGAAGACGTATGACTAAGAAACAACCCCTCAGAAGATGTCTGTCTTACTACCCCTCCTTGGAATTGTTTGTCTACCATTATCACCACAGAAGCTGTCTCTCCCCCCTCTTGGAAGATGTCTGTCTACCTACCACCATTCAGAAGATGTCTGACCATGTACCCTGCTTTGGAATATGTCTGTCTACCTACCCCTCGTGGAAGATGTGTGTCTTCCTACCTCCCCACAGAAGATGTAGGTAAACAGATATCTTTCAAGAGGGAGTAGGTAGACAGACATCTTGCAAGTGAGTGGTATGTAGACAGAAATTACCAAGGGGTGGGGAATAATTAGACAGACTTCTTCCGAGGGGGGGGGGGGTAGGTATACATACATTTTCTGAGTGTTCGTAGGTAGACAATCTTCTGAGGGGGTAGGCAGAAAGGCACCTTTCGAGGGGGTTTGTTGACAGACATCTCCCATTGGTGGGTTGGTAGACAGCCATCTTCTGATGGGTGTACTTAGACAGACATCATCTAGAGGGGTAAGTAGACCAACATCTTCCAAGGGGGGTAGGTAGACAGAAATCTTCGGAGGGTGTAGGTAGACAGACATCCTCGGAGGATGGGGGCAGGGGGTAGGTAGATAGACATCATCTGTGGAGGTGTGGATAAACAGACATCTTCTGAGAGGTAGGTAGACAGACATTTACCGAGTTGTGTTGTAGGTAGACAGATATCTCCCAAAGGGGGGGGGGGGGATAGGTAGACAGAGACTTTCCTGGTGGGTGGTTTGAGAATCTCCTGATGGGGGGTTGGTAAACAGACTTCTTCTTAAGGGGGTAGGTACACAGACGTCTACTGTTGGTGCGGGACAAATAGACATAATTCTTCTGAGGCTGGGGATGATAGACATCTTCCGAAGGAGGGCACGTAGACAGACATGTTCCAAGTTGGGCAGACTGACAGACATCTTCCGGGGAGTAGAAAGACATAGATGTTCCAAGGGTGGTAGGTAGACAGACATCTTCTGTGGGGGAGTAGGTTGGCAGACGTCATCTTAGTTTGGGTATGTAGACAGACATCTTCCAAGGGGAGGGAGTATATAGGAAGATACCTTCTGAGGGGGATGATAGACATCTTATGGGAGTAGGTAAACAGACATAGTTGACAGACATATACATTCAGAGGGGGTAGTTAGACAGACATCTTCTGAGTGGTGGAAAATAGACCACTTCCAAGGGGGAGGTAGGCATCTTCCTAAGTGAGCGGGCAGGTTGCCTGACATCTTCCATGGGGTAGGTAGCCAATCATCTTCCAAAGATGGGTTGGGTAGGCAGATATATTCAATGGGGGGTAGGTAGACAGACATCTTCTGAGATGGTGGTAGATAGACATTTCTGAGTTGGGGTAGAAAGGCATCGTCCAAGATGGGTAGATAGGAATCTTCCGTGCGTGGATGGGGTAGGTAGACAGACATTTTCGGAAAGGGGTGTAAGTAAACTGGCATCTTCTGTACGGGGGTAGGTAGACAATCATCTTCTGAGGGGGATGGGTACACAGACCTCTTCCGGGGGTGGGTAGACAGACATCATCTGAGGGGGGGTTGATAGACATGTTCTGCCACTATTAGAAAGGCATTTTTGTGGGTGGAGCGGGCAGTTAGACAGACATCTTCCAAAGGGAGGCAGGTAGAGGGACATCTAGCACATGGGATTAGGTAGACAATCATCTTCTGAGGGGGAAGATGGGTACACCAACGTTTTTGAGGGCGGGAGGTAGACAGTCATCTTTGGAGGTTGGGTATGTAGACAGACACCTTAGATAGGGGGTATAGGTAGACAGACTTCTAGTTAGGGGTTAGATAGAAATTCCTCCGAGGGGGGGGGGTAGATAGACAGACTTTTCCTTAGGGGGGATGGTTGGTAGTAAGACATCTTCTGAGGGAATTTAGGTAGACAGACATATTCTGAGGGCTGATAGGTAATCTTCCTATAGCAGAAGGGCAGGTAGACAAACATCTTCTGATTGTGGTTGGGAAAAGTGCCATCTTCTGGGGGTATGTTGACAGACATCTTCTGATGGGGTGGTAGATGGACATCTGATGAGGGAGGTTGATAGACTTTTTCCAAGGGGGGGGGGGGGGTAAGACTGACATCTTCTGAGGTGGGGATTGGTAGACTGACATCTTCTGATGGGTGTGTTGGTAACAGACTTCTTCTAAGGGAGGCAGTAGATAGACAGAAATCTTCTGGGGGGGGGGGGTGGTTAGGTAGACAGACATCTTCTGAGGATGGTAGGTAGACATACGTCTTCTGAGGATGAGGGGGGGGGGGTAGGTAGATAGACATCATCTGAGGAGGTGTAGGTAGACAGAAACCTTCTGAGGGGGTAGGTAGACAGACATTTTCTGAGGGGTTTTGTAGGTAGAGAGGTATCTTCCAAGAGGGGGTAGGGAGACAGAGACCTTCCTAGGGGGTAGTTGGACAGACTTCTCCTGATGTAAAGTTGGTAAACATACTTCTTCTGAGATGGGCTGGAAATACAGACATCTTCCGAGGGTGTGGGACAGATAGACACACATCTACTGAGTTTGGTGATGTTAGACATTTTCCAAAGGGGGGCACATTGACGGACATTTTCCGAGTTGGGCAGGTAGACATATATCTTTGAAGGGGTAGACAGACATACATCTTCCAAGGGTGGTAGATAGACATTTTCTGAAGGGGTGGTACACTGGCCGACATCTTCTGAGGAGGGGGTAGATAAACAATTTCTGAGCTGGGGTAGAAAGGCATCTTCCAAGGTGATTAGATAAGCATCTTCCATGAGTGGATGGGGTAGATAGATAGACATTTCCCGAAGGGGTGGGGTAGGTAGTGAGACATCTTACATACAGGGGTAGGTAGACAATCATTTTCTGAGGGGAAGATGGGTACAGAGATGTTTTACTGGGGGTAGGTAGACAGACATCTTCAAGGGGGTAGGTAGACAGACAACTGAGGGGGGGGGGTTGTTAGACAGACATGTTCTGAGGGTTTTTTTAAGTAGACAGATATCTTCTGAGCAGGGGTAGTAGACATACAGCTTCAGAGGATGAGGGATATGTAGACAGACATCTTCTAAGGTAGCGTAGGTAGAGAGACAATTAGTGAGGGGGTAGGTAGACAGACATTATCCGAGGCTGGGTTGTAGGTAGACAGAAATAATCTGAGGGGGTGTAGTTAGACAAGTATTTTCTGAGGCTAGGGGTATGTAGACAGACATTGTCCATGGGGATAGTTAGACACACCTTCTGAGGTATGGGGAGTAGGAAGACTGACATTTCCTGAGGATGGTAGGTAGGGTGTCACTTTCGAAGGGGGGAGGGGGTGGGGGGTAGTGAGAGAGACTTCATAGGAGGTGGGGGATGTTGGTAGATAGACATGTTCTGAGGGAGGGAGGGAGATAGACATGTTCAGAGGGAGGGGTGGTAGAAAGCAATATTCCGAATGAGTGTAGGTAGACATACATATTCCGAGGGGTGGTTGGTAGGCAGACATCTTCTGAGGTGGGGTAGGTAGGCAGTCGTTTTCTGAATTTGGGTATGTTGACAGACATCTTCCAATAGAAGTGGGTATGAAGGCAGATATCTTCGTAGGGGGAGCTAGGCAGCCAGACGTCTTCCGAGGGTGTTGGGTATGTAGGCATACATCTTCAAGGGCGGTTGGTAGACCGATATTTTCCAATGGGGGTAGGTAAACACACATACTACGAGTGGTGGTAGGTAAACACATCTTCTATGGGGTAGGTAGACAATCATCTTCCGAGGTGGGGTTGGTAGACATTCATTATCTGGGGTGTAGGTAGACTAACATTTTCGAGAAGGGTAGGACAGATATCTTCTGAGGGTGGTGTATTGGACAGACATCTTCCGAGCGGGTGTAGATAGACAACTTATGTAGGTGGTAGACAGACATCTGCTGACTGGGGGGGGGGGGGGGGGGTAGGTAGACAGACATGTTTCAAGGGTAGGGTAGATAGATATACTACTTCTGAGGGGGGTGGTAGGTAGAGAGACATCTTCTGAGAGGGGGCTGGTAGACAGATATTTTCCGTGAGGTGTTATAGGTAGACAGAAATCTTCCAAGGGGGGGTAGGTCGACTGACATTTTCTGAGGGGGCAGGTAGACAGACAACTTCTGGGGGGTAGATAGACATACATGTTCAGTTTGGGTGCATAAACCTTCTGAGGTGGGTTAGGTTGGCAGCTATCTTATTATTAGTTTTGGCATGTAGAGGAGTATTGGTAGACAGGTATCTTCCGAGGGGGGTATGTAGACTGACATTGTCTAAGGTAGTTAGGTAGACATACACATCCCACAGGCAGATAGATGGACAGACATCTTCTGAGGGGGGTTAGGTAGCCATACATCTTCCGACAGGAGAGTTGGTGGACAGACACCTTCCAAGGATGGGGGGTAGGCAGACAGATATTTTCCAAGCGAGATTTAGGTAGACAGGCATTTTCCAAGGAGGGGTAGGTAGACATACATCTTCCGAGGATGGTTGGGGTAGGAAGACAGACAGTGTGGGGTAGGTAGACAGACATCTTATTAGAGGGTGTATGTAGACAGACAGTTTCCGAGGGCAGGTTGTAGGTAGACAGATATCTTACAGGGGGTGGAGTAAGTAGGCACGTATTTTCCAAGGCTGAGAGTATATAGATAGACATAGTCCCGGTGGGCAATTAGACCGATATCTCCTGAGGGAGGGTAGGTACACAGACATCTTCAGAGTGGGAGGATAGGTAGACAGACACCTTCTAAGAGTGGGATGATAGACATCTTTCCAACTGGGAAAGATAGACTTTTTACGAGGGGTAGACACAGATATTACGAGGGGGGGGTAGGTAGAAAGATTTCTTATAAGGTGGGGTAGGTTGGTAGACATCTTCTGAGGTTGAGTATGTAGGCACCAAGGGTAGAGGATATGAAGACATATATCTTCCGAGGGGGGGGGGGGGGCAAGGTAGACAGAAAATCTCCAACAGAGGGATGATAAACTTCTTCCGAGGGGGGTAGGTATGCAGACATCGTATGAGGGGGTGTAGGAAGACATACATATACCAAGGCAGGGTAGGTAGACAAAAATCGTCTGAGGGGGGTTGGAAGATAGACATCTTCTGAGGGGCGAATGGAATACATACATCTTCCGAGGGGGTAGGAAGACAAAGTCCTCCAAGGGGGGGGGGGAGTTTAACAGACATCCACCAAGGGGGTTAGATGTATGGTCATCTTCTGTTGTAGTGGGAGGGGGCAGGTAGGCTTCCATCTTCTGGGTGGTCAGTAGACAATCATCTTCTGAGTTGTGGTTCAGTAGGCAATCATGTTCAGAGGGGGGTAGGTAGACAGACATCTTCCGAGGTGGGATGATAGACATCTTCCAAAGGGGTGGAAAGTAGACAGGCATTTTACAAAGTGGGGTGCAGGTGGACTGACATCTCCCATGCAGTAGGTGGAAAATCATATTCCGAGGTCGGGTTAGATATACAGACATATTCCGAGGGAGGTGGTAGGTAGACAGCCATCTTCCGAGTGGGGATAGATAGACATACTTTTCCCGAGAGGGGGTTGGGTAGACAGGCATTACCGAGGGGGTGGAGGGTAGGTAGATAGACATCTTCTGAAGGGGGGTAGGTAGACAGACATCTCCCGAGGAGGGGTGATAGACATACAACTTTCGAGGGGCAGTAGGTAGACAGACATGTTCTGTTGGAGGGGTTGATTGACAGGCATCTTTCAGAAGTGAGGGGGTGCAGGTAGACTGAAATCTTCCGGGGGTAGGTAGACAATCATCTTCTGAGGGGAGTGTTGGGTAGACAGACATCCTCCGGGTTTTGGTAGACATAAATATTCCAAGGTGGGCAGGTAGACAGACATTTTCTGAGGGAGGGCCAGGTTGACAGACATCTTCAAATGGCGGGTTGGTAGACACACAACTTATGAGTGGGGGCGTAGGTAGAGAGACATGTCCGGAAGTGGGGTAGGTAGACACACATGTTCCGAAGGGAGTGGTGGCTAGTCATACATATTCCGAGTGTGTGTTTATGTGGGCAGACATCTTCCAAGAGGGGCTAGGTAGACAAACATCTTCCAAGGGGGGGGGGGGGGGGGGTAAGTAGACAGACATCTTCCATGTGGGGTATGTAGACAGACATATTCTGACAGGGTGAGGCAGGCATATACCGCGGTTCGGTAGATAGACAGGCATCTTCGAGGGTGTGCTAGCTAGACATACACCTTCCGAGGGTAGTGGTAGGAAGTCATACATCTTCCAAAGCGGTTTTTTCGGTTGTCAAATGTCTTCCAAGAGGGGGGTCTGCACACATACATCCTCCAGGGATGGGAGGAGGGTTTGACAGAGATCTTCGGAGGTGGGGTAGTCAGTTACACATCTTTTGAAGTGGGTGTAGGTAGGCAGACACCATCTAAATGGCGGTACCTAGGCAGATAGGCAAACATCTTCGGGGGGGGGGGGGAGGTAGGTAGACAGACAGTTTCTGATTGTGAGAATGGTGGTGGTGGTGGTTAGTGTTTAACGTCCCGTCGACAACGAGGTCATTAGAGACGGAGCGCAAGCTCGGGTTAGGGAAGGATTGGGAAAGAAATTGGCCGTGCCCTTTCAAAGGAACCATCCCGGCATTTGCCTGAAACGATTTAGGGTAATCACGGAAAACCTAAATCAGTATGGCCGGAGACGGGATTGAACCGTCGTCCTCCCGAATGCGAGTCCAGTGTGCTAACCACTGTACCACCTCTCTCGATGTGTGAGAATGGTAGACAGACAGATAGGGTGGGAGATCAGAGAGAGTCATATTCTGAGGGTGGGGTATGTAGACAGCCATCTTCTGAGGGGGTAGATAAGAGTCTTCTGAAGGTGATGGAGAGATAGTCATCTTCCAAGTGCAGGTAGATAGGAATCTTCTGAGTTGGGGTAGCTTCCGAGCTAGGCGATAGATAGGCATCTTCACAGGGGGGGATGTTAGATTGGCATCTTATGGGGTGGGGGGGGGCGAGTAGACAAACATCACCCGATAGGTGGTATGTATAGAGACATCTTCCATGGAGTAGTAGGTAGGCAAACATCTTCTGAAGGGTGGGTTAGGGAGACAGACATCATCCACGTGCGGAGTAGGTAGTGAGTGATCTTCTGAGGGGGGTGGGGGATGTAGATAGAAAGACATATTTTGAGAGGCTGGTAGGTAGGCAGACATGTTCCAAACGAGGGGGGGGGGGTTAGGTAGACAGGTATCTTCCGAGGGTGTGTAGGTAGACAGTCATCTTCTGAGGCGGGGGAGGGGATGGGAAAACTGACGTTTTCCGGTTGGGGGGATAAGTAGAGAGTCATCTTCTGAGGGGGAAGTGGGTAGACACACATTTTCAGAAGGCGTGAGTAGGTAGACAGACATATTACGAGGGGGGGGGGGGGGGTGGCGGGTGTACGTAGACAGTCATCTTACGAGGGCGGAGGGGGGTAAAAAGACAGACATGTTCCAAGGTCCTCTATCAACTGCAAGACACCAGAACCGGCCTACAGTTGAATTTTCGATACCTAAAACTTGAGTAGTACTACTTCTTACCTGCCGATTGCATCAAATGAGAAGCTCCTATTTTGTTGTTTGTGGTGCGACCGCATACCACAGCACATGACGTAAGTTTCCAGATGTATATGTAAACAGTTCCGTGAGCAAAGCTGCCACTGCGACGATCTGGCATTACGATTAGGCGCGTGAGTGCGTGTGAAATCGCTCTCTAAGTTTTCATACATTTATAGGTTTCAGATACATATTTTAACGGTTTTTGTGATAATATTTACTATATAAGATACTTATTAGTGGTTTCTTCATTCACCTCCGCCTTTCTTGGGTTGTGACCTGATATTTGCGAGTGTTTCGTATCGAGCAACTTAACTTCTTACCTGTGTTTACATTCCGCGCTGACCAGTTGCAGCTGTAGCGGGACATCCAAAGCTAAGTACTAATTAGTTGTTTGTGTATAGTGGTTTATTTTGGAACTTTAGTAGTCTTCAATCGCTGTTCTTGTTGTTTCCTGGTGAAATAATTTCAGAAGAAATTGTCGCGAACTGTTTTCAGTTTCGTTACTGTGCCATTAGACGTTTGATAATCTTTCTGTTTTACCTTTTGTTTTATTTGCTGTTAATAAATACTGTTAATAATAGTAGCTACTTCCCTTGTACAGCAAGATTATGATTATTGTAGTCAGTTTTTTAACAGATTCTTATTGTACTAACGGAACTTAAATAAATGCGAAAGGTTTTCTTAGGTTTTTACTACATATTAACACGTTTCACATTTCCCCGTGCAACGTGGCGTTCAGACCTCGTTTGATGCAAAAGCTTGAGGTCCTCGATCATGTCCAAGGCACCAAAGCCGGCTAATAAGTCAGTAATCGATAACTAAAACTTGAATTGTACTGCTTCTTACTGGCCAAATACATCTTCTTAACACCTTCTTCTGTCTTCTACTGTGGTGCTTTTAGTGTCTCCGCAAACCGCAGCAGGCGACATAAGTTTGCAGACTATAAATTTAACCGTCTCAGAGCGTAAAGCGGCCGATGTGACGATCTGCCAATAAGTCGATTCGACAGCAAATGAAGAAAACGGTCGGATTTCTTAGGTTTTTACTACAAATGGACACTTTTCCCATCATCCCGTGCAACGTGGCGTCCAGACCGCGTTTCATGCAAAATCTTAAGGCCCTAGCTCATGTCCAAGGTACCAAAGCAGGCTAATAAGTCAATAAATGATAACTAAAATTTTAATTGTACTGCTTATTACTTGTTCTTTCTCGCTGATTACACCAACAGAGAAGCTTCATCTGTGTTCTACTGTATGCTTTGACTGTCTCCGCATAACGCAGCACGCGACATAAGCTTGCAGACGATATATGTAACAGTTTCAGAGAGAAAAGCGGCCAATATGACGATCTGGCAGTAAATCGATTAAATAGAAAATGACGAAAACGGGAGGATTTCTCAGGTTTTTACTACATATGAACACTTTTCACATTCTCAGGCGCAACGTGGCAGACAGACCTCGTTTCATGAACAATCTCAAGGTCATAGCTCATCTCCAAATAACCAAAGCCGGTTAATAAGTCAATAATAGATAAGTAAAATGTGAATTGTAATGCTTCGTACTAGAAGATTGCATCTTCTGAGAGTCTTCTTCTGTGTTCTACTATGGTGCTTTTATTGTCTCCGTATACCGCAGCACGCGACTTAGCTTTGCAGACGATAAATGTAACCGTTTCAGAGTGAAGAGTGGCCAATGTGACGATCTCACTTTAAGACGATTTGATAACAAATGACGAAAACGGACGGATTTCACAGGTTTTTACTACTTTTGAACACTTTTCACATTCTCCCTTGTGCTAGTTCTTCTTTCGTGCAAAATTGTAAGGTCCTAGCTCAAGTCCTAGGCACCAAAGAAGGCTAAAAAGTCAATAATCGATAACTAAAACTTGAATTGTACTGCTTCTTACTGCCTATTACATCAACTTAGAAGCCTCTTATGTGTTCTGCTATGCTGCTTTTAGTGTCTACGCATACCGCAGCACGCGACATAGATTTGCAGTCGATAAATGTAACCGTTTCAGAGAGAAGACCGGCCAATGTGACGATCTAGCTAAAAGCCGATTCGATAACAAATGACGAAAACGGACTGATTTCTCTGGTTTTTACTACGAATGAACACTTTTCACACTCTCTCGTGCAACGCGGCTGCTAGACCTCCCATCATGCAAAATCGTAAGGTCCTAGCTCATGTCAAAGGCACCAAAGTCTAAAAAGACAATAATCGATATCTAAAACTTGTGTTGTATTACTTCTTACTAGCTATTACATCAACTTAGAAGCTTCATCTGAGTTCTACTATGGTGCTTTTAGTATCTCCGCATACGCAGCACGCGCCATAGCTTTGCAGACGATAAATTTAACCGTATCAGAGAGAAGAGCGTCTAATCTGACGATCTGGCATTAAGTCGATTCGATAGCAAATGATAAAAACTGGCGGGTTTCTCAGGTTATCACTACATATGAACACTTTTGCACATTCCCCCGAGCAATGCGGCTACTAGAGCTCCCTTCATGCAAAATCTGAAGGTCCTAGCTCATGCCCAACGCAACAAAGCCGTCTACAAAATCAATAATCGATAGCTAAACTTAAATTGTACTGCTTCGTACTGGCTATCACATCAACTTAGAAGCTTCTTCTGTGTTCTACTATGGTGATTTTAGTGTCTCCGCATACCGAAGCACGCGACATAGCTTTGAACACGATAAATCTAACGGTTTCAGAGAGAAAAGCGGCCAATATGACGATCTGGCATTAAGCTGATACGATAGCAAATGACGAAAACGGGCGGATTTCTCAGGTTTTCACTACATATGAACACTTTTCACATTCCCCAGTGCAACACAGCTCCTAGACCTCCCTTCATGCAAAATCGTAATGTCCTAGCTCATGACGAAGGCACCAAAACCGTCTAAAAATTCAATAATCGATATCTAAAACTTGAATTGTACTGCTACGTACTAGCTATCACATCAACTTAGATGCTTCTTCTGTGATCCATTATGGTGCTTTTAGTGTCTCCGCATACCGCAGCACGCGACATAGCTTTGCACATGATAAATGTAACCGTTTCAGAGAGAAGTACGGCCAATATGACGATCTGGCATTAAGTCGATTCGATAGCAAATGAAGAAAACGGGCGGGTTTATCAGGTTTTCACTACATATGAACACTTTTCACATTCCCCCGTGCAACGCGGCTGCTAGATCTCCCTTCATGCAAAATTTCAATGTCCTAGCTCATGTCCAAGACACCAAAGCCGTCTAAAAAGTCAAAAATCGATAGCTAAAACTTGAATTGTACTGCTTCGTTTTGGCTATCACATCAACTTAGAAGCTTCTTCTGTGTTCTATTGTGGTGCTTTTAGTGTCTCCGCATACCGCAGCACGTGACATAGCTTTGCACACGATAAATGTAACCGTTTCAGAGAGAAGAGCCGCCAATATGACGATCTGGCAAATGTCGATTCGATAGCAAATGAGGAGAACGGGCGGATTTCCCAGGTTTTCACTATATATGAACACCTCTCACATTCCCCCGTCAAATGCGGCTGCTAGACCTCCCTCATGCAAAATCTTAAGGACCTACCTCATGTCCAAGCCACGAAAGCCGTCTAAAAAGTCAATAAGCGATAGTTAAAACTTGAATTGGACTGCTTCGAAACGGATATCACATCAACTTAGAAGCTTCTTCTTTGATCTATTATGGTGCTTTTAGTGACTCCGCATACTGCAGCACGTGACATAGCTTTCCTCACGATAAATGTAACCTTCTCAGGGAGAATACCGGCCAATATGACGATCTGGCATTAAGTCGATTCGATAGCAAATGACGAAAACGGGCGGATTTCTCAGGTTTTCACTACATAAGAACACTTTTCACATTCCCTCGTGCAACGCGGTCACTAGACCTCCCTTCATGCAAAATCGTAATGTCCTAGCTCATGTCCAAGACACCGAATCCGTCTAAAAATTCAATAATCGATAACTAAGACTTGAATTGTACTGTTTCGTACTAACTATCACATCAACTTAGAAGCTTCTTCTGTGTTCTATAATGGATCTTTTAACGTCTAGGCATTCCGCAGCACGCGACATAGCTTTGCACACGAAAAATGTAACCGTTTCTGAGATAAGAGCGGACATTATAACGATCTGGCATTAATTCGACTTGATAGAAAATGAAGAAAACGAGCGGATTTCTCAGTATTTCACTACATATGAACACTTCTCACAATCTCGAGTGCAACGTGGCTGCTAGACCTCGGTTCATGCAAAATCTTAAGTGCCTGGATCAGGTCCAAGACACCGAAGCCGTCTAAAAAGTTAATAATCGATAACTAAAACTTGAATTGTACTGCATCGTACTGACTATCACATTAACTTAGAAGCTTCATCTGTGTTCTATTATGGTGCTTTTAGTGTCTCCACATACCGCAGCACGCCATATGGCTTTGCACACGATAAATGTAACAGTTTCAGATTGATGAGCGGCCAATATGAAGATCTGGCATTAATTCGATTCTATAGCAAATGACGAAAACGGGCGGATTTCTCCGGTTTCCACTACATATGAACACTTTTCACATTCCTCCGTGCAACGCGGCTGCTAGACCTCCCTTCACGGAAAATCTTAAGGTCCTAGCTCATGTCCAATGCACCAAAGCCGTCAAAAAGGTCAACAATCGATAACTAAAACTTGAATTGTACTGCTTCGTTTTGGCTATCACACCAACTTAGAAGCTTCTTCTGCTTTCTATTATCGTGCTTTTAGTGTCTCCGCATACCGCAGCACTCGACGAAGCTTTGCACACGATAAATGTAACCGTTTCAGAGAAAAGAGTGGCCAATATGACGATCTGGCAAAAGTCGATTCGATAGCAAATGACGAAAACGGACGGATTTGTCAGGTTTTCACAACATATGAACACTTTTCACATTCCCCCGTGCAACGCGGCTGCTAGACCTCCCTTCATGCAAAATCTTAAGGTCCTAGGTCATGTCCAAGGCAACAAAGCCGTCTAAGAAGTCAATAATCGATAACTAAAACCTGAATTGCACTGTTTCTTACTGGCTATCACATCAACTTAGAAGCATCTTCTGTGATCTATTTTGGTGCTTTTAGTGTCTCTTCATACCGCAGTACGCGACATAGCTTGGCACACGCTAAATGTAATGGTTTCAGAGAGAATTGCGGGCAATATGACAATCTGTAATTAAGTCGATTCGATAGCAAATGACGAAAACGCTCGGTTATCTCAGGTTTTCTCTACATATGAACAATTTTCACATTCGCCCGTGCATCGCTTCTCTTAGACATCCCTTTATGCAATATCTTAAGGTCCTAGCTCATGTCAAAGGAACCAAAGCCGTCTAAAAAGTCAATAATCGACAACTGAAACCTGAATTGTACTGCTGCGTATTGGCTATCACATCAACTTAGAAGCTTCTTCTGTGTTCTACTATGGTGCTTTTAGTGTTTCGGCATACCGCAGCACGCGACATAGCTTTGCAGACGATAAGTGTAACCGTTTCAGAGAAAAGAGTGGCCAATATGACGATCTGGCAAAAGTCGATTCGATAGCAAATGACGAAAACGGGTGGATTTCTCAGGTTTTCACTACATATGAACACATTTCACATTCCCCCATGCAACGCAGCTCCTAGATCTCCCTTCATGCAATATCTTAAGGTCGAAGCTTATGTCAAAGGAACCAAAGCCGTCTAAAAAGTCAGTAATCGATAACTGAAACTTGAATTGTACGGCTTCGCACTGGCTATCATGTCATCATAGAAGCTTCTTCTGTGTTCTGTTATGGTGCTTTTAGTGTCTCCGCATACCGCAGCACGCGACATAGCTTTGCACACGATAAGTGTAACCGTTTCAGAGAGAAGAGCGGCCAATATGACGATCTGGCATTAAGTCGATTCGATAGCAAATGACGAAAACGTGCGGATTTCTCAGGTTTTCACCACACATGAGCACTTTTCACATTCTCCCGTGCAACGCGGCTGCTAGACCTCCCTTCATTCAAAATCGTGAGGTCCTAGCTCATGTCCAAGGCACCAAAACAGTCTAAAAAGTCAATAATCGATACCTAAAACTTTAACTGTACTGCTTCGTACTGTCTATCACATTAACTGAGAAGCTTCTTCTGTGATCCATTATGGTGCGTTTAGTGTCTCCGCATACCGCAGCACGAGACCTTGCTTTGCACACGGTAAATGTAAGCGTTTCAGAGAGAAGAGCGGCCTATATGACCATCAGGCAAAAGTCGATTCGATAGCAAATGACAAAACGGGCGGATCTCTCAGGTTTTCACTACATATGAACACTTTTCACATTCCCCCGTGCAACGCGGCTGCTAGACCTCCCTTCATGCAAGGTCGTAAGGTCCTACCTCATGTCCAAGGCACCAAAATAGTCTAAAAATTCAATAATCGATAACTAAAACTTGAATTGTACTGCTTCGTACAGGCTATCACATCAACTTAGAAGCTTCATCTGTGTTCTGTTATGGTGCTTTTAGTGTCTCCGCTTACCGCAGAACGCGACATAGCTTTGAACACGATAAATGTAACCGTTTCAGAGAGAAGAGCGGCCAATGTGACGATCTGTTTTAAAGTCGATTCGATAACAAATGACGATAACGAACGGATTTCTCAGGTTTTTACTACATATGAACCCTTTTCACATTCTGCCATGCAACGCGGCTGCGAGTCCTCCTTTCATGCAAAATCTTAAGTTCCTAACTCATGTCCAATGCACTAATGAAGGGTAAAAATTCAATAATCGATACCTAAAACTTGAATTGTACTACTTCTTACTGGCTATTACATCAACTTAGAAGCTTCATCTGTGTTCTACTATGGTGCTTTTAGTGTCTCCGCATACCGCAGCACGCGACATAGCTTTGCAGACGATAAGTACAACCGTTTCAGAGAGAAGAGCGGCAAATATGACGTACTGGCTTTAAGTCGATTCGATAACAAATGACGAAAACGGACGGATTTCTGAGGTTTTTACTACATATGAACACTTTAACATTCTCCCACGCAACGCGCCTGCTAGTCTTCCTGTCATGCAAAATCTTTAGTTCCTAGCTCATGTCCAAGGCACCAAAGAAGGGTAAAAAGTCAATAATCGATACCTGGCTAATACACCAACTTACAAGCTTCATCTGTATTCTACTATTGTGCTTTTAGTGTCCCGTATAGCGCAGCACGCGACATAGCTCTGCAGACGATAAATGTAACCGTTTCAGAGAGAAGAGCGGCCAATGTGAAGATCTGGCTTTAAGCCGATTCGATAACATATGACGAAAACGGACGGATTTCTCTGGATTTTACTTCATATGGAAACTTTTCACATCCTCCCGTGCAACGCGGCGGCTAGTCCTCCTTTCATGCAAAATCTTAAGTTCCTAGCTCATGTCAAAGGCACCAAAGCCAGCTAAAAATTCAATAATCGATAACTAAAACATGAATTGTACTACTTCTTACTGGCTATTACATCAACTTGCAAGCTTTATCTGTATTCTACTATGGTGCTTTTAGTGTCTCCACAAACCGCAGCACGCGACATAGCTTTGCAGACGATAAGTACAACCGTTTCAGAGAGAAGAGCGGCCAATGTGAAGATCTGGCTTTAAGTCGATTCGTTAACAAATGACGAAAACGGACGGATTTCTCAGGTTTTTAGTACATATGAACACTTTTCACATTCTCCCTTGCAATGCGGCTGCTAGTCCTCCTTTCATGCAGAATCTTAAGGTCCTAGCTCATGTCCAAGGCACCAAAGCGAGCTAAAAATTCAATAATCGATAACTAAAACTTGAATTGTACTACTTCTTACTGGCTATTACATCAACTTAGAAGCTTCTTCTGTGTATTACAATGGTGCATTTGCTGTCTCCGCATACTGCAGCACGCGACATAGCTTTGCAGACAATAAATGTAACCGTTTCAGTCAGAAGTGATTCTAATGTAACGATCTGGCTTTAAGTCGATTCGATAACAAATGATGAAAAGGGGCGGATTTCTCATGTTTTTACCACATATGAAAACTTTTCACATTCTCCCATGCAACGCGGCTGATAGTCCCCCTTTCATGCAAAATCTTAAGTTCAAAGCACGTGTCCAAGGTAGCAAAGAAGGGTAAAAAGTCAATAAATGATACCTAAAACTTGAATTGTACTACTTTCGAATGGCTATTACATCAACTTAGAAGTTCATCTGTGTTCTACTATGGTGTTTTTAGCGTCTCCGCATACCGCAGCACGCGACATAGCTTTGCAGACGATAAGTACAACCGTTTCAGAGAGAAGAGCGGCCAATGTGTAGATCTGGCTTTAAGTCGATTCGATAACAAATGACGAAAACGGACCGATTTCTCAGGTTTTTACTACATATGCACACTTTTCAATTTCTCCCGCGCAACGCGGCTGCTAGTCCTTTTTTCATGCAAAATCTTAAGTTCATAGCTCATGTCCAAGGCAACAAAGAAGGGTAAAAAGTCAATAATCGATACCTAAAACTTGAATTCTACTACTTCTTACTGGCTATTACATCAACTTAGAAGCTTCATCTGTGTTCTACTATGGTGCTTTTAGTGTCTCCGCACACCACAGCCCGCGATATAGATTTGCACACGATAAATGTAACTGTCTCAGACAGAAGAGCGGCCAATGTGACGATCTGGCTTCAAGTCGATTCCATAACAAATGACGAAAATGGAAGGATTTCTCAGGTTTTTACTACATATGAACATTTTTCACATTCTCCCGTGCAACGCGGCTGCTAGTTCTACTTTCATGCAAAATCTGAAGTTCCTATCTCATGTCGAAGGCACCAAAGAAGGGTAAGAAGACAATAATCGATACCTAAAACTTGAAATGTACTACTTCTTACTGGCTATTACATCACCTTAGAAGCTTCATCTGTGTTCTACTATGGTGCTTTTAGTGTCTCCGCATACCGCAGCACGCGACATAGCTGTGCAGACGATAAGTACAACCGTTTCAGAGAGAAGAGCGGCCAATGTGACCATCTGGCGTTAAGTCAATTCGATAACAAGTGACGAAAACGGACGGATTTTTTAGCGATTTTACTACATATGAACACTTTTCATATTCTCCCGTGCAACGCGGCTGCTAATCCTCCTTTGATGCAAAATCTTAAGTTCCTAGCTCATGTACAAGGCACCAAAGAAGGGTACAAAGTCAATAACTGATACCTAAAACTTGAATTGTACTACTTCTTACTGGCTATTACATCAACTTAGAAGTTTCATCTGTGTCCTACTATGGTGCTTTTAGTGTCTCCGCATACCGCTGCACGCGACATAGCTCTACAGACGATTAGTACAACCGTTTCAGAGAGAAGAGCGGCCAATGTGACGATCTGGCTTTAAGTCAAATCGATAACAAATGACGAAAATGGACAGATTTCTCAGGTTTTTACTACATATGAAAACTTTTCACATTCTCCCGTGCAACCCGGTTGCTAGTCCTCCTTTGATGCAAAATCTTAAGTTCCTAGCTCATGTCCAAAGCATCAAAGAAGGATAAAAAGTCAATAATCGATACCTAAAACTTGAATTGTACTACTTCATACTGGCTATTACATTAACATAGAAGCTTCATCTGTGTTCTACTATGGTGCTTTCAGTGTCTCCGCATACCGCAGCACGCGACGTAGCTTTGCAGACGATAAATGTAACCGTTTCAGACAGAAGTGCGGCCAGTGTGACGATCTGGCTTTAAGTCGATTCGATAACAAATGACGAAAACGGACGGATTTCTCAGGTTTTTACTACATATGAACACTTTTCTCATTCTCCCGTGCAACGCGGCTGCTACTCCTCCTTTCATGCAAAACCTTAGGGTAGAAAGTCAATAATGGATACCTAAAACTTGAATTGTACTACTTCTTACTGGCTATTACATCAATTTAGAAGCTTGATCTGTGATCTACTATGGTGCTTTTAGTGTCTCCGCATACCGCAGCACGTGACATTGCTTTGCAGACGAAAAATACAAACATTTCAGTAAGAAGAGCGGCCAATTGGACGATCTGGCTTTAAGTCGATTCGATAACAAATGACGAAAACGGACGGATTTCTCAGGTTTTTACTACATATGACCACTTTCCACATTCTCCCGTGCAACGCGGCTGCTAGTCCCACTTTCATGCAAAATCTTAAGTTCCTAGCTCATGTCCAAGGCACCAAAGAAGGGTAAAAAGTCTATAATCGCTACCTAAATCTTGAATTGTACTACTTCTTACTGGCTATTACATGAACTTAGAAGCTTCATCTGTGTTCTACTATGGTGCTTTTAGTGTCTCCGCATACCGCAGCACGCGACATAGCTTTTCAGACGATAAGTACAACCATTTTAGAGAGAAGTGCGGCCAATGTGACGATTGGGCTTTAAGTCGATTCGATAAGAAATGACGAAAACGGACGGATTTCTCAGGTTTTTACTACATATGAACAATTTTCACATTCTCCCGTGCAACTCGGCTGCTAGTCCTTCTTTCATGCAGAATCTTAAGATCCTAGCTCATGTCCAAGGCAGCAAAGAAGGGTAAAAAGTCAACAATCGATACCTAAAACTTGAATTGTACTACTTTTGAATGGCTATTACATCAACTTATATGCTTCATCTGTGTTCTACTATGGTGCTATTAGCGTCTCCGCGTACCGCAGCACGCGACATTGCTTTGCAGACGATAAGTACAACCGTTTCAGGGAGAAGAGCGGCCAATGTGACGATCTGGCTTTAAGTCGATTCGATAACAAATGACGAAAACGGACAGATTTCTCAGGTTTTTACTACTTATGAAAACTTTTCACATTCTCCCGTGCAACGCGGCTGCTAATCCTCCTTTCATGCAAAACCTTACGTTCCTAGCTCATGTCCAAGGCACCAAAGAAGTGTAGGAAGTCAATAATCGATACCTAAAACTTGAATTGCATTACTTCTTACTGGCTATTACATCAACTTAGAAGCTTCATCTGTGTTCTACTATGGTGCTTTTAGTGTCTCCGCATACCGCAGCACGCGACATAGCTTTGCAGACGATAAATGTAACCGTTTCAGACAGAAGTGCGGCCAGTGTAACGATCTGGCTATAAGTCGATTCGATAACAAGTAACGAAAACGGACGGATTTCTCAGGTTTTTGCTACATATGAACACTTTTCACATTCTCCCGTGCAACGCGGCTGCTACTCCTCCTTACATGCAAAACCTTACGTTCCTAGCTCATGTATAAGGCAACAAAGAAGGGTAGAAAGTCAATAATGGATACCTAAAACTTGAATTGTACTACTTCTTACTGGCTATTACATCAATTTAGAAGCTTGATCTGTGATCTACTATGGTGCTTTTAGTGTCTCCGCATACCGCAGCACGTGACATTGCTTTGCAGACGAAAAATACAAACATTTCAGTAAGAAGAGCGGCCAATTGGACGATCTGGCTTTAAGTCGATTCGATAACAAATGACGAAAACGGACGGATTTCTCAGGTTTTTACTACATATGACCACTTTCCACATTCTCCCGTGCAACGCGGCTGCTAGTCCCACTTTCATGCAAAATCTTAAGTTCCTAGCTCATGTCCAAGGCACCAAAGAAGGGTAAAAAGTCTATAATCGCTACCTAAATCTTGAATTGTACTACTTCTTACTGGCTATTACATGAACTTAGAAGCTTCATCTGTGTTCTACTATGGTGCTTTTAGTGTCTCCGCATACCGCAGCACGCGACATAGCTTTTCAGACGATAAGTACAACCATTTTAGAGAGAAGAGCGGCCAATGTGACGATTGGGCTTTAAGTCGATTCGATAAGAAATGACGAAAACGGACGGATTTCTCAGGTTTTTACTACATATGAACAATTTTCACATTCTCCCGTGCAACTCGGCTGCTAGTCCTTCTTTCATGCAGAATCTTAAGATCCTAGCTCATGTCCAAGGCAGCAAAGAAGGGTAAAAAGTCAACAATCGATACCTAAAACTTGAATTGTACTACTTTTGAATGGCTATTACATCAACTTATATGCTTCATCTGTGTTCTACTATGGTGCTATTAGCGTCTCCGCGTACCGCAGCACGCGACATTGCTTTGCAGACGATAAGTACAACCGTTTCAGGGAGAAGAGCGGCCAATGTGACGATCTGGCTTTAAGTCGATTCGATAACAAATGACGAAAACGGACAGATTTCTCAGGTTTTTACTACTTATGAAAACTTTTCACATTCTCCCGTGCAACGGGGCTGCTTGTCCTCCTTTGATGCAAAATCTTAAGTTCGTAGCTCATGTCGAAGGCACCAAAGAAGGGTAAAATGTCAATAATCTATACCTAAAGCTTGAATTTTTTTACTTCTTACTGGCTATTACATCAACTTAGAAGCTTCATCTGTGTTCTATTATGGTGCTTTTAGTGTCTCCGCATACCGCAGCACGCGACATAGCTTTGCAGACGATATGACAACCGTTTCAGAGAGAAGAGCGGCCAATGTGACGATCTGGCTTTAAGTCGATTCGATAACAAATGACGAAAACGGACGGATTTCTGAGGGATTTTACTACATATGAACACTTTTCATATTCTCCCGTGCAACGCGGCTGCTAGTCCTCCTTTCATGCAATATCATAAGTTCCTAGCTCAAGTCCAAGGCACCAAAGAAGGGTAAAAATTCAATAACCTATACCTAAAACTTGAATTGTACTACTTCTTACTGGCTATTACATTAACTTAGAAACTTCATCTGTATTCTACTATGGTGCTTTTAGTGTCTCCACATACCGCAGCACGCGACATGGCTTTGCAGACGATAAATGTAACCGTTTCAGACAGAAGTACGGCCAATGTGACGATCTGGCTTTAAGTCGATTCGATAACAAATGACAAAAACGGACGGATTTCTCAAGGTTTTTGCTACATATGAACACTTTCCACATTCTCCCGTGCAACGCGGCTGCTAGTCCTCCTTTGATGCAAAATCTTAAGTTCCTAGCTCATGTCCAAGGCACCAATGAAAGGTAAAAAGTCAATAATCGATACCTAAAACTTGAATTCTACTACTTCTTACTGGCTATTACATCAACTTAAAAGCTTCATCTGTGTACCACTATGGTGCTTCTAGTGTCTCCGCATACCGCATCACGCGACATAGCTTTGCATACGATAAATGCAACCGTTTCAGACAGAAGTGCGGTGAGTGTGACGATCTAGCTTTAAGTCGATTCGATAACAAATGACGAAAACGGACGGATTTCTCAGGTTTTTACTACATACGAACGCTTTTCACATTCTCCCGTGCAACGCGACTGCTACTCCTCCTTTCATGCAAAATCATAAGTTCCTAGCTCATGTCCAATGCACCAAAGAAGGGTAAAAAGTCAATAATCGATACCTAAAGCTTGAATTTTTTTACTTCTTACTGGCTATTACATCAACTTAGAAGCTTCATCTGTGTTTTACTATGGTGCTTTTAGTGTCTCCGCATACCGCAGCAAGCGACTTAGCTTTGCACACGATACGTACAACCATTTTAGAGAGAAGAGCGGCCAATGTGACGATCGGGCTTTAAGTCGATTCGATAACAAATGACGAAAACGGACGGATTTCTCAGGTTTTTACTACATATGAACACTTTTCACATTCTCCCGTGCAACTCGGCTTCTAGTCCTCCTTTCATGCAGAACCTTAAGGTCCTAGCTCATGTCCAAGGCAGCAAAGAAGGGTAAAAAGTCAATAATCGATACCTAAAACTTGAATTGTACTACTTTTGAATGGCTATTACATCAACTTAGATGCTTCATCTGTGTTCTACTATGGTGCTTTTAGCGTCTCCGCATACCGCAGCACGCGACATTGCTTTGCTGACGTTAAGTACAACCGTTTCAGAGAGAAGAGCGGCCAATGTGACGATCTGGCTTTAAGTCGATTCGATAACAAATGACGAAAACGGACGGATTTCTGAGGGATTTTACTACATATGAACACTTTTCATATTCTCCCGTGCAACGCGGCTGCTAGTCCTCCTTTCATGCAATATCATAAGTTCCTAGCTCAAGTCCAAGGCACCAAAGAAGGGTAAAAATTCAATAACCTATACCTAAAACTTGAATTGTACTACTTCTTACTGGCTATTACATTAACTTAGAAACTTCATCTGTGTTCTACTATGGTGCTTTTAGTGTCTCCACATACCGCAGCACGCGACATGGCTTTGCAGACGATAAATGTAACCGTTTCAGACAGAAGTACGGCCAATGTGACGATCTGGCTTTAAGTCGATTCGATAACAAATGACGAAAACGGACGGATTTCTCAAGGTTTTTGCTACATATGAACACTTTCCACATTCTCCCGTGCAACGCGGCTGCTAGTCCTCGTTTGATGCAAAATCTTAAGTTCCTAGCTCATGTCCAAGGCACCAAAGAAAGGTAAAAAGTCAATAATCGATACCTAAAACTTGAATTCTACTACTTCTTACTGGCTATTACAACAACTTAAAAGCTTCATCTGTGTTCCACTATGGTGCTTCTAGTGTCTCCGCATACCGCATCACGCGACATAGCTTTGCATACGATAAATGCAACCGTTTCAGACAGAAGTGCGGTGAGTGTGACGATCTAGCGTTAAGTCGATTCGATAACAAATGACGAAAACGGACGGATTTCTCAGGTTTTTACTACATATGAACGCTTTTCACATTCTCCCGTGCAACGCGGCTGCTAGTCCTCTTTTCATGCAATATCATAAGTTCCTAGCTCATGTCCAAGGTACCAGAGAACTGTAAAAAGTCAATAATCGATACCTAAAACTTGAATTGTACTACTTCTTACTGGCTTCTACATCAATTTAGAAGCTTCATCTGTGTTCTACTATGGTGTTTTTAGAGTCTCCGCATACCGCAGCACGCGACATAGCTTTGCAGACGAAAAATACAACCATTTCAGAGAAAAGAGCGGCCAATGTGACGATCTGGCTTTAAGTCGATTCGATAACAAATGACGAAAACGGACGGATTTCTCAGGATTTTACTACATACGAACGCTTTTCACATTCTCCCGTGCAACGGGGCTGCTAGTCCTCCTTTGATGCAAAATCTTAAGTTCGTAGCTCATGTCGAAGGCACCAAAGAAGGGTAAAAAGTCAATAATCGATACCTAAAGCTTCAATTTTTCTACTTCTTACTGGCTATTACATCAACTTAGAAGCTTCATCTGTGTTGTACTATGGTGCTTATAGTGTCTCCGCATACCACAGCACGCGACATAGCTTTGCAGACAATAAGTACAACCCTTTCAGAGAGAAGAGCGGCCAATGTGACGATCTGGCTTTAAGTCGATTCGATAACAAACGACGAAAACGGACGGATTTCTCAGGTTTTTACTACATATGAACACTTCTCACATTCTCCCGTTCAACTCGGCTCCTAGTCCTCCTTTCATGCAGAACCTTAAGGTCCTAGCTCATGTCGAAGGCACCAAAGCCAGCTAAAAAGTCAATAATCGATACCTGAAACTTGAATTGTACTACTTCTTACTGGCAATTACAACAACTTAGAAGCTTCATCTGTGTTCTACTATGGTGCTTTTGGTGTCTTCGCATACTGCAGCACGCGACATAGCTTTTCAGACGATAAGTACAACCATTTTAGAGAGAAGAGCGGCCAATGTGACGATCGGGCTTTAAGTCGATTCGATAACAAATGACGAAAACGGACGGATTTCTCAGGTTTTTACTACATATGAACACTTTTCACATTCTCCCATGCAACTCGGCTGCTAGTCCTCCTTTCATGCAGAATCTTAAGGTCCTAGCTCATGTCCAAGACACAAAGAAGGGTAAAAAGTCAATAATCGATAACTAAAACTTGAATTGTACTTCTTCTTACTGGCTATACATCAACTTAGAAGCTTCATCTGTGTTCTACTATGGTGCTTTTAGTGTCTCCGCATACCGCAGCACGCGACATAGCTTTGCAGACAATAAATGTAACCGTTTCAGACAGAAGAGCGGCCAATGTGACGACCTGGCTTTAAGTCGATTCGATAACAAATGACGAAAGCGGACAGATTTCTCAGGTTTTTCCTACATATGAAAACTTTTCACATTCTCCCGTGCAACGGGGCTGCTAGTCCTCCTTTGATGCAAAATCTTAAGTTCCTAGCTCATGTCCAAGGCACCAAAGAAGGGTAAAAAGTCAATAATCGATACCTAAAACTTGAATTGTACTACTTCTTACTGGATATTACATCAACTTAGAAGCTTCATCTGTGTTCTAATATGGTGCTTTTAGTGTCTCCGCATACCACAGCACGCGACATAGCTTTGCAGACAATAAGTACAACCCTTTCAGAGAGAAGAGCGGCCAATGTGACGATCTGGCTTTAAGTCGATTCGATAACAAACGACGAAAACGGACGGATTTCTCAGGTTTTTACTACATATGAACACTTCTCACATTCTCCCGTGCAACGCCGATGCCAGTCCTCCTTTCATGCAAAATCATAAGTTCCTAGCTCATGTCCAAGGCATCAAAGAAGGGTAAAAAGTCAATAATCGACACCTAAAACTTGAATTGTACTACTTCTTACTGGCTATTACATCAACTTAGAAGCTTCATCTGTGTTCTACTATGGTGCTTTTAGTGTCTCCGCATACCGCAGCACGCGACATAGCTTTGCAGACGAAAAATACAAACATTTCAGAGAAAAGAGCGGCCAATGAGACGATCTGGCTTTAAGTCGATTTGATAACAAATGACGAAAACGGACAGATTTCTCAGGTTTTTACTACTTATGAAAACTTTTCACATTCTCCCGTGCAACGCGGCTGCTAATCCTCCTTTCATGCAAAACCTTACGTTCCTAGCTCATGTATAAGGCAACAAAGACGGGTGGAAAGTCAATAATGGATACCTAAACCTTGAATTGTACTACTTCTTACTGGCTTCTACATCAATTTAGAAGCTTCATCTGTGTTCTACTATGGTGTCTTTACTGTCTCCGCATACCGCAGCACGCGACATTGCTTTGCAGACGAAAAATACAAACATTTCAGAGAAAAGAGCGGCCAATGAGACGATCTGGCTTTAAGTCGATTTGATAACAAATGACCAAAACGGACAGATTTCTCAGGTTTTTAATACTTATGAAAACTTTTCACATTCTCCCGTGCAACGCGGCTGCTAGTCATCCTTTCATGCAAAACCTTAAGGTCCTAGATCATGTCCAAGGCACCAAAGATAGCTAAAAAGTCAATAATCGATACCTAAAACTTGAACTGTACTACTTCTTACTGGATATTACATCAACTTAGAAGCTTCATCTGTGTTCCACTATGGTGCTTTTAGTGTCTCCGCATACCGCAGCACGCGACATTGCTTTGCAGACGATAAGTACAACCGTTGTCGAGAGAAGAGCGGCCAATGTGACGATCTGGCTTTAAGTCGATTCTATAACTAATGACTTAAGCGGACAGATTTCCCAGGTTTTTACTACATATGAAAACTTTTCACATTCTCCCGTGCAACGGCACTGTTAGTCCTGCTTTGATGCAAAATCTTAAGTTCCTAGCTCATGTCCAAGGCACCAAAGAAGGGTAAAAAGTCAATAATCGATACCTAAAACTTGAATTTTACTACTTCTTACTGGCTATTACATCAACTTAGAAGCTTCATCTTTGTTCTACTATGGTGCTTTTAGTGTCTCCGCATACCGCAGCACGCGACATAGCTTTGCAGACGATAAATGTAACCGTTTCAGACAGAAGTGCTGCCAGTGTGACGATCTGGCTTTTAGTCGATTCGATAACAAATAACGAAAACGGACGGATTTCTCAGGTTTTTGCTACATATGAACACTTTTCACATTCTCCCGTGCAACGCGGCTGCTACTCCTCCTTTCATGCAAAATCATAAGTTCCTAGCTCATGTCCAAGGCACCAAAGAAGGGTAAAAAGTCAATAATCGATACCTAAAACTTGAATAGTACTACTACTTACTGGCTATTACATCAACTTAGAAGCTTCATCTGTGTTCTACTATGGTGCTTTTAGTGTCTCCGCATACCGCAGCACGCGATATAGCTTTGCAGACGACAAGTACAACCGTTTCAGAGAGAAGAACGGCCAATGTGACGATCTGGCTTTAAGTCGATTCGATAACAAATGACGAAAACGGACAGATTTCTCATGTTTATACTACTTATGAAAACTTTTCACATTCTCAAGTGCAACGCGGCTGCTAAATCTCCTTTCATGCAAAATCTTAAGTTCCTAGCTCATGTATAAGGCAACAAAGAAGGGTAAAAAGTCAATAATGTATACCTAAAACTTGAATTGTACTACTTCTTACTGGCTATTACATCAATTTAGAAGCTTCATCTGTGTTCTACTATGGTGCTTTTAGTGTCTCCGCATACCGCAGCACACGACATAGCTTTGCAGACGATAAATGTAACCGTTTCAGACAGAAGTGCGGCCAGTGTGACGATCTGGCTTTAAGTCGATTCGATAACAAATAAGGAAAACGGACGGATTTCTCAGGTTTTTGCTACATATGAACACATTTCACATTCTCCCGTGCAACGCCGACGCTAGTCCTCCTTTCATGCAAAATCATAAGTTCCTAGCTCATGTCCAAGGCATCAAAGAAGGGTAAATAGTCAATAATCGACACCTAAAACTTGAATTGTACTACTTCTTACTGGCTATTACATCAACTTAGAAGCTTCATCTGTGTTCTACTATGGTGCTTTTAGTGTCTTCGCATACTGCAGCACGCGACATAGCCTTTCAGACGATAAGTACAACCATTTTAGAGAGAAGAGCGGCCAATGTGACGATCGGGCTTTAAGTCGATTCGATAACAAATGACGAAAACGGACAGATTTCTCAGGTTTTTTCTACATATGAAAACTTTTCACATTCTCCCGTGCAACGGGGCTGCTAGTCCTCCTTTGATGCAAAATCATAAGTTCCTAGCTCATGTCCAAGACACAAAGAAGGGTAAAAAGTCAATAATCGATACCTAAAACTTGAATTGTACTTCTTCTTACTGTCTATACATCAACTTAGAAGCTTCATTTGTGTTCTACTATGGTGCTTTTAGTGTCTCCGCATACCGCAGCACGCGACATAGCTTTGCAGACAATAAATGTAACCGTTTCAGACAGAAGAGCGGCCAATGTGACGACCTGGCTTTAAGTCGATTCGATAACAAATGACGAAAGCGGACAGATTTCTCAGGTTTTTACTACATATGAAAACTTTTCACATTCTCCCGTGCAACGGGGCTGCTAGTCCTCCTTTGATGCAAAATCTTAAGTTCCTAGCTCATGTCCAAGGCACCAAAGAAGGGTAAAAAGTCAAGAATGGATACCTAAAACTTGAATTGTACTACTTCTTACTGGATATTACATCAACTTAGAAGCTTCATCTGTGTTCTAATATGGTGCATTTAGTGTCTTTGCATACCGCAGCACGCGACATAGCTTTCCAGACGATAAATGTAACCGTTTCAGACAGAAGTGCGGCCAGTGTGACGATCTGGCTTTAAGTCGATTCGATAACAAATAAGGAAAACGGACGGATTTCTCAGGTTTTTGCTACATATGAACACTTTTCCCATTCTGCGGTGCAACGCGGCTGCTAGTCCTCCTTTCATGCAAAATCTTAAGTTCCTAGCTTATGTCCAAGGCTGCAAAGAAGGGTAAAAAGTCAATAATCGATACCTAAAACTTGAATTGTACTACTTCTTACTGGATATTACATCAACTTAGAAGCTTCATCTGTGTTCCACTATGGTGCTTTTAGTGTCTCCGCATACTGCAGCACGCGACATTGCTTTGCAGACGATAAATGCAACCGTTTCACACAGAAGTTCGGTCATTGTGACGATCTGGCTTCAAGTCGATTTGATAACAAATGACCAAAACGGACAGATTTCTCAGGTTTTTAATACTTATGAAAACTTTTCACATTCTCCCGTGCAACGCGGCTGCTAGTCACTCTTTCATGCAAAACCTTAAGGTCCTAGATCATGTCCAAGGCACCAAAGATAGCTAAAAAGTCAATAACCGATACCTAAAACTTGAATTTTGCTACTTCTTACTGGCTATTACATCAACTTAGAAGCTTCATCTGTGTTCTACTATGGTGCTTTTAGTGTCTCCGCATACCGCAGCACGCGAAATAGCTTTGCAGACGATAAATGTAACCGTTTCAGACAGAAGTGCGGCCAGTGTGACGATCTGGCTTTAAGTCGATTCGATAACAAATAAGGAAAACGGACGGATTTCTCAGGTTTTTGCTACATATGAACACTTTTCACATTCTCCCGTGCAACGCCGATGCTAGTCCTCCTTTCATGCAAAATCATAAGTTCCTAGCTCATGTCCAAGGCATCAAAGAAGGGTAAAAAGTCAATTATCGACACCTAAAACTTGAATTGTACTACTTCTTACTGGCTATTACATCAACTTAGAAGCTTCATCTGTGTTCTACTATGGTGCTTTTAGTGTCTCCGCATACCGCAGCACGCGACATAGCTTTGCAGACGACAAGTACAACCGTTTCAGAGAGAAGAGCGGTCAATGTGACGATCTGGCTTTAAGTCGATTCGATAACAAATGACGAAACGGACAGATTTCTCAGGTTTTTGCTACATATGAACACTTTTCACATTCTCCCGTGCAACGCGGCTGCTACTCCTCCTTTCATGCAAAATCTTACGTTCCTAGCTCATGTATAAGGCAACAAAGACGGGTAGAAAGTCAATAATGGATACCTAAACCTTGAATTGTACTACTTCTTACTGGCTTCTACATCAATTTAGAAGCATCATCTGTGTTCTACTATGGTGTTTTTAGTGTCTCCGCATACCGCAGCACGCGACATAGCTTTGCAGACGAAAAATACAACCATTTCAGAGAAAAGAGCGGCCAATGAGACGATCTGGCTTTAAGTCGATTCGATAACAAATGACGAAAACGGACTGATTTCTCAGGATTTTACTACATACGAACGCTTTTCACATTCTCCCGTGCAACGGGGCTGCTAGTCCTCCTTTGATGCAAAATCTTAACTTCGCAGCTCATGTCGAAGGCACCAAAGAAGGGTAAAAAGTCAATAATCGATACCTAAAACTTGAATTGTACTACTTCTTACTGGCTATTACATCAACTTAGAAGCTTCGTCTGTGTTCTACTATGGTGCTTTTAGTGTCTCCGCATACCGCAGCACACGACATAGCTTTACAGACGATAAATGCAACCGTTTCAGACAGAAGTGCGGTCAGTGTGACGATCTGGCTTCAAGTCGATTTGATATCAAATGACCAAAACGGACAGATTTCTCAGGTTTTTAATACTTATGAAAACTTTTCACATTCTCCCGTGCAACGCGGCTGCTAGTCCTCCTTTCATGCAAAACCTTAAGGTCCTAGATCATGTCCAAGGCACCAAAGATAGCTAAAAAGTCAATAATCGATACCTAAAACTTGAACTGTACTACTTCTTACTCGATATTACATCAACTTAGAAGCTTCATCTGTGTTCCACTATGGTGCTTTTAGTGTCTCCGCATACCGCAGCACGCGACATTGCTTTGCAGACGACAAGTACAACCGTTGTCGAGAGAAGAGCGGCCAATGTGACGATCTGGCTTTAAGTCGATTCGATAACAAATGACGAAAACGGAGGGATTTCTCAGGTTTTTACTACATATGAACACTTTCCACATTCTCCCGTGCAACGCGGTTGCTGGTCCTCCTTTCATGCAAAACCTTAAGTTCCTAGCTCATGTCCAAGCCACCAAAGAAGGGTAAAAAGTCAAGAATGGATACCTAAAACTTGAATTGTACTACTTCTTACTGGCTATTACCTCAACTTAGAAGCTTCATCTGTGTTCTACTATGGTTCTTTTAGTGTCTCCGCATACCGCAGTACGCGACATAGCCTTGCAGACGATAAATGTAACAGTTTCAGACAGACGTGCGGCCAATGTGACGATCTGGCTTTAAGTCTATTCGATAACAAATAACGAAAACGGACGGATTACTCAGGTTTTTACTACATATGAATACTTTTCACATTCTCCCGTGCAACTCGGCTGCTAGTCCACTTTTCATGCAGAATCTTAAGGTCCTAGCTTATGTACAAGGCACCAAAGGCAGCTAAAAAGTAAATAATCGATACCTAAAAATTGAACTGTATTACTTCTTACTGGCTATTACAACAACTTAGAAGCTTCATCTGTGTTCTACTATGGTACTTTTAGTGTCTCCGCATACCGTAGCACGCGACATAGCTTTTCAGACGATAAGTACAACCATTTTAGAGAGAAGAGCGGCCAATGTGGCGATCGGTCTTTAAGTCGATTCGATAACAAATGACGAAAATGGACGGATTTCTCAGGTTTTTACTAAATATGAACACTTTTCACATTCTCCCGTGCAACTCGGCTGCTAATCCTCCTTTCATGCAGAATCTTAAGGTCCTAGCTCATGTCCAAGGCAGCAAAGAAGGGTAAAAAGTCAATAATCGATACCTAAAACTTGAATTGTACTACTTTTGAATGGCTATTACATCAACGTAGATGCTTCATCTGTCTTCTACTATGGTGCTTTTAGCGTCTCCGCATAACGCAGCATGCGAGATTGCTTTGCAGACGATAAGTACAACCGTTTCAGAGAGAAGAGCGGCCAATGTGACGATCTGGCTTTAAGTCGAATCGATAACAAATGACGAAAACGGACAGATTTCTCATGTTTATACTACTTATGAAAACTTTTCACATTCTGAAGTGCAACGCGGCTGCTAGTCCTCCTTTCATGCAAAATCTTAAGTTCCTAGCTCATGTCCAAGGCACCATAGAAGGGTAAGAAGTCAATAATCGATACCTAAAACTTGAATTTTACTACCTCTTACTGGCTATTACATCAACTTAGAAGCTTCATCTGTGGTCTACTATGGTGCTTTTAGTGTCTCCTCATACCGCAGCACGCGACATAGCTTAGCAGACGATAAATGTAACTGTTTCAGACAGAAGAGCGGCCAATGTGACGATCTGGCTTTAAGTCGATTCGATAACTAATGACTTAAGCGGACAGATTTCTCAGGTTTTTACTACATATTAAAACTTTTCACATTCTCCCGTGCAACGGCACTGCTAGTCCTGCTTTGATGCAAAATCTTAAGTTCCTAGCTCATGTCCAAGGCACCAAAGAAGGGTAAAAAGTCAATAATCTTTACCTAAAACTTGAATTTTACTACTTCTTACTGGCTATTATATCAACTTAGAAGCTTCATCTGTGTTCTATTATGGTGCTTTTAGTGTCTCCGCATACCGCAGCACGCGACATAGCTTTGCAGACGATAAATGTAACCGTTTCAGACAGAAGTGCTGCCAGTGTGGCGATCTGGCTTTTAGTCGATTAGATAACAAATAACGAAAACGGACGGATTTCTCAGGTTTTTGCTACATATGAACACTTTTCACATTCTCCCGTGCAACGCGGCTGCTACTCCTCCTTTCATGCAAAATCATAAGTTCCTAGCTCATGTCCAAGGCACCAAAGAAAGGTAAAAAGTCAATAATCTTTACCTAAAACTTGAATTTTACTACTTCTTACTGGCTATTACATCAACTTAGAAGCTTCATCTGTGTTCTATTATGGTGCTTTTAGTGTCTCCGCATACCGCAGCACGCGACATAGGTTTGCAGACGATAATTACAACCGTTTCAGAGAGAAGAGCGGCCAATGTGACGATCTGGCTTTAAGTCGATTCGATAACACATGACGAAAACGGACGAATTTCTCAGGTTTTTACTACATATGACCACTTTGCACATTCTCCCGTGCAACGCCGCTGCTAGTCCCACTTTCATACAAAATCTTAAGTTCCTAGCTCATGTCCAAGGTACCAAAGAAGGGTAAAAAGTCAATAATCGATACCTAAAACTTGAATTTTGCTACTTCTAACTGGCTGTTACATCAACTTAGAAACTTCATCTGTGTTCTACTATGGTGCTTTTAGTGTCTCCGCATACCGCAGCATGCGACATTGCTTTGCAGACGATAAGTACAACCGTTTCAGAGAGAATAGCGGCCAATGTGACGATCTGGCATTAAGTCGAGTCGATAACAAATGACGAAAACGGACGGATTTCTCAGGTTTTTAATACATATGACCACTTTCCACATTCTCCCGTGCAACGCGGCTGCTAGTCCCACTTTAATGCAAAATCTTAAGTTACTAGCTGATGTCCAAGGTACCAAAGAATTGTAAAAAGTCAATAATCGATACCTAAAACTTGAATTGTACTACTTCTTACTGGCTATTACATCAACTTAGAAGCTTAATCTGTGTTCTACTATGGTGCTTTTGGTGTCTTCGCATACTGCAGCACGGGACATAGCTTTTCAGACGATAAGTACAACCATTTTAGAGAGAAGAGCGGCCAATGTGACGATCGGGCTTTAAGTCGATTCGATAACAAATGACGAAAACGGACGGATTTCTCAGGTTTTTACTACATATGAACACTTTTCACATTCTCCCGTTAACTCGGCTTCTAGTCCTCCTTTCTTGCTGAATCGTAAGGTCCTAGCTCATGTCCAAGGCACCAAAGAAGGGTAAAAAGTCAAGAATGGATACCGAAAACTTGAATTGTACTACTTCTTACTGGCTATTACATCAACGTAGATGCTTCATCTGTCTTCTACTATGGTGCTTTTAGCGTCTCCGCATACCGCAGCACGCGACATTGCTTTGCAGACGTTAAGTACAACCGTTTCAGAGAGAAGAGCGGCCAATGTGCGACCTTTCTTTAAGTCGATTCGATAACAAATGACGAAAACGGACGGATTTCTCAGGGATTTTACTACATATGAACACTTTTCATATTCTCCCGTGCAACGCGGCTGCTAGTCCTCCTTTCATTCAAAATCTTAAGTTCCTAGCTCATGTCCAAGGCACCAAAGAAGGGTAAGAAGTCAATAATCGATACCTAAAACTTGAATTGTACTACTTCTTACTGGCTATTACATCAACTTAGAAGCTTCATCTGTGTTCTACTATGGTCTTTTAGTGTCTCCGCATACCGCAGCACGCGACATAGCTTTGCAGACGATAAATGTAACAGTTTCAGACAGAAGAGCGGCCAATGTGACGATCTGGCTTTAAGTCGATTCGATAACAAATGACGAAAGCGGACAGATTTCTCAGGTTTTTACTACATACGAAAGCTTTTCACATTCTCCCGTGCGACGGGGCTGCTAGTCCTCCTTTGGTGCAAAATCTTAAGTTCCTAGCTCATGTCCAAGGCACCAAAGAAGGGTAAAAAGTCAATAACCTATACCTAAAACTTGAATTTTGCTACTTCTTACTGGCAATTACATCAACTTAGAAGCTTCATCTGTGTTCTACTATGGTGCCTTTAGTGTCTCCGCATACCGCAGCACGCGACATAGCTTTGCAGACGATAAATGTAACCGTTTCAGAGAGAAGAGCGGACAGTGTGACGATCTGGCATTACGTCGATTCGATAACACATGACGAAAACGGACGGATTTCTCAGGTTTTTACTACATATGAACGCTTTTCACATTCTCCCGTGCAACGCGGCTGCTAGTCCTCCTTTCATGCAATATCATAAGTTCCTAGCTCAAGTCCAAGGCACCAAAGAAGGGTAAAAATTCAATAACCTATACCTACAACTTGAATTGTACTACTACTTACTGGCTATTACATTAACTTAGAAACTTCATCTGTGTTCTACTATGGTGCTTTTAGTGTCTCCACATACCGCAGCACGCGACATGGCTTTGCAGACGATAAATGTAACCGTTTCAGACAGATGTACGGCCAATGTGACGATCTGGCTTTAAGTCGATTCGATAACAAATGACGAAAACGGACGGATGTCTCAAGGTTTATGCTACATATGAACACTTTCCACATTCTCCCGTGCAACGCGGCTGCTAGTCCTCTTTGATGCAAAATCTTAAGTTCCTAGCTCATGTCCAAGGCACCAAAGAAGGGTAAAAAGTCAATAATCGATACCTAAAACTTGAATTCTACTACTTCTTACTGGCTATTACATCAACTTAGAAGCTTCATCTGTGTTCCACTATGGTGCTTCTAGTGTCTCCGCATACCGCAGCAAGCGACGTAGCTTTGCATTCGATACGTACAACCATTTTAGAGAGAAGAGCGGCCAATGTGACGATCTGGCTTTAAGTCATTTCGATAACAAATGACGAAAACCGAGTGATTTCTCAGGTTCTTACTACATATGAAAATTTTTCACATTCTCCCGTGCAACGCGGCTGTTAGTCCTCGTTTGATGCAAAATCTTAAGTTCCTAGCTCATGTCCAAGGCACCAAAGAAGGGTAAAAAGTCAATAATCGATACGTAAAACTTGAATTGTACTACTTCTTACTGGGTATTACATCAACTTAGAAGCTTCATCTGTGTTCTACTATGGTGCTTATAGTGTCTCCGCATACCACAGCACGCGACATAGCTTTGCAGACAATAAGTACAACCCTTTCAGAGAGAAGAGCGGCCAATGTGACGATCTGGCTTTAAGTCGATTCGATAACAAACGACGAAAACGGACGGATTTCTCAGGTTTTTACTACATATGAACACTTTTCACATTCTCCCGTACAACTCGGCTCCTAGTCCTCCTTTCATGCAGAACCTTAAGGTCCTAGCTCATGTCGAAGGCACCAAAGCCAGCTAAAAAGTCAATAATCGATACCTGAAACTTGAATTGTACTACTTCTTACTGGCTATTACATCAACTTAGAAGCTTCATCTGTGTTCTATTATGGTGCTTTTAGTGTCTCCGCATACCGCAGCACGCGACATAGGTTTGCAGACGATAATTACAACCGTTTCAGAGAGAAGAGCGGCCAATGTGACGATCTGGCTTTAAGTCGATTCGATAACACATGACGAAAACGGACGAATTTCTCAGGTTTTTACTGCATATGACCACTTTGCACATTCTCCCGTGCAACGCCGCTGCTAGTCCCACTTTCATACAAAATCTTAAGTTCCTAGCTCATGTCCAAAGTACCAAAGAAGGGTAAAAAGTCAATAATCGATACCTAAAACTTGAATTTTTGCTACTTCTTACTGGCTATTACATCAACTTAGAAGCTTCATCTGTGTTCTACTATGGTGCTTTTAGTGTCTCCGCATACCGCAGCACGCGACATAGCTTTGCAGACGATAAATGTAACCGTTTCAGACAGAAGTGCGGCCAGTGTGACGATCTGGCTTTATGTCAATTCGATAACAAATAAGGAAAACGGGCGGATTTCTCAGGTTTTTGCTACATATGAACACTTTTCACATTCTCCCGTGCAACGCCGATGCTAGTCCTCCTTTCATGCAAAATCATAAGTTCCTAGCTCATGTCCAAGGCATCAAAGAAGGGTAAAAAGTCAATAATCGATACCTAAAACTTGAATTGTACTACTTCTTACTGGCTATTACATCAACTTAGAAGCTTCATCTGTGTTCTACTATGGTGCTTTTAGTGTCTCCGCATACCGCAGCACGCGACATAGCTTTGCAGACGACAAGTACAACCGTTTCAGATACAAGAGCGGTCAATGTGACGATCTGGCTTTAAGTCGATTCGATAACAAATGACGAAAACGGACGGATTTCTCAGGTTTTTACTACATATGAACGCTTGTCACATTCTCCCGTGCAACGCGGCTGCTAGTCCTCCTTTCATGCAATATCATAAGTTCCTAGCTCAAGTCCAAGGCATCAAAGAAGGGTAAAAAGTCAATAACCTATACCTAAAACTTGAATTGTACTACTTCTTACTGGCTTTTACATTAACTTAGAAACTTCATCTGTGTTCTACTATGGTGCTTTTAGTGTCTCCACATACCGCAGCACGCGACATGGCTTTGCAGACGATAAATGTAACCGTTTCAGAAAGAAGTACGGCCAATGTGACGATCTGGCTTTAAGTCGATTCGATAACAAATGACGATAACGGACGGATTTCTCAGGTTTTTGCTACATATGAACACTTTCCACATTCTCCCGTGCAACGCGGCTGCTAGTCCTCCTTTGATGCAAAATCTTAAGTTCCTAGCTCATGTCCAAGGCACCAAAGAAGGTTAAAAAGTCAATAATCGATACCTAAAACTTGAATTCTACTACTTCTTACTGGCTATTACATCAACTTAGAAGCTTCATCTGTGTTTTACTATGGTGCTTTTAGTGTCTCCGCATACCGCAGCAAGCGACTTAGCTTTGCACACGATACATACAACAATTTTAGAGAGAAGAGCGGCCAATGTGACGATCTGGCTTTAAGTCGATTCGATAACAAATGACAAAAACGGACAGATTTCTCAGGTTCTTACTACATATGAAAATTTTTCACATTCTCCTGTGCAACGCGGCTGTTAGTCCTCGTTTGATGCAAAATCTTAAGTTCCTAGCTCATGTCCAAGGCACCAAAGAAGGGTAAAAAGAAAATAATCGATACGTAAAACTTGAATTCTACTACTTCTTACTGGCAATTACATCAACTTAGAAGCTTCATCTGTGTTCTACCATGGTGCTTTTGGTGTCTTCGCATACTGCAGCACGCGACGTAGCTTTTCAGACGATAAGTACAACCATTTTAGAGAGAAGAGCGGCCAATGTGACGATCGGGCTTTAAGTCGATTCGATAACAAATGACGAAAACGGACGGATGTCTCAGGTTTTTACTACATATGAACACTTTTCACATTCTCCCGTGCAACGCGGTTGCTAGTCCCACTTTCATGCAAAATCTTAAGTTCCTAGCTCATGTCCAAGGTACCAAATAAGGGTAAAAAGTCAATAATGGATACCTAAAACTTGAATTGTACTACTTCTTACTGGCTATACATCAACTTAGAAGCTTCATCTGTGTTCTACTATGGTGCTTTTAGTGTCTCCGCATACCGCAGCACGCGACATAGCTTTGCAGACAATAAATGTAACCGTTTCAGGCAGAAGAGCGGCCAATGTGACGATCTGGCTTTAAGTCGATTCGATAACAAATGACGAAAGCGGACAGATTTGTCAGGTTTTTACTACATATGAAAACTTATCACACTCTCCCGTGCAACGGGGCTGTTGGCCTCCTTTGATGCAAAATCTTAAGTTCCTAGCTCATGTCCAAGGCAACAAAGAAGGGTAAAAAGTCAATAATCGATACCTAAAACTTGAATTTTGTTACTTCTTACTGGCTATTATATCAACTTAGAAGCTTCATCTGTGTTCTACTATGGTGCTTTTAGTGTCTCCGCATACCGCAGCACGCGACATGGCTTTGCAGACGATAAATTTAACCGTTTCCGACAGAAGAGCGGCCAATGTGACGATCTGGCTTTAAGTCGATTCGATAACAAATGACGAAAGCGGACAGATTTCTCAGGTTTTTACTACATATGAAAACTTTTCACATTCTCCCGTGCAACGGGGCTGCTAGTCCTCCTTTGATGCAAATTCTTAAGTTCCTAGCTCATGTCCAAGGCACCAAAGAAGGGAAAAAAGTCAATAATCGATACCCAAAGCTTGAATTTTTGTACTTCTTACTGGCTATTACATCAACTTAGAAACTTCATCTGTGTTCTACTATGGTGCTTCTAGTGTCTCCGCATACCGCATCACGCGACATAGCTTTGCAGACGATAAATGCAACCGTTTCAGACAGAAGTGCGGTGAGTGTGACGATCTGGCTTTAAGTCGATTCGATAACAAATGATGAAAACGGACGGATTTCTGAGGTTTTTACTACATACGAACGCTTTTCACATTCTCCCGTGCAACGCGGCTGCTACTCCTCCTTTCATGCAAAATCATAAGTTCCTAGCTCATGTCCAAGGCACCAAAGAAGGGTAAAAAGTAATAATCGATACCTAAAGCTTGAATTGTTTTACTTCTTACTGGCTATTACATCAACTTAGAAGCTTCATCTGTGATTTACTATGGTGCTTTTAGTGTCTCCGCATACCGCAGCAAGCGACTTAGCTTTGCGCACAATACGTACAACCATTTTAGAGAGAAGAGCGGCCAATGTGCCGATCTGGCTTTAAGTCGATTCGATAACAAATGACGAAAACGGACCGATTTCTCAGGTTCTTACTACATATGAATATTTTTCACATTCTCCCATGCAACGCGGCTGTTAGTCCTCGATTGATGCAAAATCTTAAGTTCCTAGCTCATGTCCAAGGCACCAAAGAAGGGTAAAAAGTCAATAATCGACACGTAAAACTTGAATTGTACTACTTCTTACTGGGTATTACATCAGCTTAGAAGCTTCATCTGTGTTCTACTATGGTGCTTATAGTGTCTCCGCATACCACAGCACGCGACATAGCTTTTCAGACAATAAGTACAACCCTTTCAGAGAGAAGAGCGGCCAATGTGACGATCTGGCTTTAAGTCGATTCGATAACAAACGACGAAAACGGACGGATTTCTCAGGTTTTTACTACATATGAACACTTTTCACATTCTCCCGTGCAACTCGGCTCCTAGTCCTCCTTTCATGCAGAACCTTAAGGTCCTAGCTCATGTCGAAGGCACCAAAGCCAGCTAAAAAGTCAATAATAGATACCTGAAACTTGAATTGTACTACTTCTTACTGGCAATTACATCAACTTAGAAGCTTCATCTGTGTTCTATTATGGTGCTTTTAGTGACTCCGCATACCGCAGCACGCGACATAGCTTTGCAGACGATAATTACAACCGTTTCAGAGAGAAGAGCGGCCAATGTGACGATCTGGCTTTAAGTCGATTCGATAACAAATGACGAAAACGGACGGATTTTTCAGGTTTTTACTACATATGAACACTTTTCACATTCTCCCGTGCAACTCAGCTGCTAGTCCTCCTTTCATGCAGAATCTTAAGGTCCTAGCTCATATCCAAGACAGCAAAGAAGGGTAAAAAGTCAATAACCGATACCAAAAACTTGAATTGTACTACTTCTTACTGGCTATACATCAACTTAGAAGCTTCATCTGTGTTCTACTATGGTGCTTTTAGTGTCTCCGCATACCGCAGCACGCGACATAGCTTTGCAGACAATAAATGTAACCGTTTCAGGCAGAAGAGCGGCCAATGTGACGATCTGGCTTTAAGTCGATTCGATAACAAATGACGAAAGCGGACAGATTTGTCAGGTTTTTACTACATATGAAAACTTATCACGCTCTCCCGTGCAACGGGGCTGCTAGTCCTCCTTTGATGCAAAATCTTAAGTTCCAAGCTCATGTCCAAGGCACCAAAGAAGGGTAAAAAGTCAATAATCGATACCTAAAACTTGAATTTTGTTACTTCTTACTGGCTATTACATCAACTTAGAAGCTTCATCTGTGTTCTACTATGGTGCTTTTAGTGTCTCCGCATACGGCAGCACGCGACATAGCTTTGCAGACGATAAATGTAACCGTTTCAGACAGAAGTACGGCCAATGTGACGATCTGGCTTTAAGTCGATTCGATAACAAATAAGGAAAACGGACGGATTTCTCAGGTTTTTACTACATACGAACGCTTTTCACATTCTCCCGTGCAACGCGGCTGCTAGTCCTCCTTTCATGCAAAATCATAAGGTCCTAGCTCATGTCCAAGGCACCAAAGCCATCTAAAAAGTCAATAATCGATACCTAAAACTTGAACTGTACTACTTCTTACTGGCTATTACATCAACTTAGAAGCTTCATCTGTGTTCTACTATGGTGCTTTTAGTGTTTCCGCATAATGCAGCACGCGACATAGCCTTGCAGACGATAAGTACAACCGTTTCAGAGAGAAGAGCGGCCAATGTGACGATCTGGCTTTAAGTCGATTCGATAACAAATGACGAAAACGGACAGATTTCTCAGGTTCTTACTACATATGAAAATTTTTCACATTCTCCTGTGCAACGCGGCTGTTAGTCCTCGTTTGATGCAAAATCTTAAGTTCCTAGCTCATGTCCAAGGCACCAAAGAAGGGTAAAAAGTCAATAATCGATATGTAAAACTTGAATTGTACTACTTCTTACTGGGTATTACATCAACTTAGAAGCTTAATCTGTGTTGTACTATGGTGCTTATAGTGTCTCCGCATACCACAGCACGCGACATAGCTTTGCAGACAATAAGTACAACCCTTTCAGAGAGAAGAGCGGCCAATGTGACGATCTGGCTTCAAGTCGATTCGATAACAAACGACGAAAACGGACGGATTTCTCAGGTTTTTACTACATATGAACACTTTTCACATTCTCCCGTGCAACTCGGCTCCTAGTCCTCCTTTCATGCAGAACCTTAAGGTCCTAGCTCATGTCGAAGGCACCAAAGCCAGCTAAAAAGTCAATAATCGATACCTGAAACTTGAATTGTACTACTTCTTACTGGCAATTACATCAACTTAGAAGCTTCATCTGTGTTCTACTATGGTGCTTTTGGTGTCTTCGCATACTGCAGCGCGCGACATAGCTTTTCAGACGATAAGTACAACCATTTTAGAGACAAGAGCGGCCAATGTGACGATCGGGCTTTAAGTCGATTCGATAACAAATGACGAAAATAGACGGATTTCTCTGGTTTTTACTACATATGAACACTTTTCACATTCTCCCGTGCAACTCGGCTGCTAGTCATCCTTTCATGCAGAATCTTAAGGTCCTAGCTCATGTCCAAGACAGCAAAGAAGGGTAAAAAGTCAATAATCGATACCTAAAACTTGAATTGTACTACTTCTTACTGGCTATACATCAATTTAGAAGCTTCATCTGTGTTCTACTATGGTGCTTTTAGTGTCTCCGCATACCGCAGCACGCGACATAGCTTTGCAGACAATAAATGTAACCGTTTCAGACAGAAGAGCGGCCAATGTGACGATCTGGCTTTAAGTCGATTCGATAACAAATGACGAAAGCGGACAGATTTCTCAGGTTTTTACTACATATGAAAACTTTTCACATTCTCCCGTGCAACGGGGCTGCTAGTCCTCCTTTGATGCAAATTCTTAAGTTCCTAGCTCATGTCCAAGGCACCAAAGAAGGGTAAAAAGTCAATAATCGATACCCAAAGCTTGAATTTTTCTACTTCTTACTGGCTATTACATCAACTTAGAAACTTCATCTGTGTTCTACTATGGTGCATCTAGTGTCTCCGCATACCGCATCACGCGACATAGCTTTGCAGACGATAAATGCAACCGTTTCAGACAGAAGTGCGGTGAGTGTGACGATCTGGCTTTAAGTCGATTCGATAACAAATGATGAAAACGGACGGATTTCTGAGGTTTTTACTACATACGAACGCTTTTCACATTCTCCCGTGCAACGCGGCTGCTACTCCTCCTTTCATGCAAAATCATAAGTTCCTAGTTCATGTCCAAGGCACCAAAGAAGGGTAAAAAGTCAATAATCGATACCCAAAACTTGAATTTTTTTACTTCTTACTGGCTATTACATCAACTTAGAAGCTTCATCTGTGATTTACTATGGTGCTTTTAGTGTCTCCGCACACCGCAGCAAGCGACTTAGCTCTGCACACGATACGTACAACCATTTTAGAGAGAAGAGCGGCCAATGTGACGATCTGGCTTTAAGTCGATTCGATAACAAATGACGAAAGCGGACAGATTTCTCAGGTTTTTACTACATATGAAAACTTTTCACATTCTCCCGTGCAACGCGGCTGTTAGTCCTCGATTGATGCAAAATCTTAAGTTCCTAGCTCATGTCCAAGGCACCAAAGGAGGGTAAAAAGTCAATAATCGACACGTAAAACTTGAATTGTACTACTTCTTACTGGGTATTACATCAGCTTAGAAGCTTCATCTGTTTCTACTATGGTGCTTATAGTGTCTCCGCATACCACAGCACGCGACATAGCTTTGCAGACAATAAGTACAACCCTTTCAGAGAGAAGAGCGGCCAATGTGACGATCTGGCTTTATGTCGATTCGATAACAAATGACGAAAACGGACAGATTTCTCAGGTTTTTACTACATATGACCACTTTGCACATTCTCCCGTGCAACGCGGCTGCTAGTCCCACTTTCATGCGAAATCTTAAGTTCCTAGCTCATGTCGAAGGCACCAAAGCCAGCTAAAAAGTCAATAATCGATACCTGAAACTTGAATTGTACTACTTCTTACTGGCAATTACATCAACTTAGAAGCTTCATCTGTGTTCTACTATGGTGCTTTTGGTGTCTTCGCATACTGCAGCACGCGACATACCTTTTCAGACGATAAGTACAACCATTTTAGAGAGGAGAGCGGCCAATGTGACGATCGGGCTTTAAGTCGATTCGATAACAAATGACGAAAACGGACAGATTTCTCAGGTTTTTACTACATATGAACACTTTTCACATTCTCCCGTGCAACTCGGCTGCTAGTCCTCCTTTCATGCAGAATCGTAAGGTCCTAGCTCATGTCCAAGACAGCAAAGAAGGGTAAAAAGTCAATAATCGATACCTAAAACTTGAATTGTACTACTTCTTACTGGCTATACATCAACTTAGAAGCTTCATCTGTGTTCTACTATGGTGCTTTTAGTGTCTCCGCATACCGCAGCACGCGACATAGCTTTGCAGACAATAAATGTAACCGTTTCAGACAGAAGAGCGGCCAATGTGACGATCTGGCTTTAAGTCGGTTCGATAACAAATGACGAAAGCGGACAGATTTCTCAGGTTTTTACTACATATGAAAACTTATCACATTCTCCCGTGCAACGGGGCTGCTAGTCGTCCTTTGTTGCAAAATCTTAAGATCCTAGCTCATGTCCAAGGCACCAAAGAAGGGTAAAAAGTCAATAATCGATACCTAAAACTTGAATTACGCTACTTCTTACTGGCTATTACATCAACTTAGAAGCTTCATCTGTGTTCTACTATGGTGCTTTTAGTGTCTCCGCATACCGCAGCACGCGACATATCTCTGCAGACGATAAACGTAACCGTTTCAGACAGAAGTGCGGCCAGTGTGACGATCTGGCTATAAGTCGATTCGATAACAAATAAGGAAAACGGACGGATTTGACACGTTTTTACTACATATGAACGCTTTTTACATTCTCCCGTAAAACGCGGCTGATAGTCCTCCTTACATGCAATATCATAAGTTCCTAGCTCAAGTCCAAGGCACCAAAGAAGGGTAAAAAGTCAATAACCTATACCTAAAACTTGAATTGTACTACTTCTTACTGGCTATTACATCAACTTAGAAGCTTCATCTGTGTTCTACTATGGTGCTTTTAGTGTCTCCGCATACCGCATCACGCGACATAGCTTTGCAGACGATTAATGCAACCGTTTCAGACAGAAGTGCGGTGAGTGTGACGATCTGGCTTTAAGTCGATTCGATAACAAATGACGAAAACGGACGGATTTCTCAGGTTTTTACTACATACGAACGCTTTTCACATTCTCCCGTGCAACGGGGCTGCTAGTCCTACTTTGATGCAAAATCTTAAGTTCCTAGCTCATGTCGAAGGCACCAAAGAAGGGTAAAAAGTCAATAATCGATACCTAAAGCTTGAATTTTTCTACTTCTTACTGGCTATTACATCAACTTAGAAACTTCATCTGTGTTCTACTATGGTGCTTTTAGTGTCTCCGCATACCGCAGCACGCGACATAGCTTTGCAGACGATAAATGTAACCGTTTCAGAGAGAAGAGCGGCCAGTGTGACGATCTGGCATTAAGTCGATTCGATAACAAATGACGAAAACGGACGGATTTCTCAGGTTTTTGCTACATATGAACACTTTCCACATTCTGCCGTGCAACGCGGCTGCTAGTCCTCCTTTCATGCAAAATCATAAGGTCCTAGCTCATGTCCAAGGCACCAAAGCCATCTAAAAAGTCAATAATCGATACCTAAAACTTGAACTGTACTACTTCTTACTGGCTATTACATCAACTTAGAAGCTTCATCTGTGTTCTACTATGGTGCTTTTAGTGTTTCCGCATAACGCAGCACGCGACATAGCCTTGCAGACGATAAGTACAACCGTTTCAGAGAGAAGAGCGGCCAATGTGACGATCTGGCTTTAAGTCGATTCGATAACAAATGACGAAAACGGACAGATTTCTCAGGTTCTTACTACATATGAAAATTTTTCACATTCTCCCGTGCAACGCGGCTGTTAGTCCTCGTTTGATGCAAAATCTTAAGTTCGTAGCTCATGTCCAAGGCACCAAAGTAGGTAAAAAGGCAATAATCGATACGTAAAACTTGAATTGTACTACTTCTTACTGGGTATTACATCAACTTAGTAGCTTCATCTGTGTTGTACTATGGTGCTTATAGTGTCTCCGCATACCACAGCACGCGACATAGCTTTGCAGACAATAAGTACAACCGTTTCAGAGAGAAGAGCGGCCAATGTGACGATCTGGCTTTAAGTCGATTCGATAACAAACGACGAAAACAGACGGATTTCTCAGGTTTTTTCTACATATGAACACTTTTCACATTCTCTCGTGCAACTCGGCTCCTGGTCCTCCTTTCATGCAGAACCTTAAGGTCCTAGCTCATGTCGAAGGCACCAAAGCCAGCTAAAAAGTCAATAATCGATACCTGAAACTTGAATTGAACTACTTCTTACTGGCAATTACATCGACTTAGAAGCTTCATCTGTGTTCTACTATGGTGCTTTTGGTGTCTTCGCATACTGCAGCACGCGACATAGCTTTTCAGACGATAAGTACAACCATTTTAGAGAGAAGAGCGGCCAATGTGACGATCGGGCTTTAAGTCGATTCGATAACAAATGACGAAAACGGACGGATTTCTCTGGTTTTTACTACATATGAACACTTTTCACATTCTCCCGTGCAACTCGGCTGCTAGTCCTCCTTTCATGCAGAATCTTAAGGTCCTAGCTCATGTCCAAGACAGCAAAGAAGGGTAAAAAGTCAATAATCGATACCTAAAACTTGAATTGTACTACTTCTTACTGGCTATACATCAACTTAGAAGCTTCATCTGTGTTCTACTATGGTGCTTTTAGTGTCTCCGCATACCGCAGCACGCGACATAGCTTTGCAGACAATAAATGTAACCGTTTCAGACAGAAGAGCGGCCAATGTGACGATCTGGCTTTAAGTCGATTCGATAATAAATGACGAAAGCGGACAGATTTCCTAGGTTTTTACTACATATGAAAACTTTTCACATTCTCCCGTGCAACGGGGCTGCTAGTCCTCCTTTGATGCAAAATCTTAAGTTCCTAGCTCATGTCCAAGGGACCAAAGAAGGGTAAAAAGTCAATAATCGATACCTAAAACTTGAATTGTACTACTTCTTACTGGCTATTACATCAACTTAGAAGCTTAATCTGTGTTCTACTATGGTGCTTTTAGTGTCTCCGCATACCACAGCACGCGACATAGCTTTGCAGACGACAAGTACAACCGTTTCAGAGAGAAGAGCGGTCAATGTGACGATCTGGCTTTAAGTCGATTCGATAACAAATGACGAAAACGGACAGATTTCTCAGGTTTTAACTACTTATGAAAACTTTTCACATTCTCCCGTGCAACGCGGCTGCTAATCCTCCTTTCATGCAAAACCTTACGTTCCTAGCTCATGTATAAGGCAACAAAGACGGGTAGAAAGTCAATAATGGATACCTAAAACTTGAATTGTACTACTTCTTACTGGCTTCTACATCAATTTAGAAGCTTCGTCTGTGTTCTACTATGGTGCTTATAGTGTCTCCGCATACCACAGCACGCGACACAGCTTTGCAGACAATAAGTACACCCCTTTCAGAGAGAAGAGCGGCCAATGTGACGATCTGGCTTCAAGTCGATTCGATAACAAACGACGAAAACGGGCTGATTTCTCAGGTTTTTACTACATATGAACACTTTTCACATTCTCCCGTGCAACTCGGCTCCTAGTCCTCCTTTCATGCAGAACCTTAAGGTCCTAGCTCATGTCGAAGGCACCAAAGCCAGCTAAAAAGTCAATAATCGATACCTAAAGCTTGAATTTTTCTACTTCTTACTGGCTATTACATCAACTTAGAAACTTCATCTGTGTTCTACTATGGTGCTTTTAGTGTCTCCGCATACCGCAGCACGCGACATAGCTTTGCAGACAATAAATGTAACCGTTTCAGACAGAAGAGCGGCCATTGTGACGATCTGGCTTTAAGTCGGTCTGATAACAAATGACGAAAGCGGACAGATTTCTCAGGTTTTTACTACATATGAAAACTTATCACATTCTCCCGTGCAACGGGGCTGCTAGTGCTCCTTTGATGCAAAATCTTAAGTTCCTAGCTCATGTCCAAGGCACCAAAGAAGGGTAAAAATTCAATAACCTATACCTAAAACTTAAATTTTTCTACTTCTTACTGGCTATTACATCAACTTAGAAGCTTCATCTGTGTTCTACTATGGTGCTTTTAGTGTCTCCGCATACCGCAGCACGCGACATATCTCTGCAGACGATAAACGTAACCGTTTCAGACAGAAGTGCGGCCAGTGTGACGATCTGGCTATAAGTCGATTCGATAACAAATAAGGAAAACGGACGGATTTGACACGTTTTTACTACATATGAACGCTTTTCACATTCTCCCGTGCAACGCGGCTGCTAGTCCTCCTTTCATGCAATATCATAAGTTCCTAGCTCAAGTCCAAGGCACCAAAGAAGGGTAAAAAGTCAATAACCTATACCTAAAACTTGAATTGTACTACTTCTTACTGGCTATTACATTAACTTAGAAACTTCATCTGTGTTCTACTATGGTGATTTTAGTGTCTCCGCATACCGCATCACGCGACATAGCTTTGCAGACGATAAATGCAACCGTTTCAGACAGAAGTGCGGTGAGTGTGACGATCTGGCTTTAAGTCGATTCGATAACAAATGACGAAAACGGACGGATTTCTCAGGTTTTTACTACATACGAACGCTTTTCACATTCTCCCGTGCAACGGGGCTGCTAGTCCTACTTTGATGCAAAATCTTAAGTTCCTAGCTCATGTCGAAGGCACCAAAGAAGGGTAAAAAGTCAATAATCGATACCTAAAGCTTGAATTTTTCTACTTCTTACTGGCTATTACATCAACTTAGAAACTTCATCTGTGTTCTACTATGGTGCTTTTAGTGTCTCCGCATACCGCAGCACGCGACATAGCTTTGCAGACGATAAATGTAACCGTTTCAGAGAGAAGAGCGGCCAGTGTGACGATCTGGCATTAAGTCGATTCGATAACAAATGACGAAAACGGACGGATTTCTCAGGTTTTTGCTACATATGAACACTTTCCACATTCTGCCGTGCAACGCGGCTGCTAGTCCTCCTTTCATGCAAAATCATAAGGTCCTAGCTCATGTCCAAGGCACCAAAGCCATCTAAAAAGTCAATAAACGATACCTAAAACTTGAACTATACTACTTCTTACTGGCTATTACATCAACTTAGAAGCTTCATCTGTGTTCTACTATGGTGCTTTTAGTGTTTCCGCATAACGCAGCACGCGACATAGCCTTGCAGACGATAAGTACAACCGTTTCAGAGAGAAGAGAGGCCAATGTGACGATCTGGCTTTAAGTCGATTCGATAACAAATGACGAAAACGGACAGATTTCTCAGGTTCTTACTACATATGAAAATTTTTCACATTCTCCCGTGCAACGCGGCTGTTAGTCCTCGTTTGATGCAAAATCTTAAGTTCGTAGCTCATGTCCAAGGCACCAAAGAAGGTTAAAAGGCAATAATCGATACGTAAAACTTGAATTGTACTACTTCTTACTGGGTATTACATCAACTTAGTAGCTTCATCTGTGTTGTACTATGGTGCTTATAGTGTCTCCGCATACCACAGCACGCGACATAGCTTTTCAGACAATAAGTACAACCCTTTCAGAGAGAAGAGCGGCCAATGTGACGATCTGGCTTTAAGTCGATTCGATAACAAACGACGAAAACGGACGGATTTCTCAGGTTTTTACTACATATGAACACTTTTCACATTCTCCCGTGCAACGCGGCTGCTAGTCCAAGTTTCATGCAAAATCTTAAGTTCCTAGCTCATGTCCAAGGTACCAAAGAAGGGTAAAAAGTCAATAATCGATACCTAAAACTTGAATTGTACTACTTCTTGCTGGCTATACATCAACTTAGAATCTTCATCTGTGTTCTACTATGGTGCTTTTGGTGTCTTCGCATACTGCAGCACGCGACATAGCTTTTCAGACGATAAGTACAACCATTTTAGAGAGAAGAGCGGCCAATGTGACGATCGGGCTTTAAGTCGATTCGATAACAAATGACGAAATCTGACGGATTTTTCAGGTTTTTACTACATATGAACACTTTTCACATTCTCCCGTGCAACTCAGCTGCTAGTCCTCCTTTCATGCAGAATCTTAAGGTCCTAGCTCATATCCAAGACAGCAAAGAAGATTAAAAAGTCAATAATCGATACCAAAAACTTGAATTGTACTACTTCTTACTGGCTATACATCAACTTAGAAGCTTCATCTGTGTTCTACTATGGTGCTTTTAGTGTCTCCGCATACCGCAGCACGCGACATAGCTTTGCAGACAATAAATGAAACCGTTTAGGCAGAAGAGCGGCCAATGTGACGATCTGGCTTTAAGTCGATTCGATAACAAATGACGAAAGCGGACAGATTTGTCAGGTTTTTACTACATATGAAAACTTATCACACTCTCCCGTGCAACGGGGCTGCTAGTCCTCCTTTGATGCAAAATCTTAAGTTCCTAGCTCATGTCCAAGGCACCAAAGAAGGTTAAAAAGTCAATAATCGATACCTAAAACTTGAATTTTGTTACTTCTTACTGGCTATTACATCAACTTAGAAGCTTCATCTGTGTTCTACTATGGTGCTTTTAGTGTCTCCGCATACCGCAGCACGCGACATAGCTTTGCAGACGATAAATTTAACCGTTTCAGACAGAAGTGCGGCCAGTGTGACGATCTGGCTTTAAGTCGATTCGATAACAAATAAGGAAAACGGACAGATTTGTCAGGTTTTTACTACATATGAACACTTTTCACATTCTCCCGTGCAACGCGGCTGCTAGTCCTCCTTTCATGCAATATCATAAGTTCCTAGCTCAAGTCCAAGGCACCAAAGAAGGGTAAAAAGTCAATAACCTATACCTAAAACTTGAATTGTACTATTTCTTACTGGCTATTACATTAACTTAGAAACTTCATCTGTGTTCTACTATGGTGCTTTTAGTGTCTCCACATACCGCAGCACGCGACATGGCTTTGCAGACGATAAATGTAACCGTTTCAGACAGAAGTACGGCCAATGTGACGATCTGGCTTTAAGTCGATTCGATAACAAATAAGGAAAACGGACGGATTTCTCAGGTTTTTACTACATACGAACGCTTTTCACATTCTCCCGTGCAACGCGGCTGCTAGTCCTCCTTTCATGCAAAATCATAAGGTCCTAGCTCATGTCCAAGGCACCAAAGCCATCTAAAAAGTCAATAATCGATACCTAAAACTTGAACTGTACTACTTCTTACTGGCTATTACATCAACTTAGAAGCTTCATCTGTGTTCTACTATGGTGCTTTTAGTGTTTCCGCATAACGCAGCACGCGACATAGCCTTGCAGACGATAAGTACAACCGTTTCAGAGAGAAGAGCGGCCAATGTGACGATCTGGCTTTAAGTCGATTCGATAACAAATGACGAAAACGGACAGATTTCTCAGGTTCTTACTACATATGAAAATTTTTCACATTCTCCCGTGCAACGCGGCTGTTAGTCCTCGTTTGATGCAAAATCTTAAGTTCCTAGCTCATGTCCAAGGCACCAAAGAAGGGTAAAAAGTCAATAATCGATATGTAAAACTTGAATTGTACTACTTCTTACTGGGTATTACATCAACTTAGAAGCTTAATCTGTGTTGTACTATGGTGCTTATAGTGTCTCCGCATACCACAGCACGCGACATAGCTTTGCAGACGATAAGTACAACCGTTTCAGAGAGAAGAGCGGCCAATGTGACGATCTGGCTTCAAGTCGATTCGATAACAAACGACGAAAACGGACGGATTTCTCAGGTTTTTACTACATATGAACACTTTTCACATTCTCCCCTGCAACTCGGCTCCTAGTCCTCCTTTCATGCAGAACCTTAAGGTCCTAGCTCATGTCGAAGGCACCAAAGCCAGCTAAAAAGTCAATAATCGATACCTGAAACTTGAATTGTACTACTTCTTACTGGCAATTACATCAACTTAGAAGCTTCATCTGTGTTCTACTATGGTGCTTTTGGTGTCTTCGCATACTGCAGCGCGCGACATAGCTTTGCAGACAATATATGTAACCATTTCAGACAGAAGAGCGGCCAATGTGACGATCTGGCTTTAAGTCGATTCGATAACAAATGACGAAAGCGGACAGATTTCTCAGGTTTTTACTACATATGAAAACTTTTCACATTCTCCCGTGCAACGCGGCTGTTAGTCCTCGATTGATGCAAAATCTTAAGTTCCTAGCTCATGTCCAAGGCACCAAAGAAGGGTAAAAAGTCAATAATCGACACGTAAAACTTGAATTGTACTACTTCTTACTGGGTATTACATCAGCTTAGAAGCTTCATCTGTTTCTACTATGGTGCTTATAGTGTCTCCGCATACCACAGCACGCGACATAGCTTTGCAGACAATAAGTACACCCCTTTCAGAGAGAAGAGCGGCCAATGTGACGATCTGGCTTTATGTCGATTCGATAACAAATGACGAAAACGGACAGATTTCTCAGGTTTTTACTACATATGACCACTTTGCACATTCTCCCGTGCAACGCGGCTGCTATTCCCACTTTCATGCAAAATCTTAAGTTCCTAGCTCATGTCCAAGGTACCAAAGAAGGGTAAAAAGTCAATAATCGATACCTAAACCTTGAATTGTACTACTTCTTACTGGCTATACATCAACTTAGAATCTTCATCTGTGTTCTACTATGGTGCTTTTGGTGTCTTCGCATACTGCAGCACGCGACATACCTTTTCAGACGATAAGTACAACCATTTTAGAGAGAAGAGCGGCCAATGTGACGATCGGGCTTTAAGTCGATTCGATAACAAATGACGAAAACGGACGGATTTCTCAGGTTTTTACTACATATGAACACTTTTCACATTCTCCCGTGCAACTCGGCTGCTAGTCCTCCTTTCATGCAGAATCGTAAGGTCCTAGCTCATGTCCAAGACAGCAAAGAAGGGTAAAAAGTCAATAATCGATACCTAAAACTTGAATTGTACTACTTCTTACTGGCTATACATCAACTTAGAAGCTTCATCTGTGTTCTACTATGGTGCTTTTAGTGTCTCCGCATACCGCAGCACGCGACATAGCTTTGCAGACAATAAATGTAACCGTTTCAGACAGAAGAGCGGCCAATGTGACGATCTGGCTTTAAGTCGGTTCGATAACAAATGACGAAAGCGGACAGATTTCTCAGGTTTTTACTACATATGAAAACTTATCACATTCTCCCGTGCAACGGGGCTGCTAGTCCTCCTTTGTTGCAAAATCTTAAGATCCTAGCTCATGTCCAAGGCACCAAAGAAGGGTAAAAAGTCAATAATCGATACCTAAAACTTGAATTACGCTACTTCTTACTGGCTATTACATCAACTTAGAAGCTTCATCTGTGTTCTACTATGGTGCTTTTAGTGTCTCCGCATACCGCAGCACGCGACATATCTCTGCAGACGATAAACGTAACCGTTTCAGACAGAAGTGCGGCCAGTGTGACGATCTGGCTATAAGTCGATTCGATAACAAATAAGGAAAACGGACGGATTTGACACGTTTTTACTACATATGAACGCTTTTTACATTCTCCCGTAAAACGCGGCTGCTAGTCCTCCTTTCATGCAATATCATAAGTTCCTAGCTCAAGTCCAAGGCACCAAAGAAGGGTAAAAAGTCAATAACCTATACCTAAAACTTGAATTGTACTACTTCTTACTGGCTATTACATCAACTTAGAAGCTTCATCTGTGTTCTACTATGGTGCTTTTAGTGTCTCCGCATACCGCATCACGCGACATAGCTTTGCAGACGATTAATGCAACCGTTTCAGACAGAAGTGCGGTGAGTGTGACGATCTGGCTTTAAGTCGATTCGATAACAAATGACGAAAACGGACGGATTTCTCAGGTTTTTACTACATACGAACGCTTTTCACATTCTCCCGTGCAACGGGGCTGCTAGTCCTACTTTGATGCAAAATCTTAAGTTCCTAGCTCATGTCGAAGGCACCAAAGAAGGGTAAAAAGTCAATAATCGATACCTAAAGCTTGAATGTTTCTACTTCTTACTGGCTATTACATCAACTTAGAAACTTCATCTGTGTTCTACTATGGTGCTTTTAGTGTCTCCGCATACCGCAGCACGCGACATAGCTTTGCAGACGATAAATTTAACCGTTTCAGACAGAAGTGCGGCCAGTGTGACGATCTGGCTTTAAGTCGATTCGATAACAAATAAGGAAAACGGACAGATTTGTCAGGTTTTTACTACATATGAACACTTTTCACATTCTCCCGTGCAACGCGGCTGCTAGTCCTCCTTTCATGCAATATCATAAGTTCCTAGCTCAAGTCCAAGGCACCAAAGAAGGGTAAAAAGTCAATAACCTATACCTAAAACTTGAATTGTACTATTTCTTACTGGCTATTACATTAACTTAGAAACTTCATCTGTGTTCTACTATGGTGCTTTTAGTGTCTCCACATACCGCAGCACGCGACATGGCTTTGCAGACGATAAATGTAACCGTTTCAGACAGAAGTACGGCCAATGTGACGATCTGGCTTTAAGTCGATTCGATAACAAATAAGGAAAACGGACGGATTTCTCAGGTTTTTACTACATACGAACGCTTTTCACATTCTCCCGTGCAACGCGGCTGCTAGTCCTCCTTTCATGCAAAATCATAAGGTCCTAGCTCATGTCCAAGTCACCAAAGCCATCTAAAAAGTCAATAATCGATACCTAAAACTTGAACTGTACTACTTCTTACTGGCTATTACATCAACTTAGAAGCTTCTTCTGTGTTCTACTATGGTGCTTTTAGTGTTTCCGCATAACGCAGCACGCGACATAGCCTTGCAGACGATAAGTACAACCGTTTCAGAGAGAAGAGCGGCCAATGTGACGATCTGGCTTTAAGTCGATTCGATAACAAATGACGAAAACGGACAGATTTCTCAGGTTCTTACTACATATGAAAATTTTTCACATTCTCCCGTGCAACGCGGCTGTTAGTCCTCGTTTGATGCAAAATCTTAAGTTCCTAGCTCATGTCCAAGGCACCAAAGAAGGGTAAAAAGTCAATAATCGATATGTAAAACTTGAATTGTACTACTTCTTACTGGGTATTACATCAACTTAGAAGCTTAATCTGTGTTGTACTATGGTGCTTATAGTGTCTCCGCATACTACAGCACGCGACATAGCTTTGCAGACAATAAGTACAACCCTTTCAGAGAGAAGAGCGGCCAATGTGACGATCTGGCTTCAAGTCGATTCGATAACAAACGACGAAAACGGACGGATTTCTCAGGTTTTTACTACATATGAACACTTTTCACATTCTCCCCTGCAACTCGGCTCCTAGTCCTCCTTTCATGCAGAACCTTAAGGTCCTAGCTCATGTCGAAGGCACCAAAGCCAGCTAAAAAGTCAATAATCGATACCTGAAACTTGAATTGTACTACTTCTTACTGGCAATTACATCAACTTAGAAGCTTCATCTGTGTTCTACTATGGTGCTTTTGGTGTCTTCGCATACTGCAGCGCGCGACATAGCTTTTCAGACGATAAGTACAACCATTTTAGAGACAAGAGCGGCCAATGTGACGATCGGGCTTTAAGTCGATTCGATAACAAATGACGAAAATAGACGGATTTCTCTGGTTTTTACTACATATGAACACTTTTCACATTCTCCCGTGCAACTCGGCTGCTAGTCATCCTTTCATGCAGAATCTTAAGGTCCTAGCTCATGTCCAAGACAGCAAAGAAGGGTAAAAAGTCAATAATCGATACCTAAAACTTGAATTGTACTACTTCTTACTGGCTATACATCAATTTAGAAGCTTCATCTGTGTTCTACTATGGTGCTTTTAGTGTCTCCGCATACCGCAGCACGCGACATAGCTTTGCAGACAATAAATGTAACCATTTCAGACAGAAGAGCGGCCAATGTGACGATCTGGCTTTAAGTCGATTCGATAACAAATGACGAAAGCGGACAGATTTCTCAGGTTTTTACTACATATGAAAACTTTTCACTTTCTCCCGTGCAACGCGGCTGTTAGTCCTCGATTGATGCAAAATCTTAAGTTCCTAGCTCATGTCCAAGGCACCAAAGAAGGGTAAAAAGTCAATAATCGACACGTAAAACTTGAATTGTACTACTTCTTACTGGGTATTACATCAGCTTAGAAGCTTCATCTGTTTCTACTATGGTGCTTATAGTGTCTCCGCATACCACAGCACGCGACATAGCTTTGCAGACAATAAGTACACCCCTTTCAGAGAGAAGAGCGGCCAATGTGACGATCTGGCTTTATGTCGATTCGATAACAAATGACGAAAACGGACAGATTTCTCAGGTTTTTACTACATATGACCACTTTGCACATTCTCCCGTGCAACGCGGATGCTAGTCCCACTTTCATGCAAAATCTTAAGTTCCTAGCTCATGTCCAAGGTACCAAAGAAGGGTAAAAAGTCAATAATCGATACCTAAACCTTGAATTGTACTACTTCTTACTGGCTATACATCAACTTAGAATCTTCATCTGTGTTCTACTATGGTGCTTTTGGTGTCTTCGCATACTGCAGCACGCGACATACCTTTTCAGACGATAAGTACAACCATTTTAGAGAGAAGAGCGGCCAATGTGACGATCGGGCTTTAAGTCGATTCGATAACAAATGACGAAAACGGACGGATTTCTCAGGTTTTTACTACATATGAACACTTTTCACATTCTCCCGTGCAACTCGGCTGCTAGTCCTCCTTTCATGCAGAATCGTAAGGTCCTAGCTCATGTCCAAGACAGCAAAGAAGGGTAAAAAGTCAATAATCGATACCTAAAACTTGAATTGTACTACTTCTTACTGGCTATACATCAACTTAGAAGCTTCATCTGTGTTCTACTATGGTGCTTTTAGTGTCTCCGCATACCGCAGCACGCGACATAGCTTTGCAGACAATAAATGTAACCGTTTCAGACAGAAGAGCGGCCAATGTGACGATCTGGCTTTAAGTCGGTTCGATAACAAATGACGAAAGCGGACAGATTTCTCAGGTTTTTACTACATATGAAAACTTATCACATTCTCCCGTGCAACGGGGCTGCTAGTCCTCCTTTGTTGCAAAATCTTAAGATCCTAGCTCATGTCCAAGGCACCAAAGAAGGGTAAAAAGTCAATAATCGATACCTAAAACTTGAATTACGCTACTTCTTACTGGCTATTACATCAACTTAGAAGCTTCATCTGTGTTCTACTACGGTGCTTTTAGTGTCTCCGCATACCGCAGCACGCGACATATCTCTGCAGACGATAAACGTAACCGTTTCAGACAGAAGTGCGGCCAGTGTGACGATCTGGCTATAAGTCGATTCGATAACAAATAAGGAAAACGGACGGATTTGACACGTTTTTACTACATATGAACGCTTTTTACATTCTCCCGTAAAACGCGGCTGCTAGTCCTCCTTTCATGCAATATCATAAGTTCCTAGCTCAAGTCCAAGGCACCAAAGAAGGGTAAAAAGTCAATAACCTATACCTAAAACTTGAATTGTACTACTTCTTACTGGCTATTACATCAACTTAGAAGCTTCATCTGTGTTCTACTATGGTGCTTTTAGTGTCTCCGCATACCGCATCACGCGACATAGCTTTGCAGACGATTAATGCAACCGTTTCAGACAGAAGTGCGGTGAGTGTGACGATCTGGCTTTAAGTCGATTCGATAACAAATGACGAAAACGGACGGATTTCTCAGGTTTTTACTACATACGAACGCTTTTCACATTCTCCCGTGCAACGGGGCTGCTAGTCCTACTTTGATGCAAAATCTTAAGTTCCTAGCTCATGTCGAAGGCACCAAAGAAGGGTAAAAAGTCAATAATCGATACCTAAAGCTTGAATGTTTCTACTTCTTACTGGCTATTACATCAACTTAGAAACTTCATCTGTGTTCTACTATGGTGCTTTTAGTGTCTCCGCATACCGCAGCACGCGACATAGCTTTGCAGACGATAAATGTAACCGTTTCAGAGAGAAGAGCGGCCAGTGTGACGATCTGGCATTAAGTCGATTCGATAACAAATGACGAAAACGGACGGATTTCTCAGGTTTTTGCTACATATGAACACTTTCCACATTCTGCCGTGCAACGCGGCTGCTAGTCCTCCTTTCATGCAAAATCATAAGGTCCTAGCTCATGTCCAAGGCACCAAAGCCATCTAAAAAGTCAATAATCGATACCTAAAACTTGAACTGTACTACTTCTTACTGGCTATTACATCAACTTAGAAGCTTCATCTGTGTTCTACTATGGTGCTTTTAGTGTTTCCGCATAACGCAGCACGCGACATAGCCTTGCAGACGATAAGTACAACCGTTTCAGAGAGAAGAGCGGCCAATGTGACGATCTGGCTTTAAGTCGATTCGATAACAAATGACGAAAACGGACAGATTTCTCAGGTTCTTACTACATATGAAAATTTTTCACATTCTCCCGTGCAACGCGGCTGTTAGTCCTCGTTTGATGCAAAATCTTAAGTTCGTAGCTCATGTCCAAGGCACCAAAGTAGGTAAAAAGGCAATAATCGATACGTAAAACTTGAATTGTACTACTTCTTACTGGGTATTACATCAACTTAGAAGCTTCATCTGTGTTCTACTATGGTGCTTATAGTGTCTCCGCATACCACAGCACGCGACATAGCTTTGCAGACAATAAGTACAACCGTTTCAGAGAGAAGAGCGGCCAATGTGACGATCTGGCTTTAAGTCGATTCGATAACAAACGACGAAAACAGACGGATTTCTCAGGTTTTTTCTACATATGAACACTTTTCACATTCTCTCGTGCAACTCGGCTCCTGGTCCTCCTTTCATGCAGAACCTTAAGGTCCTAGCTCATGTCGAAGGCACCAAAGCCAGCTAAAAAGTCAATAATCGATACCTGAAACTTGAATTTTGCTACTTCTTACTGGCTATTACATCAACTTAGAAGCTTCATCTGTGTTCTACTATGGTGCTTTTAGTGTCTCCGCATACCGCAGCACGCGACATAGCTTTGCAGACAATAAATGTAACCGTTTCAGACAGAAGAGCGGCCAATGTGACGATCTGGCTTTAAGTCGATTCGATAATAAATGACGAAAGCGGACAGATTTCCTAGGTTTTTACTACATATGAAAACTTTTCACATTCTCCCGTGCAACGGGGCTGCTAGTCCTCCTTTGATGCAAAATCTTAAGTTCCTAGCTCATGTCCAAGGGACCAAAGAAGGGTAAAAAGTCAATAATCGATACCTAAAACTTGAATTTTGCTACTTCTTACTGGCTATTACATCAACTTAGAAGCTTCATCTGTGTTCTACTATGGTGCTTTTAGTGTCTCCGCATACCGCAGCACGCGACATAGCTTTGCAGACGATAAATGTAACCGTTTCAGACAGAAGTGCGGCCAGTGTGACGATCTCGCTTTAAGTCGATTCGATAACAAATAAGGAAAACGGACGGATTTCTCAGGTTTTTGCTACATATGAACACTTTTCACATTCTCCCGTGCAAAGCCGATGCTAGTCCTCCTTTCATGCAAAATCACAAGTTCCTAGCTCATCTCCAAGGCATCAAAAAAGGGTAAAAAGTCAATAATCGATACCTAAAACTTGAATTGTACTACTTCTTACTGGCTATTACATCAACTTAGAAGCTTAATCTGTGTTCTACTATGGTGCTTTTAGTGTCTCCGCATACCACAGCACGCGACATAGCTTTGCAGACGACAAGTACACCCGTTTCAGAGAGAAGAGCGGTCAATGTGACGATCTGGCTTTAAGTCGATTCGATAACAAATGACGAAAACGGACAGATTTCTCAGGTTTTAACTACTTATGAAAACTTTTCACATTCTCCCGTGCAACGCGGCTGCTAATCCTCCTTTCATGCAAAACCTTACGTTCCTAGCTCATGTATAAGGCAACAAAGACGGGTAGAAAGTCAATAATGGATACCTAAAACTTGAATTGTACTACTTCTTACTGGCTTCTACATCAATTTAGAAGCTTCGTCTGTGTTCTACTATGGTGTTTTTAGTGTCTCCGCATACCGCAGCACGCGACATAGCTTTGCAGACGAAAAATGCAACCATTTCAGAGAAAAGAGCGGCCAATGTGACGATCTGGCTTTAAGTCGATTCGATAACAAATGACGAAAACGGACGGATTTCTCAGGATTTTACTACATACGAACGCTTTTCACATTCTCCCGTGCAACGGGGCTGCTAGTCCTCCTTTGATGCAAAGTCTTAAGTTCGTAGCTCATGTCGAAGGCACCAAAGAAGGGTAAAAAGTCAATAATCTATACCTAAAGCTTGAATTTTTCTACTTCTTACTGGCTATTACATCAACTTAGAAACTTCATCTGTGTTCTACTATGGTGCTTTTAGTGTCTCCGCATACCGCAGCACGCGACATAGCTTTGCAGACGATAAATGCAACCGTTTCCGACAGAAGTGCGGTCAGTGTGACGATCTGGCTTCAAGTCGATTTGATAACAAATGACCAAAACGGACAGATTTCTCAGGTTTTTAATACTTATGAAAACTTTTCACATTCTCCCGTGCACCGCGGCTGCTAGTCATCCTTTCATGCAAATCCTTAAGGTCCTAGATCATGTCCAAGGCACCAAAGATAGCTAAAAAGTCAATAATCGATACCTAAAACTTGAACTGTACTACTTCTAACTGGATATTACATCAACTTACAAGCTTCATCTGTGTTCCACTATGGTGCTTTTAGTGTCTCCGCATACCGCAGCACGCGACATTGCTTTGCAGACGATAAGTACAACCGTTTCAGCGAGAAGAGCGGCCAATGTGACGATCTGGCTTTAAGTCGATTCGATAACAAATGACGAAAACGTACGGATTTCTCAGGTTTTTACTACATATGAACACTTTTCACATTCTCCCGTGCAACTCGGCTGCTAGTCCTCTTTTCATGCAGAATCTTAAGGTCCTAGCTTATGTACAAGGCACCAAAGGCAGCTAAAAAGAAAATAATGGATACCTAAAACTTGAACTGTATTACTTCTTACTGGCTATTACATCAACTTAGAAGCTTCATCTGTGTTCTACTATGGTGCTTTTAGTGTCTCCGCATACCGCAGCTCGCGACATAGCTTTGCAGACGATATGTACTACCGTTGTAGAGAGAAGAGCGGCCAATGTGACGATCTGGCTTAAAGTCGATTCGATAACAAATAACGAAAACGGACGGATTTCTCAGGTTTTTACTACATATGAACACTTTCCACATTCTCCCGTGCAACGCGGCTGCTAATCCTCCTTTCATGCAAAATCTTAAGTTCCTAGCTCATGTCCAAGGCACCAAAGAAGGGTACAAAGTCAACAATCGATAACTAAAACTTGAATTGTACTACTTCTTACTGGCTATTACATCAACTTAGAAGCTTCATCTGTGTTCTACTATGGTACTTTTAGTGTCTCCGCATACCGTAGCACGCGACATAGCTTTTCAGACGATAAGTACAACCGTTTCAGCGAGAAGAGCGGCCAATGTGACGATCGGTCTTTAAGTCCATTCGATAACAAATGACGAAAACGGACGGATTTCTCAGGTTTTTACTACATATGAACACTTTTCACATTCTCCCGTGCAACTCGGCTGCTAATCCTCCTTTCATGCAGAATCTTAAGGTCCTAGCTTATGTCCAAGGCAGCAAAGAATGGTAAAAGTCAATAATCGATACCTAAAACTTGAATTGTACTACTTTTGAATGGCTATTACATCAACGTAGATGCTTCATCTGTCTTCTACTATGGTGCTTTTAGCGTCTCCGCATACCGCAGCATGCAACATTGCTTTGCAGACGATAAGTACAACCGTTTCAGAGAGAAGAGCGGCCAATGTGACGATCTGGCTTTAAGTCGAGTCGATAACAAATGACGAAAACGGACGGATTTCTCAGGGATTTTACTACATATGAACACTTTTCATATTCTCCCTTGCAACGCGGCTGCTAGTCCTCCTTTCATGCAAAATCTTAAGTTCTAAGCTCATGTCCAAGGCACCAAAGAAGGGTAAGAAGTCAATAATCGGTACCTAAAACTTGAATTTTACTACTTCTTACTGGCTATTACATCAACTTAGAAGCTTCATCTGTGGTCTACTATGGTGCTTTTAGTGTCTCCTCATACCGCAGCACGCGACATAGCTTTGCAGACGATAAATGTAACCGTTTCAGACAGAAGAGCGGCCAATGTGACGATCTGGCTTAAAGTCGAGTCAATGACAAATGACGAAAACGGACGGATTTCTCAGGGATTTTACTACATATGAACACTTTTCACAATCTCCCGTGCAACGGGGCAGCTAGTCCTCCTTTGATGCAAAATCGTAAGTTCCTAGCTCATGTCCAAGGCACCAAAGAAGGGTAAAAAGTCAATAATCGATACCTAAAACTTCAATTTTACTACTTCTTACTGGCTATTACATCAACTTAGAAGCTTCATCTGTGTTCTACTATCGTGCTTTTAGTGTCTCCGCATACCGCAGCACGCGACATAGCTTTGCAGACGATAAATGTAACCGTTTCAGACAGAAGTGCGGCCAGTGTGACGATCTGGCTTTAAGTCGATTCGATAACAAATAACTAAAACGGACGGATTTCTCAGGTTTTTGCTACATATGAACACTTTTCACATTCTCCAGTGCAACGCGGCTGCTACTCCTCCTTTCATGCAAAATCATAAGTTCCTAGCTCATGTCCAAGGCACCAAAGAAGGGTAAAAAGTCAATAATCGATACCTAAAACTTGAATAGTACTACTACTCACTGGCTATTACATCAACTTAGAAGCTTCATCTGTGTTCTACTATGGTGCTTTTAGTGTCTCCTCATACCGCAGCACGCGATATAGCTTTGCAGACGACAACTACAACCGTTTCAGAGAGAAGAGCGGCCAATGTGACGATGTGGCTTTAAGTCGATTCGATAACAAATGACGAAAACGGACAGATTTCTCATGTTTTTACTACTTATGAAAACTTTTCACATTCTCAAATGCAACGCGGCTGCTAATCCTCCTTTCATGCAAAATCATAAGTTCCTAGCTCATGTCCAAGGCACCAAAGCCATCTAAAAAGTCAATAATCGATACCTAAAACTTGAACTGTACTACTTCTTACTGGCTATTACATCAACTTAGAAGCTTCATCTGTGTTCTACTATGGTGCTTTTAGTGTTTCCGCATAACGCAGCGCGCGACATAGCTTTGCAGACGATAAGTACAACCGTTTCAGAGAGAAGAGCGGCCAATGTGACGATCCGGCTTTAAGTCGAGTCGATAACAAATGACGAAAACGGACGGATTTCTCAGGGATTTTAATACATATGAACACTTTTCATATTCTCCCTTGCAACGCGGCTGCTAGTCCTCCTTTCATGCAAAATCTTAAGTTCCCAGCTCATGTCCAAGGCACCAAAGAAGGGTAAGAAGTCAATAATCGATACCTAAAACTTGAATTTTACTACTTCTTACTGGCTATTACATCAACTTAGAAGATTCATCTGTGTTCTACTATGGTGCTTTTAGTGTCTCCGCATACTGCAGCACGCGACATAGCTTTGCAGACGATAAATGTAACCGTTTCAGACAGAAGTGCGGCCAGTGTGACGATCTGGCTTTTAGTCGATTCGATAACAAATAACGAAAACGGACGGATTTCTCAGGTTTTTGCTACATATGAACACTTTTCACATTCTCCCGTGCAACGCGGCTGCTACTCCTCCTTTCATGCAAGATCATAAGTTCCTAGCTTATGTCCAAGGCACCAAAGAAGGGTAAAAAGTCAATAATCGATACCTAAAACTTGAATAGTACTACTACTTACTGGCTATTACATCAACTTAGAAGCTTCATCTGTGTTCTACTACGGTGCTTTTAGTGTCTCCGCATTCCGCAGCACGCGATATAGCTTTGCAGACGACAAGTACAACCGTTTCAGAGAGAAGAGCGGCCAATGTGACGATCTGGCTTTAAGTCGATTCGATAACAAATGACGAAAACGGACAGATTTCTCATGTTTTTACTACTTATGAAAACTTTTCACATTCTCCCGTGCTACGCGGCTGCTGGTCCCCCTTTCATGCAAAACCTTAAGTTCCTAGCTCATGTCCCAGGCACCAAAGAAGGGTAAAAAGTCAAGAATGGATACCTAAAACTTGAATTGTACTACTTCTTACTGGCTATTACATCAACGTAGATGCTTCATCTGTCTTCTACTATGGTGCTTTTAGCGTCTCCGCATACCGCAGCATGCGACATTGCTTTGCAGACGATAAGTACAACCGTTTCAGAGAGAAGAGCGGCCAATGTGACGATCTGGCTTTAAGTCGAGTCGATAACAAATGACGAAAACGGACGGATTTCTCAGGGATTTTACTACATAAGAACACTTTTCACATTCTCCCGTGCAACGGGGCTGCTAGTGCTCCTTTGATGCAAAATCTTAAGTTCCTAGCTCATGTCCAAGGCACCAAAGAAGGGTAAGAAGTCAATAATCGATGCCTAAAATTTCAATTTTACTACTTCTTACTGGCTATTACATCAACTTAGAAGCTTCATCTGTGTTCTACTATGGTGCTTTTAGTGTCTCCGCATACCGCAGCACGCGACATAGCTTTGCAGACGATAAATGTAACCGTTTCAGACAGAAGTGCGGCCAGTGTGACGATCTGGCTTTAAGTCGATTCGATAACAAATAACTAAAACGGACGGATTTCTCAGGTTTTTGCTACATATGAACAATTTTCACATTCTCCCGTGCAACGCGGCTGCTACTCCTCCTTTCATGCAAAATCATAAGTTCCTAGCTCATGTCCAAGGCACCAAAGAAGGGAAAAAGTCAATAATCGATACCTAAAACTTGAATAGTACTACTACTTAGTGGCTATTACATCAACTTACAAGCTTCATCTGTGTTCTACTATGGTGCTTTTAGTGTCTCCTCATACCGCAGCACGCGATATAGCTTTGCAGACGACAAGTACAACCGTTTCAGAGAGAAGAGCGGCCAATGTGACGATCTGGCTTTAAGTCGATTCGATAACAAATGACGAAAACGGACAGATTTCTCATGTTTTTACTACTTATGAAAACTTTTCACATTCTCAAGTGTAACGCGGCTGCTAATCCTCCTTTCATGCAAAATCATAAGTTCCTAGCTCATGTCCAAGGCACCAAAGCCATTTAAAAGTCAATAATCGATACCTAAAACTTGAACTGTACTACTTCTTACTGGCTATTACATCAACTTAGAAGCTTCATCTGTGTTCTACTATGGTGCTTTTAGTGTTTCCGCATAACGCAGCACGCGACATAGCTTTGCAGACGATAAGTACAACCGTTTCTGAGAGAAGAGCGGCCAATGTGACGATCTGGCTTTAAGTCGATTCGATATCAAATGACGAAAACGGACAGATTTCTCAGGTTTTTACTACATATGAAAACTTTTCACATTCTCCCGTGCAACGCGGCTGCTATTCCTCCTTTGATGCAAAATCTTAAGTTCCTAGCTCATGTCGAAGGCACCAAAGAAGGGTAAAAAGTCAATAATCGATACCTAAAGCTTGAATTTTTCTACTTCTTACTGGCTATTACATCAACTTAGAAGCTTCATCTGTGTTCTACTATCGTGCTTTTAGTGTCTCCGCATACCGCAGCACGCGACATAGCTTTGCAGACGATAAATGTAACCATTTCAGACAGAAGTGCGGCCAGTGTGACGATCTGGCATTAAGTCGATTCGATAACACATGACGAAAACGGACGGATTTCTCAGGTTTTTACTACATACGAACGCCTTTCACATTCTCCCGTGCAACGCGGCTGCTAGTCCTCCTTTCATGCAATATCATAAGTTCCTAGCTCAAGTCCAAGGCACCAAAGAAGGGTAAAAAGTCAATAACCTATACCAAAAACTTGAATTGTACTACTTCTTACTGGCTATTACATCAACTTAGAAGCTTCATCTGTGTTCTACTATGGTGCTTTTAGTGTCTCCGCATACCGCAGCACGCGACATAGCTTTGCAGACGATAAATGTAACCGTTTCAGACAGAAGTACGGCCAGTGTGACGATCTGGCTTTAAGACGATTCGATAACAAATGACGAAAACGGACGGATTTCTCAGGTTTTTGCTACATATGAACACTTTTCACATTCTCCCGTGCAACGCGGCTGCTAGTCCTCCTTTCATGCAATATCATAAGTTCCTAGCTCAAGTCCAAGGCACCAAAGGAGGGTAAAAAGTCAATAACCTATACCAAAAACTTGAATTGTACTACTTCTTACTGGCTATTACATCAACTTAGAAGCTTCATCTGTGTTCTACTATGGTGCTTTTAGTGTCTCCGCATACCGCAGCACGCGACATAGCTTTGCAGACGATAAATGTAACCGTTTCAGACAGAAGTACGGCCAGTGTGACGATCAGGCTTTAAGTCGATTCGATAACAAATGACGAAAACGGACGGATTTCTCAGGTTTTTGCTACATATGAACACTTTTCACATTCTCCCGTGCAACGCGGCTGCTAGTCCTCCTTTCATGCAAAATCATAAGTTCCTAGCTCATGTCCAAGGCACCAAAGCCATCTAAAAAGTCAATAATCGATACCTAAAACTTGAACTGTACTACTTCTTACTGGCTATTACATCAACTTCGAAGCTTCATCTGTGTTCTACTATGGCGTTTAGTGTCTCCGCATACCGCAGCACGCGACATAGCTTTGCAGACGATAAATGTAACCGGTTCAGACAGAAGTGCGGCCAGTGTGACGATCTGGCTTTAAGTCGATTCGATAACAAATAACTAAAACGGACGGATTTCTCAGGTTTTTGCTACATATGAACACTTTTCACATTCTCCCGTGCAACGCGGCTGCTACTCCTCCTTTCATGCAAAATCATAAGTTCCTAGCTCATGTCCAAGGCACCAAAGAAGGGTAAAAAGTCAATAATCGATACCTAAAGCTTGAATTTTTCTACTTCTTACTGGCTATTACATCAACTTAAAAGCTTCATCTGTGTTCTACTATCGTGCTTTTAGTGTCTCCGCATACCGCAGCACGCGACATAGCTTTGCAGACGATAAATGTAACCGTTTCAGACAGAAGTGCGGCCAGTGTGACGATCTGGCATTAAGTCGATTTGATAACACATGACGAAAACGGACGGATTTCTCAGGTTTTTACTACATACGAACGCTTTTCACATTCTCCCGTGCAACGCGGCTGCTAGTCCTCCTTTCATGCAATATCATAAGTTCCTAGCTCAAGTCCAAGGCACCAAAGAAGGGTAAAATGTCAATAACCTATACCTAAAACTTGAATTGTACTACTTCTTACTGGCTATTACATCAACTTAGAAGCTTCATCTGTGTTCTACTATGGTGCTTTTAGTGTCTCCGCATACCGCAGCACGCGACATAGCTTTGCAGACGATAAATGTAACCGTTTCAGACAGAAGTGCGGCCAGTGTGACGATCTGGCATTAAGTTGATTCGATAACACATGACGAAAACGGACGGATTTCTCAGGTTTTTACTACATACGAACGCTTTTCACATTCTCCCGTGCAACGCGGCTGCTAGTCCTCCTTTCATGCAATATCATAAGTTCCTAGCTCAAGTCCAAGGCACCAAAGAAGGTTAAAAAGTCAATAACCTATACCTAAAACTTGAATTGTACTACTTCTTACTGGCTATTACATCAACTTAGAAGCTTCATCTGTGTTCTACTATGGTGCTTTTAGTGTTTCCGCATAACGCAGCACGCGACATAGTCTTGCAGACGATAAGTACATCCGTTTCAGTGACAAGAGCGGCCAATGTGACGATCTGGCTTTAAGTCGATTCGATAACAAATGACGAAAACGGACGGGTTTCTCAGGTTTTTACTACTTATGAAAACTTTTCACATTCTCCCGTGCAACGCGGCTGCTGGTCCTCCTTTCATGCAAAACCTTAAGTTCCTAGCTCATGTCCAAGGCACCAAAGAAGGGTAAAAAGTCAAGAATGGATACCTAAAACTTGAATTGTACTACTTCTTACTGGCTATTACATCAACGTAGATGCTTCATCTGTCTTCTACTATGGTGCTTTTAGCGTCTCCGCATACCGCAGCATGCGACATTGCTTTGCAGACGATAAGTACAACCGTTTCAGAGAGAAGAGCGGCCAATGTGACGATCTGGCTTTAAGTCGCGTCGATAACAAATGACGAAAATGGACGGATTTCTCAGGGATTTTACTACATATGAACAGTTTTCACATTCTCCCGTGCAACGGGGCTGCTAGTCCTCCTTTGATGCAAAATCTTAAGTTCCTAGCTCATGTCCAAGGCACCAAAGAAGGGAAAAAGTCAATAATCGATACCTAAAATTTCAATTTTACTACTTCTTACTGGCTATTACATCAACTTAGAAGCTTCATCTGTGTTCTACTATGGTGCTTTTAGTGTCTCCGCATACCGCAGCACGCGACATAGCTTTGCAGACGATAAATGTAACCGTTTCAGACAGAAGTGCGGCCAGTGTGACGATCTGGCTTTAAGTCGATTCGATAACAAATAACTAAAACGGTCGGATTTCTCAGGTTTTTGCTACATATGAACAATTTTCACATTCTCCCGTGCAACGCGGCTGCTACTCCTCCTTTCATGCAAAATCATAAGTTCCTAGCTCATGTCCAAGGCACCAAAGAAGGGAAAAAGTCAATAATCGATACCTAAAACTTGAATAGTACTACTACTTAGTGGCTATTACATCAACTTAGAAGCTTCATCTGTGTTCTACTATGGTGCTTTTAGTGTCTCCTCATACCGCAGCACGCGATATAGCTTTGCAGACGACAAGTACAACCGTTTCAGAGAGAAGAGCGGCCAATGTGACGATCTGGCTTTAAGTCGATTCGATAACAAATGACGAAAACGGACAGATTTCTCATGTTTTTACTACTTATGAAAACTTTTCACATTCTCAAGTGTAACGCGGCTGCTAATCCTCCTTTCATGCAAAATCATAAGTTCCTAGCTCATGTCCAAGGCACCAAAGCCATTTAAAAGTCAATAATCGATACCTAAAACTTGAACTGTACTACTTCTTACTGGCTATTACATCAACTTAGAAGCTTCATCTGTGTTCTACTATGGTGCTTTTAGTGTTTCCGCATAACGCAGCACGCGACATAGCTTTGCAGACGATAAGTACAACCGTTTCTGAGAGAAGAGCGGCCAATGTGACGATCTGGCTTTAAGTCGATTCGATATCAAATGACGAAAACGGACAGATTTCTCAGGTTTTTACTACATATGAAAACTTTTCACATTCTCCCGTGCAACGCGGCTGCTATTCCTCCTTTGATGCAAAATCTTAAGTTCCTAGCTCATGTCGAAGGCACCAAAGAAGGGTAAAAAGTCAATAATCGATACCTAAAGCTTGAATTTTTCTACTTCTTACTGGCTATTACATCAACTTAGAAGCTTCATCTGTGTTCTACTATCGTGCTTTTAGTGTCTCCGCATACCGCAGCACGCGACATAGCTTTGCAGACGATAAATGTAACCATTTCAGACAGAAGTGCGGCCAGTGTGACGATCTGGCATTAAGTCGATTCGATAACACATGACGAAAACGGACGGATTTCTCAGGTTTTTACTACATACGAACGCCTTTCACATTCTCCCGTGCAACGCGGCTGCTAGTCCTCCTTTCATGCAATATCTTAAGTTCCTAGCTCAAGTCCAAGGCACCAAAGAAGGGTAAAAAGTCAATAACCTATACCAAAAACTTGAATTGTACTACTTCTTACTGGCTATTACATCAACTTAGAAGCTTCATCTGTGTTCTACTATGGTGCTTTTAGTGTCTCCGCATACCGCAGCACGCGACATAGCATTGCAGACGATAAATGTAACCGTTTCAGACAGAAGTACGGCCAGTGTGACGATCTGGCTTTAAGTCGATTCGATAACAAATGACGAAAACGGACGGATTTCTCAGGTTTTTGCTACATATGAACACTTTTCACATTCTCCCGTGCAACGCGGCTGCTAGTCCTCCTTTCATGCAATATCATAAGTTCCTAGCTCATGTCCAAGGCACCAAAGCCATCTAAAAAGTCAATAATCGATACCTAAAACTTGAACTGTACTACTTCTTACTGGCTATTACATCAACTTCGAAGCTTCATCTGTGTTCTACTATGGTGCTTTTAGTGTTTCCGCATAACGCAGCACGCGACATAGCTTTGCAGACGATAAGTACAACCGTTTCAGAAAGAAGAGCGGCCAATGTGACGATCTGGCTTTAAGTCGATTCGATAACAAATGACGAAAACGGACGGGTTTCTCAGGTTTTTACTACTTATGAAAACATTTCACATTCTCCCGTGCAACGCGGCTGCTGGTCCTCCTTTCATGCAAAACCTTAAGTTCCTAGCTCATGTCCAAGGCACCAAAGAAGGGTAAGAAGTCAATAATCGATACCTAAAACTTGAATTTTACTACTTCTTACTGGCTATTACTTCAACTTAGAAGCTTCATCTGTGTTCTACTATGGTGCTTTTAGTGTCTCCGCATACCGCAGCACGCGAGATAGCTTTGCAGACGATAAATGTAACCGGTTCAGACAGAAGTGCGGCCAGTGTGACGATCTGGCTTTAAGTCGATTCGATAACAAATAACTAAAACGGACGGATTTCTCAGGTTTTTGCTACATATGAACACTTTTCACATTCTCCCGTGCAACGCGGCTGCTACTCCTCCTTTCATGCAAAATCATAAGTTCCTAGCTCATGTCCAAGGCACCAAAGAAGGGTAAAAAGTCAATAATCGATACCTAAAGCTTGAATTTTTCTACTTCTTACTGGCTATTACATCAACTTAGAAGCTTCATCTGTGTTCTACTATCGTGCTTTTAGTGTCTCCGCATACCGCAGCACGCGACATAGCTTTGCAGACGATAAATGTAACCGTTTCAGACAGAAGTGCGGCCAGTGTGACGATCTGGCATTAAGTCGATTTGATAACACATGACGAAAACGGACGGGTTTCTCAGGTTTTTACTACATACGAACGCTTTTCACATTCTCCCGTGCAACGCGGCTGCTAGTCCTCCTTTCATGCAATATCATAAGTTCCTAGCTCAAGTAAAAGGCACCAAAGAAGGGTAAAATGTCAATAACCTATACCTAAAACTTGAATTGTACTACTTCTTACTGGCTATTACATCAACTTAGAAGCTTCATCTGTGTTCTACTATGGTGCTTTTAGTGTCTCCGCATACCGCAGCACGCGACATAGCTTTGCAGACGATAAATGTAACCGTTTCAGACAGAAGTGCGGCCAGTGTGACGATCTGGCATTAAGTTGATTCGATAACACATGACGAAAAGGGACGGATTTCTCAGGTTTTTACTACATACGAACGCTTTTCACATTCTCCCGTGCAACGCGGCTGCTAGTCCTCCTTTCATGCAATATCATAAGTTCCTAGCTCAAGTCCAAGGCACCAAAGAAGGTTAAAAAGTCAATAACCTATACCTAAAACTTGAATTGTACTACTTCTTACTGGCTATTACATCAACTTAGAAGCTTCATCTGTGTTCTACTATGGTGCTTTTAGTGTTTCCGCATAACGCAGCACGCGACATAGCCTTGCAGACGATAAGTACATCCGTTTCAGTGACAAGAGCGGCCAATGTGACGATCTGGCTTCAAGTCGATTCGATAACAAATGACGAAAACGGACGGGTTTCTCAGGTTTTTACTACTTATGAAAACTTTTCACATTCTCCCGTGCAACGCGGCTGCTGGTCCTCCTTTCATGCAAAACCTTAAGTTCCTAGCTCATGTCCAAGGCACCAAAGAAGGGTAAAAAGTCAAGAATGGATACCTAAAACTTGAATTGTACTACTTCTTACTGGCTATTACATCAACGTAGATGCTTCATCTGTCTTCTACTATGGTGCTTTTAGCGTCTCCGCATACCGCAGCATGCGACATTGCTTTGCAGACGATAAGTACAACCGTTTCAGAGAGAAGAGCGGCCAATGTGACGATCTGGCTTTAAGTCGAGTCGATAACAAATGACGAAAATGGACGGATTTCTCAGGCATTTTACTACATATGAACAGTTTTCACATTCTCCCGTGCAACGGGGCTGCTAGTCCTCCTTTGATGCAAAATCTTAAGTTCCTAGCTCATGTCCAAGGCACCAAAGAAGGGTAAAAAGTCAATAATCGATACCTAAAACAACAATTTTACTACATCTTACTGGCTATTACAACAACTTAGAAGCTTCATCTGTGTTCTACTATGGTGCTTTTAGTGTCTCCGCATACCGCAGCACGCGACATAGCTTTGCAGACGATAAATGTAACCGGTTCAGACAGAAGTGCGGCCAGTGTGACGACCTGGCATTAAGTCGATTCGATAACAAATGACGAAAACGGACAGATTTCTCATGTTTTTACTACTTATGAAAACTTTTCACATTCTCCCGTGCAACGCGGCTGCTAATCCTCCTTTCATGCAAAACCTTAAGTTCCTAGCTCATGTATAAGGCAACAAAGAAGGGTAAAAAGTCAATAATGGATACCTAAAACTTGAATTGTACTACTTCTTACTGGCTATTACATCAATTTGGAAGCTTCATCTGTGTTCTACTATGGTGCTTTTAGTGCCTCCGCATACCGCAGCACGCGACATAGCTTTGCAGACGAAAAATACAACCATTTCAGAAAGACGAGCGGCCAATGTGACGATCTGGCTTTAAGTCGATTCGATAACAAATGACGAAAACGGACAGATTTCTCAGGTTTTTACTACATATGAAGACTTTTCACATTCTCCCGTGCAACGCGGCTGCTAGTCCTCCTTTCATGCAATATCATAAGTTCCAAGCTCAAGTCCAAGGCACCAAAGAAGGGTAAAAAGTCAATAACCTATACCTAAAACTTGAATTGTACTAATTCTTACTGGCTATTACATCAACTTAGAAGCTTCATCTGTGTTCTAACATGGTGCTTTTAGTGTCTCCGCATACCGCAGCACGCGACATAGCTTTGCAGACGATAAATGTAACCGTTTCAGACAGAAGTACGGCCAGTGTGACGATCTGGCTTTAAGTCGATTCGATAACAAATGAAGAAAACGGACGGATTTCTCAGGTTTTTGCTACATATGAACACTTTTCACATTCTCCCGTGCAACGCGGCTGCTAGTCCTCCTTTCATGCAAAATCATAAGTTCCTAGCTCAAGTCCAAGGCACCAAAGAAGGGTAAAAAGTCAATAACCTATACCTAAAACTTGAATTGTACTACTTCTTACTGGCTATTACATCAACTTAGAAGCTTCATCTGTGTTCTACTATGGTGCTTTTAGTGTCTCCGCATACCGCAGCACGCGACATAGCTTTGCAGACGATAAATGTAACCGTTTCAGACAGAAGTGCGGCCAGTGTGACGATCTGGCATTAAGTTGATTCGATAACACATGACGAAAACGGACGGATTTCTCAGGTTTTTACTACATACGAACGCTTTTCACATTCTCCCGTGCAACGCGGCTGCTAGTCCTCCTTTCATGCAATATCATAAGTTCCTAGCTCAAGTCCAAGGCACCAAAGAAGGTTAAAAAGTCAATAACCTATACCTAAAACTTGAATTGTACTACTTCTTACTGGCTATTACATCAACTTAGAAGCTTCATCTGTGTTCTACTATGGTGCTTTTAGTGTTTCCGCATAACGCAGCACGCGACATAGCCTTGCAGACGATAAGTACATCCGTTTCAGTGACAAGAGCGGCCAATGTGACGATCTGGCTTTAAGTCGATTCGATAACAAATGACGAAAACGGACGGGTTTCTCAGGTTTTTACTACTTATGAAAACTTTTCACATTCTCCCGTGCAACGCGGCTGCTGGTCCTCCTTTCATGCAAAACCTTAAGTTCCTAGCTCATGTCCAAGGCACCAAAGAAGGGTAAAAAGTCAAGAATGGATACCTAAAACTTGAATTGTACTACTTCTTACTGGCTATTACATCAACGTAGATGCTTCATCTGTCTTCTACTATGGTGCTTTTAGCGTCTCCGCATACCGCAGCATGCGACATTGCTTTGCAGACGATAAGTACAACCGTTTCAGAGAGAAGAGCGGCCAATGTGACGATCTGGCTTTAAGTCGAGTCGATAACAAATGACGAAAATGGACGGATTTCTCAGGGATTTTACTACATATGAACAGTTTTCACATTCTCCCGTGCAACGGGGCTGCTAGTCCTCCTTTGATGCAAAATCTTAAGTTCCTAGCTCATGTCCAAGGCACCAAAGAAGGGTAAAAAGTCAATAATCGATACCTAAAACATCAATTTTACTACATCTTACTGGCTATTACAACAACTTAGAAGCTTCATCTGTGTTCTACTATGGTGCTTTTAGTGTCTCCGCATACCGCAGCACGCGACATAGCTTTGCAGACGATAAATGTAACCGGTTCAGACAGAAGTGCGGCCAGTGTGACGACCTGGCATTAAGTCGATTCGATAACAAATGACGAAAACGGACAGATTTCTCATGTTTTTACTACTTATGAAAACTTTTCACATTCTCCCGTGCAACGCGGCTGCTAATCCTCCTTTCATGCAAAACCTTAAGTTCCTAGCTCATGTATAAGGCAACAATGAAGGGTAAAAAGTCAATAATGGATACCTAAAACTTGAATTGTACTACTTCTTACTGGCTATTACATCAATTTGGAAGCTTCATCTGTGTTCTACTATGGTGCTTTTAGTGCCTCCGCATACCGCAGCACGCGACATAGCTTTGCAGACGAAAAATACAACCATTTCAGAAAGACGAGCGGCCAATGTGACGATCTGGCTTTAAGTGGATTCGATAACAAATGACGAAAACGGACAGATTTCTCAGGTTTTTACTACATATGAAGACTTTTCACATTCTCCCGTGCAACGCGGCTGCTAGTCCTCCTTTCATGCAATATCATAAGTTCCTAGCTCAAGTCCAAGGCACCAAAGAAGGGTAAAAAGTCAATAACCTATACCTAAAACTTGAATTGTACTAATTCTTACTGGCTATTACATCAACTTAGAAGCTTCATCTGTGTTCTAACATGGTGCTTTTAGTGTCTCCGCATACCGCAGCACGCGACATAGCTTTGCAGACGATAAATGTAACCGTGTCAGACAGAAGTACGGCCAGTGTGACGATCTGGCTTTAAGTCGATTCAATAACAAATGACGAAAACGGACGGATTTCTCAGGTTTTTGCTACATATGAACACTTTTCACATTCTCCCGTGCAACGCGGCTGCTAGTCCTCCTTTCATGCAAAATCATAAGTTCCTAGCTCAAGTCCAAGGCACCAAAGAAGGGTAAAAAGTCAATAACCTATACCTAAAACTTGAATTGTACTACTTCTTACTGGCTATTACATCAACTTAGAAGCTTCATCTGTGTTCTACTATGGTGCTTTTAGTGTCTCCGCATAACGCAGCACGCGACATAGCTTTGCAGACGATAAGTACAACCGTTTCAGAGAGAAGAGCGGCCAATGTGACGATCTGGCTTTAAGTCGATTCGATAACAAATAACGAAAACGGATGGATTTCTCAGTTTTTTACTACATACGATCACTTTTCACATTCTCCAGTTCAACGCGGATGCTAGTCCTCCTTTCATGAAAAATCATAAGTTCCTAGCTCATGTCCAAGGCACCAAAGAAGGGTAAAAAGTCAATAATCGATACCTAAAACTTGAATTGTACTGCTTCTTACTGGCTATTACATCGACTTAGAAGCTTCATCTGTGTTCTACTATAGTGCTTTTAGTGTCTCCGCATACCGCAGCACGCGAGATAGCTTTGCAGACGATAAGTACAACCGTTGTAGAGAGAAGAGCGGCCAATGTGACGATCTGGCTTTAAGTCGATTCGATAACAAATGACGAAAACGGACGGATTTCTCAGGTTTTTACTACATATGAACACTTTCCACATTCTCCCGTGCAACGCGGCTGCTAATCCTCCTTTCATGCATAATCTTAAGTTCCTAGCTCATGTCCAAGGCACCAAAGAATGGTAAAAAGTCAATAATCGATACCTAAAACTTGAATTGTACTACTTCTTACTGGCTATTACGTCAACTTAGAAGCTTCATCTGTGTTCTACTATGGTGCTTTTAGTGTCCCCGCATAACGCAGCACGCGACATAGCTTTGCAGACGATAAGTACAACCGTTTCAGAGAGAAGAACGGCCAATGTGACGGTCTGGCTTTAAGTCGATTCGATAACAAATGACGAAAACGGACGGATTTCTCAGGTTTTTACTACTTATGAAAACTTTCCACATTCTCCCGTGCAACGCGGCTGCTGGTCCACCTTTCATGCAAAACCTTAAGTTCCTAGCTCATGTCCAAGGCACCAAAGAAGTGTAAAAAGTCAATAATCGATACCTAAAACTTGAATTGTACTGCTTCTTACTGGCTATTACATCGACTTAGAAGCTTCATCTGTGTTCTACTATGGTGCTTTTAGTGTCTCCGCATACCGCAGCACGCGACATAGCTTTGCAGACGATAAGTACAACCGTTTCAGAGAGAAGAGCGGCCAATGTGACGATCGGGCTTTAAGTCGATTCGATAACAAATGACGAAAACCGACGGATTTCTCAGGTTTTTACTACACATGAACACTTTCCAAATTCTCCCGTGCAACGCGGCTGCTAATCCTCCTTTCATGCAAAATCTTAAGTTCCTAGCTCATGTCCAAGGCACCAAAGAAGGGTAAAAAGTCAATAGCCGATACCTAAAACTTGAATTGTACTTCTTCTTACTGGCTATTACATCAAATTAGAAGCTTCATCCATGTTCTACTATGGTGGTTTTTGGTATCTCCACATACCGCAGCACGCGACATAGCTTTGCAGACGATAATTACAACCGTTGTAGAGAGAAGAGTGGCGAATGTGACGATTTGGCTTTAAGTCGATTCGATAACAAATGACGAAAATGACGGATTTCTCAGGCGTTTAGTACATATGAACACTTTTCACATTCTCCCGTGCACCTCGGCTGCTAGTCCTCCTTTCATGCAATATCTTAAGTTCCTAGCTCATGTCCAAGCCACCAAAGCCAGCTTAATAGTCAATAATCCTTACCTAAATCTTGAATTGTACTACTTTTTTCTGGGTATTACATCAACTTAGAAGCTTCATCTGTGTTCTACTATGGTGCTTTTAGTGTTTCCGCATACCGCAGCACGCGACATAGCTTTGCAGACGATAAACGTAACTGTTTCAGACAGAAGTGCGGCCAATGTGTCGATCTGGCTTTAAGTAGATTCGATAACAAAAGACGAAAACGGACGTATTTATCAGGTTTTTACTACATATGAACACTTTTCATATTCTCCCGTGCAACAGGGCTACTAGTCCACATTTGATGCAAAATCTTAAGTTCCTAGCTCATGTCCAAGACACCAAAGATTGGTAAACAGTCAATAATCGATAAATAAAACTTGAATTGTACTACTTCTTACTGGATATTACATCAACTTAGAAGCTTCATCCGTGTTCTACTATGGTGATTTTAGTGTCCCCGCATACCGCAGCACGCGACATAGCTTTGCAGACGATAATTACAAACTTTGTAGAGAGAAGAGCGGCCAATGTGACGATCTGGCTTTAAGTCGATTCGATAACAAATGACGAAAACGGACGGATTTCTCAGGCTTTTTGTACATATGAACACTTTTCACATTCTCCCGTGCAACTCGGCTACTAGTCCTCCTTTCATGCAGAATCTTAAGGTCCTAGCTCATGTCCAAGCCACCAAAGCCAGGTTAAAAGTCAATAATCGATACCTAAAACTTGAATTGTGCTACTTTTTACTGGGTATTACATGAACGTAGAAGCTTCATCTGTGTTCTACTATGGTGCTTTTAGTGTCTGCGCATAACGCAGCACGCGACATAGCTTTGCAGATGATAAGTACAACCGTTTCAGAGAGAAAAGCAGTCATTGTGACGATCTGGCTTTAAGTCGATTCGATAACAAATGACGAAAACGGACGGATGTCTCAGGTTTTTGTTACATATGAACACTTTCCACATTCTCCCGTGCAACGCGGCTGCTACTCCTCCTTCATGCAAAATCTTAAGTTCCTAGCTCATGTCCAAGGCACCAAAGAACGGTAAAAAGTCAATAATCGATACCTAAAACTTGAATTTTACTACTTCTTACTGTCTATTACATCAACTTAGAACCTTCATATGTGTTCTACTATGGTTCTTTTAGTGTCTCCGCATCCCGCAGCATTCGACATAGCTTTGCAGACGATAAATGTAACCGTTTCAGTCAGAAGTGCGGTCAGTGTGACGATCTGGCTTTAAGTCGATTCGATAACAAATGACGAAAACGGACGGATTTCTCAGGTTTTTAGTACATATGAACACTTTTCACATTCTCCCGTGCAGCGCGGTTGCTAGTCCTGCTTTCATGCAAAGTCTTAAGTACTTAGCTCATGTCAAAGGCACCAAAGAAGGGTACATAGTCAACAATCGATAACTAAACCTTGATTTGTACTACTTCTTACTGGCTATTACATCAACTTAGAAGCTTCATCTGTGTTCTACCATGGTGCATTTAGTGTCTCCGCACATAGCAGCACGCGACATAGCTTTGCCGACGACAAGTACAACCGTTTCAGAGAAAAGAATGGCCAATGTGACGATCTGCCTTTAAGTCGATTCGATAACAAATGACGAAAACGGCCGGATTTCTCAGGCTTTTTGTACATATGAACACTTTTCACATTCTTCCGTGCAACAGGGCTACTAGTCCTCATTTCATGCAAAATCTTAAGTTCCTAGCTTATGTCCAAGGCCCTAAAGAAGGGTAAACAGTCAATAATCGATAAATAAAACTTGAATTGCACTACTTCTTACTGGCTATAACATCAACTTAGAAGTTTCATCTGTGTTCTACTATGGTGCTTTTAGTGTCTCCGCATGCCGCAGCACGCGACATAGCATTGCAGACGATAATTACAACCGTTTCAGAGAGAAGAGCGGCCAATGTGACGATCTGGCTTTAAGTAGATTCGATAACAAATGACGAAAACGGACGGATTTCTCAGGTTTTTACTACATATGAACACTTTTCACATTCTCCCGTGCAACAGGGCTACTAGTCCACATTTCATGCAAAATCGTAAGTTCCTAGCTCATGTCCAAGTCACCAAAGATTGGTAAACAGTCAATAATCGATCAATAAAACTTGAATTGTACTACTTCTTACTGGCTATTACATCAACTTAGAAGCTTCATCCGTGTTCTACTATGGTGCTTTTAGTGGCTCCGCATACCGCAGCACGCGACATAGCTTTGCAGACGATAATTACAACCTTTGTAGAGAGAAGAGCGGCCAATGTGACGATCTGGCTTTAAGTCGATTCGATAACAAATGACGAAAACGGCCGGATTTCTCAGGCTTTTTGTACATATGAACACTTTTCACATTCTTCCGTGCAACAGGGCTACTAGTCCTCATTTCATGCAAAATCTTAAGTTCCTATCTCATGTCCAAGGCCCTAAAGAAGGGTAAACAGTCAATAATCGATAAATAAAACTTGAATTGCACTACTTCTTACTGGCTATAACATCAACTTAGAAGTTTCATCTGTGTTCTACTATGGTGCTTTTAGTGTCTCCGCATGCCGCAGCACGCGACATAGCATTGCAGACGATAATTACAACCGTTTCAGAGAGAAGAGCGGCCAATGTGACGATCTGGCTTTAAGTCGATTCGTTAACAAATGACGAAAACGGACGGATTTCTCAGGTTTTTACCACATATGAACACTTTCCAAATTCTCCCGAGTAACGCGGCTGCTAGTCCTCCTTACATGCAAAATCTTAAGGTCCTAGCTCATGTCCAAGGCACCAAAGAAGGGTAAAAAGTCAATAGCCGATTCCTAAAACTTGAATTGTACTTCTTCTTACTGGTTATTACATCAACTTAGATGCTTCATCTGTGTTCTACTATGGTGCTTTTAGTGTCTCCGCATATAGCAGCACGCGACATACCATTGCACACGATAAATGTAACCGTTTCAGAGCGAAGAGCGGCCAATGTGACGATCTGGCTTTAAGTCGATTCGATAACAAATGACAAAAACTGACGGATTTCTCAGGTTTTTAGTACATATGAACACTTTTTACGTTCTCCCGTGCAACTCGGCTGCTAGTCCTCCTTTCATGCAGAATCTTAAGGTCCTAGCTCATGTCCAAGGCACCAAAGCCAGCTTAAAGGTCAATAATCCATGCCTAATACTTGAATTGTACTACTTCTTACTGGCTATTACATCAACTTAGAAGCTTCATCTGTGTTCTACTATGGTGCTTTTAGTGTTTCCGCATACCGCAGCACGCGACATAGCTTTGCAGACGACAAATGTAACTGTTTCAGACGGAAGTGCGGCCAATGTGACGATCTGGCTTTAAGTAGATTCGATAACAAATGACGAAAACGGACGGATTTTTCAGGTTTTTTCTACATATGAACACTTTTCACATTCTCCCGTGCAGCTCGGCTGCTAGTCTTCCTTTCATGCTGAATCTTAAGGTCCTAGCTCATGTCCAAGGCACCAAAGCCAGCTTGTTGTTGTTGTTGTTGTTGTTGTTGTGGTCTTCAGTCCTGAGACTGGTTTGATGCAGCTCTCCATGCTACTCTATCCTGTGCAAGCTTCTTCATCTCCCAGTACCTACTGCAACCTACATCCTTCTGAATCTGCTTAGTGTACTCATCTCTCGGTCTCCCTCTACGATTTTTACCCTCCACACTGCCCTCCAATGCTAAATTTGTGATCCCTTGATGCCTCAAAACATGTCCTACCAACCGATCCCTTCTTCTAGTCAAGTTGTGCCACAAACTTCTCTTCTCCCCAATCCTATTCAATACCTCCTCATTAGTTACGTGATCTATCCACCTTATCTTCAGTATTCTTCTGTAGCACCACATTTCGAAAGCTTCTATTCTCTTCTTGTCCAAACTAGTTATCGTCCATGTTTCACTTCCACACTCCAAACAAATATTTTCAAAAATGACTTCCTGACACTTAAATCTATATTCGATGTTAACAAATTTCTCTTCTTCAGAAACGCTTTCCTTGCCATTGCCAGTCTACATTTTATATCCTCTCTACTTCGACCATCATCAGTTATTTTACTTCCTAAATCGCAAAACTCCTTTACTACTTTAAGTGTCTCATTTCCTAATCTAATTCCCTCAGCATCACCCGATTTAATTGGACTACATTCCATTATCCTCGTTTTGCTTTTGTTGATGTTCATCTTATATCCTCCTTTCAAGACACTGTCCATTCCGTTCAACTGCTCTTCCAAGTCCTTTGCCGTCTCTGACAGAATTACAATGTCATCGGCGAACCTCAAAGTTTTTACTTCGTCTCCATGAATTTTAATACCTACTCCAAATTTTTCTTTTGTTTCCTTTACTGCTTGCTCAATATACAGATTGAATAACATCGGGGAGAGGCTACAACCCTGTCTCACTCCTTTCCCAACCACTGCTTCCCTTTCATGCCCCTCGACTCTTATGACTGCCATCTGGTTTCTGTACAAATTGTAAATAGCCTTTCGCTCCCTGTATTTTACACCTGCCACCTTTAGAATTTGAAAAAGAATATTCCAGTCAACATTGTCAAAAGCTTTCTCTAAGTCTACAAATGTTAGAAACGTAGGTTTGCCTTTTCTTAATCTTTCTTCTAAGATAAGTCGTAAGGTCAGTATTGCCTCACGTGTTCCAACATTTCGACGGAATCCAAACTGATCCTCCCCGAGGTCCGCATCTACCAGTTTTTCCATTCGTCTGTAAAGAATTCGCGTTAGTATTTTGCAGCTGTGACTTATTAAACTGATAGTTCGGTAATTTTCACATCTGTCAGCACCTGCTTTCTTTGGGATTGGAATTATTATATTCTTCTTGAAGTCTGAGGGTATTTCGCCTGTCTCATACATCTTGCTCACCAGCTGGTAGAGTTTAGTCATGACTGGCTCTCCCAAAGCCGTCAGTAGTTCTAATGGAATGTTGTCTACTCCGGGGGCCTTGTTTCGACTCAGGTCTTTCAGTGCTCTGTCAAACTCTTCACGCAGTATCGTATCACCCATTTCGTCTTCATCTACATCCTCTTCCATTTCCATAATATTGTCCTCAAGTACATCACCCTTGTATAAACCTTCTATATACTCCTTCCACCTTTCTGCCTTCCCTTCTTTGCTTAGAACTAGGTTGCCATCTGAGCTCTTGATATTCATACACGTGGTTCTCTTCTCTCCAAAGGTCTCTTTAATTTTCCTGTAGGCAGTATCTATCTTACCCCTAGTGAGATAAGCTTCTACATCCTTACATTTGTCCTCTAGCCATCCCTGTTTAGCCATTTTGCACTTCCTGTCGATCTCATTTTTGAGACGTTTGTATTCCTTTTTGCCTGCTTCATTTAGTGCATTTTTATATTTTCTCCTTTCATCAATTAAATTCAATATTTCTTCTGTTACCCAAGGATTTCTAGCAGCCCTCGTCTTTTTACCTACTTTATCCTCTGCTGCCTTCACTACTTCATCCCTCAGAGCTACCCATTCTTCTTCTACTGTATTTCTTTCCCCTATTCCTGTCAATTGTTCCCTAATGCTCTCCCTGAAACTCTGTACAACCTCTGGTTCTTTCAGTTTATCCAGGTCCCATCTCCTTAATTTCCCACATTTTTGCAGTTTCTTCAGTTTTAATCTACAGGTCATAACCAATAGATTGTGGTCAGAGTCCACATCTGCCCCTGGAAATGTCTTACAACTTAAAACCTGGTTCCTAAATCTCTGTCTTACCATTATATAATCTATCTGATACCTTTTAGTATCTCCAGGATTCTTCCACGTATACAACCTTCTTTCATGATTCTTAAACCAAGTGTTACCTATGACTAAGTTGTGCTCTGTACAAAATTCTACTAGGCGGCTTCCTCTTTCATTTCTTAGCCCCAATCCATATTCACCTACTATGTTTCCTTCTCTCCCTTTTCCTAGACTCGAATTCCAGTCACCCATTACTATTAAATTTTCGTCTCCCTTCACTATCTGAATAATTTCTTTTATTTCATCGTACATTTCTTCAATTTCTTCGTCATCTGCAGAGCTAGTTGGCATATAAACTTGTACTATTGTAGTAGGTGTGGGCTTCGTATCTATCTTGGCCACAATAATGCGTTCACTATGCTGTTTGTAGTAGCTTACCCGCATTCCTATTTTCCTATTCATTATTAAACCTACTCCTGCATTACCCCTATTTGATTTTGTGTTTATAAACCTGTCATCACCTGACCAGAAGTCTTGTTCCTCCTGCCACCGAACTTCACTAATTCCCACTATATCTAACTTTAACCTATCCATTTCAATTTTTAAATTTTCTAACCTACCTGCCCGATTAAGGGATCTGACATTCCACGCTCCGATCCGTAGAACGCCAGTTTTCCTTCTCCTGATAACGACATCCTCCTGAGTAGTCCCCGCCCGGAGATCCGAATGGGGGACTATTTTACCTCCGGAATATTTTACCCAAGAGGATGCCATCATCATTTAATCATACAGTAAAGCTGCATGTCCTCGGGAAAAATTACGGCTGTAGTTTCCCCTTGCTTTCAGCCGTTCGCAGTACCAGCACAGCAACGCCGTTTTGGTTAATGTTGCAAGGCCAGATCAGTCAATCATCCAGACTGTTGCCACCGCAACTACTGAAAAGGCTGCTGCCCCTCTTCAGGAACCACACGTTTGTCTGGCCTCTCAACAGATACCCCTCCGTTGTGGTTGCACCTACGGTACGGCCATCTGTATCGCTGAGGCACGCAAGCCTCCCCACCAACGGCAAGGTCCATGGTTCATGGGGGGAAAGCCAGCTTAAAAGACAAAAATCCATACCTAAAACTTGAATTGTACTACTTCTTACTCACTATTACATCAACTTAGAAGCTTCATCTGTGTTCTACTATTGTGCTTTTAGTGTCTCCGCATACCGCAGCACGCGACATAGCTTTGCAGACGATAAGTACAACCGTTTCAGAGAGAAGAGCGGCCAATGTGACGATCTGGTTTTAAGTCGATTCGATAACAAATGACGAAAACGGACGGATTTCTCAGGTTTTTAATACATATGAACACTTTTCACATTCTCCCGTGCTACAGGGCTGCTAGTCCTCATTTCATGCAAAATCTTAACTTCCTAGTTCATGTCCAAGGCACCAAAGAAGGGTAAACAGTCAATAATCGATAAATAAAACTTGAATTGTACTACTTCTTACTGGCTATTACATCAACTTAGAAGCTTCATCCGTGTTCTACTATGGTGCTTTTAGTGTCTCCGCATACCGCAGCACGCGACATAGTTTTGCAGACGATAATTACAACCGTTGTAGAGAGAAGAGCGGCCAATGTGACGATTTGGCTTTAAGTCGATTCGATAGCAAATGACGAAAACGGACGGATTTCTCAGGTTTTTTGTACATATGAACACTTGTCACATTGTCCCGTGCAACGCAGCTGCTAATCCTCCTTTCATGCAAAATCTTAAGTTCCTAGCTCATGTCCAAATCACCAAAGAAGGGTAAAAAGTCAATAATCGATACCTAAAACTTGATTTTTACTATTTCTTACTGGCTATTACATCAACTTAGAAGCTTCATCTGTGTTCTACTATGGTGCTTTTAGTGTCTCCGCATATCACAGCACGCGACTTAGCTTTGCACGCGATAAATGTTACCGTTTCAGAGGGAAGAGCTGCCAATGTTACGATCTGGCTTTAAGTCGATTTGATAACAAATGACGAAAACGGACGGACTTTTCAGGTTTTTGCTACATATGGACAAGTTTCACATTCTCCCGTGCAACAGGGCTACTAGTCCTCATTTCATGCAAAATCTTAAGTTCCTAGCTCATGTCCAAGGCACCAAAGAAGGGTAAACAGCCAATAATCGATAAATAAAACTTGAATTGTACTGCTTCTTACTGGCTATTACATCAACTTAGAAGCTCCATATGTATTCTACTATGGTGCCTTTAGTGTTTCCGCATATTGCAGCACGCGACATAGCTTTGCGGACGATAAGTACAACCGTTTTAGAGAGAAGAGCGGCCAATGTGAAGATCTGGCGTTAAGTCGATTCGATAACAAATGATGAAAACGGACGGATTTCTCAGGGTTTTACTACATATGAACACTTTCCACATTCTCCCTTGCAACGCGGCTGCTAGTCCTCCTTTCATGCAACATCTTTAGTTCCTAGCTCATGTCTAAGGCACCAAAGAAGGGTAAAAAGTCAATAATCGATACCTAAAACTTGAATTTTACAACTTCTTACTGGCCATTGCATCAACTTAGAAGCTTCATCTGTGTTCTACTATGGTGCTTTTAGTGTCTCCGCATACCGCAGCACGCGACATAGCTTTGCAGACGGTAAGTACACCCGTTTCAGAGCGAAGAGCGGCCAATGTGACGATCTGTCTTTAAGTCGATTCGATAACAAATGTGTAAAACGGACTGATTTCTCAGGGTTTTACTACATATGAACACTTTCCACATTCTCCCGTGCAACGCGGCTGCTAGTCCTCCTTTGATGCAGAATTTCAAGGTCCTAGCTCATGTCCAAGGCACCAAAGCCAGCTTAAAAGTCAATAATCCATGCCTAAAACTTGAATTGTACTACTTCTTACTGGCTATTACATCAACTTAGAAGCTTCAACTGAGTTCTACTATGGTGCTTTCATTGTCTCCGCATACCGCAGCACGCGACATAGCTTTGCAGTCGATAATTACAACCGTTTCAGAGGGAAGAGCGGCCAATGTGACGATCTGGCTTTAAGTCGATTCGTTAACAATTGACGAAAACGGACGGATTTCTCAGGTTTTTATTACATATGGACACTTTTCTCATTCTCCCGTGCAACAGGGCTACTAGTCCTCATTTCAGGCAAAGTCCTAAGTTCCTAACTCATGTCCAAGTCACCAAAGAAGGGTAAACAGTCAATAATCGATAAATAAAACTTGAATTGTACTACTTCTTACTGGCTATTACATCAACTTAGAAACTTCATCTGTGTTCTACTATGGTGCTTTTAGTGTCTCCGCATACCGCAGCACGCGACATAGCTTTGCAGACGGTAAGTACACAAGTTTCAGAGTGAAGAGCGGCCAATGTGACGATCTGTCTTTAAGTCGATTCGATAACAAATGACGAAAACGGACGGATTTCTCGGGGTTTTACTACATATGAACACTTTCCAGAATCTCCCATGCAACGCGGCTGCTAGTCCCCCTTTGATGCAGAATCTCAAGGTCCTAGCTCATGTCCAAGGCACCAAAGCCATCTTAAAAGTCAATAATCCATGCCTAAAACTTGAATTGTACTACTTCTTACTGGCTATCATCAACTTAGAAGCTTCATCTGTGTTCTACTATGGTGCTTTTAGTGTCTCCACATATCACAGCACGCGACATAGCTTTGCACACGATAAATGAAACCGTTTCTCGAAGGAAGAGCGGCCAATGTGACGATCTGGCTTTATGTCGATTTGATAACAGATGACGAAAACGGACGGACTTCTAAGGTTCTTACTACATATGAACTCTTTTCACATTCTCCCGTGCAACAGGGCTACTAGTCCTCATTTCATGCAAAATCTTAAGTTCGTAGCTCATGTCCAAGGCACCAAAGAAGGTTAACAGTCAATAATCGATAAATAAAACTTGAAGTTTACTACTTCTTACTGGCTATTACATCAACTTAGAAGCTTCATCTGAGTTCTACTATGGTGCCTTTAGTGTCTCCGCATACCGCAGCACGCGGCATAGCTTTGCAGACGATAAATATAACCGTTTCAGACAGAAGTGTGCCCAATGTGACGATCTGGGTTTAAGTCGATTCCATAACAAATGACGAAAACGGACGGATTTCTCAAGTTTTTACCACATATGAACACTTTTCACATTCTCCCGTGCAACGCGGCTGCTAGTCCACCTTTCATGCAAAATCTTAAGTTCCTAGCTCAAGTCCAAGGCACCATAGAAGGGTAAAAAGTCAATAATCGATACCTAAAACTTGAATTGTACTACATCTTACTGCCTATTACATCAACTTAGAAGCTTCATCTGTGTTCTACTATGGTGCTTTTAGTGTCTCCGCATACCGCAGCACGCGACATAGCTTTGCAGACGATAAATGTACCCGTTTCAGACATAGGTGTGGCAATGTGACGATCTGGCTTTAAGTCGATTCTATAAGAAATGACGAAAACGGACGGATTTGTCAATTTTTTAAAACATATGAACACTTTTCACATTCTCCCGTGCAACGCGGCTGCTAGTCCTCCTTTAATGCAAAATCTTAAGTTCCTAGCTCATGTCCAAGGCACCAAAGAAGAGTAAAAAGTCAATAATCGATTCCTAAAACTTGAATTGTAGTACTTCTTACTGGTTATTACATCAACTTAGAAGCTTCATCTGTGTTCTACTATGGTGCTTTTAGTGTCTCCTCATACCGCAGCACGTGACATAGCTTTGCAGACGATAAATGTAACCGTTTCAGACAGAAGAGCGGAAAAATGTGACGATTTGTCTTTAAGTCGATTCGATAACAAATGATGAAAACGGACGGATTTCTCAGGTTTTTACTACATATGAACACTTTTCACATTCGCCCGTGCTACACGGCTGCTAGTCCACCTTTCATGCAAAATATTAGGTTCCTAGCTCATGTCCAAGGCACCAAAGAAGGGTAAAAAGTCAATAATCAATACCTGAAACTTGAATTGTACTACTTCTTACTGGCTATTACAAAAAACTTAGAAGCTTCATCTGTGTTCTACTATGGTGCTTTTAGTGTCTCCGCATACCGCAGCACGCGACATAGCTTTGCAGACGATAAATTTAACCGTTTCAGACAGAAGTGCGGCTAATGTGACGATCTGGCTTTAAGTCGATTCGATAACAAATGACGAATACGGACGGATTTCTCAGGTTTTTACTACATATGAACACTTTTCACATTCTCCCGTGCAACTCGGCTGCTAATCCTCCTTTCATGCAAAATCTTAAGTTCATAGCTCATGTCCAAGGCACCAAAGAAGGGTAAAAAGTCAATAATCGATACCTAAAACTTGAATTTTACTACATCTTACTGGCTATTACATCAACTAAGAAGCTTCATCTGTGTTCTACTATTGTGCTTTTATTGTCTCCTAATACCGCAGCACGCGACATAGCTTTGCAAACGATAAATGTAACCGTTTCAGACAGAAGAGCGGCCAAAGAGACGATCTGGCTTTAAGTCGATTCGATAACAAATGACGAAAACGGACGGGTTTCTCAGGTTTTTACTACATATGAACATTTTTCACATTCGCCCGTGCTACGCGGCTGCTAGTCCTCCTTTAATGCAAAATCTTAAGTTCCTAGGTTTTGTCCAAGGCACCAAAGAAGGGTAAAAAGTCAATAATCAATACCTGAAAATTGAAGTGTACTACTTCTTACTGGCTATTACATCAACTTAGAAGCTTCATCTGTGTTCTACTATGGTGCTTTTAGTGTCTCCGCATACCGCAGCACACGAAATAGCTATGCAGACGATAAATGTAACCGTTTCAGACAGAAGTGTGCCCAATGTGACGATCTGGGATTAAGTCGATTCGATAACAAATGACGAAAACGGACGGATTTCTCAAGTTTTTACCACATATGAACACTTTTCACATTCTCCCGTGCAACGCGGCTGCTAGTAAACCTTTCATGCAAAATCTTAAGTTCCTTGCTCATGTCAAAGGCACCAAAGAAGGGTGAAAAGTCAATAATCAATACCTAAAACTTGAATTGTACTACTTCTTAATGGTTATTGCATCAACTTAGAAGCTTCATCTGTGTTCTACTATGGTGCTTTTAGTGTCTCCGCATACCGCAGCACGTGACATAACTTTGCAGACGGTAAATGTAACCGTTTCAGACACAAGTGCGGCCAATGTGACGATCTGGCTTTTAAGACGATTCGGTAACAAATGAAGAAAACTTACGGATTTCTCAGGTTTTTATTAGATATGAACACTTTTCACATTCTCCCGTGCAAATCGGCTGCTAATCCTCCTTTCATGCAAAATCTTAAGTTCCTAGCTCAAGTCCAAGGCACCATAGAAGGGTAAAAAGTCAATAATCGATACCTAAAACTTGAATTGTACTACATCTTACTGCCTATTACATCAACTTAGAAGCTTCATCTGTGTTCTACTATGGTGCTTTTAGTGTCTCCGCATACCGCAGCACGCGACATAGCTTTGCAGACGATAAATTTAACCGTTTCAGACAGAAGTGCGGCTAATGTGACGATCTGGCTTTAAGTCGATTCGATAACAAATGACGAAAACGGACGGATTTCTCAGGTTTTTGCTACATATGAACACTTTTCACATTCTCCCGTGCAACTCGGGTGCTAATCCTCCTTTCATGCAAAATCTTAAGTTCATAGCTCATGTCCAAGGCACCAAAGAAGGGTAAAAAGTCAATAATCGATACCTAAAACTTGAATTTTACTACATCTTACTGGCTATTACATCAACTAAGAAGCTTCATCTGTGTTCTACTATGGTGCTTTTATTGTCTCCGCATACCGCAGCACGCGACATAGCTTTGCAGACGATAAATGTAACCGTTTCAGACAGAAGAGCGGCCAAAGAGACGATCTGGCTTTAAGTCGATTCGATAACAAATGACGAGAACGGACGGATTTGTCAGGTTCTTACCACATATGAACACTTTTCACATTCTCCTGAGCAACGCGGCTGCTAGTCCTCCTTTCATGCAAAATCTTAAGTTCCTAGCTCATGTCCGAGTCGCCAAAGAAGGGTAAAAAGTCAATAAACGATACCTAAAACTTGAATAGTACTACTTCTTACTGGCTATTACTTCAACTTAGAAGCTTCATCTGTGTTCTACTATGGTGCTTTTAGTGTCTCCGCATACCGCAGCACGTGACATAGATTTGCAGACGATAAGTACAACCGTTTCAGAGAGAAGAGCGGCCAATGTGACGATCAGGCTTTAAGTCGATTCGATAACAAATGACGAAAACGGAGGGGTTTCTCAGGTTTTTACAACATATGAACATTTTTCACATTTGCCCGTGCTACGCGGCTGCTAGTCCTCCTTTAATGCAAAATCTTAAGTTCCTAGGTTTTGTCCAAGGCACCAAAGAAGGGTAAAAAGTCAATAATCAATACCTAATACTTGCATAGTACTACTTCTTACTGGCTATTACATCAACTTAGAAGCTTCATCTTTGTTCTACTATGGTGCTTTTAGTGTCTCCGCATACCGCAGCACACGAAATAGCTACGCAGACGATAAATGTAACCGTTTCAGACAGAAGTGTGCCCAATGTGACGATCTGGGATTAAGTCGATTCGATAACAAATGACGAAAACGGACGGATTTCTCACGTTTTTACCACATATGAACACTTTTCACATTCTCCCGTGCAACGCGGCTGCTAGTCCACCTTTCATGCAAAATCTTAAGTTCCTTGCTCATGTCAAAGGCACCAAAGAAGGGTGAAAAGTCAATAATCAATACCTAAAACTTGAATTGTACTACTTCTTAATGGTTATTACATCAACTTAGAAGCTTCATCTGTGTTCTACTATGGTGCTTTTAGTGTCTCCGCATACCGCAGCACGTGACATAACTTTGCAGACGGTAAATGTAACCGTTTCAGACACAAGTGCGGCCAATGTGACGATCTGGCTTTTAAGTCGATTCGGTAACAAATGAAGAAAACTTACGGATTTCTCAGGTTTTTATTAGATATGAACACTTTTCACATTCTCCCGTGCAAATCGGCTGCTAATCCTCCTTTAATGCAAAATCTTAAGTTCCTAGCTCAAGTCCAAGGCACCATAGAAGGGTAAAAAGTCAATAATCGAAAACTAAAACATGAATTGTACTATATCTTACTGCCTATTAAATCAACTTAGAAGCTTCATCTGTGTTCTACTATGGTGCCTTTAGTGTCTCCGCATACCGCAGCACGCGACATAGCTTTGCAGACGATAAATGTACCCGTTTCAGACATAGGTGTGGCCGATGTGACGATCTGGCTTTAAGTCGATTCGATAACAAATGACGAAAACGGACGGATTTCTCGGGTTTTTAAAACATATGAACACTTTTCACATTCTCCCGTGCAACGCGGCTGCTAGTCCTCCTTTCATGCAAAACCTTAAGTTCCTAGCTCATGTCCAAGCCACCATAGAAGGGTAAAAAGTCAATAATCGATACCTAAAACTTGAATTGTAGTACTTCTTACTGGTTATTACATCAACTTAGAAGCTTCATCTGTGTTCTACTATGGTGCTTTTAGTGTCTCCGCATACCGCAGCACACGACATAACTTTGCAGACGATAAATGTAACCGTTTCAGAGAGAAGAGAGGCCAATGTGACGATCTGGCCTTAAGTCGATTTGATAACAAATGACGAAAACGGCCGAATACCTTAGGTTTTTACTACAAATGAACACTTTTCACACTCTCCCGTGTATCGCAGCTACTAGTCCTCCTTTCATGCAAAATCTTAAGGTCCTAGCTCACGTCCAAGGCACCAAAGCCGGCTAAAAAGTCAATAATCGATAACTAAAACGTGAATTGTACTACTTTTTACTTGCTATTACATAAACTTAGAAGCTTTTTCAGTGTTCTACTATGGTGCTTTTTGTGTCTCCGCATACCGCAGCACTCGACATAGCTTTGCAGACGATAAATGTAACCGTTTCAGAGAGAAGAGCAGACAATGTAACGTCCTGGCTTTAAGTCAATTCGATATCAAATGACGAAAACTTACAGATTTCTCAGTTTTTTACTACATATGAACGCTTTAACACATTTTCCCGTGCTACGCGGCTGCTAGTCCTCCTTCCATGCAAAATCTTATGGTCCTAGCTCATGTCCAAGTGACTAAAGCCGGTTAAAAACTCAATAATCGAAAACTAAAACTTCAATTGTACTACCTATTACAACTTAGAAGCTTCTACTGTGTTCTACTATAAGGCTTTTAGTGTCTCCGCATACCGCACCCAACGACATAACTTTGCAGACGGTAAATGTAACCGTTTCAGAGGGAAGAGCGGCCAATGTGATGATCTGGCTTTAAGTCGATTCGGTAACAAATGAAGAAAACGGACGGATTTCTCAGGTTTTTACTAGATATGAACACTTTTCACATTCTCCCGTGCAACTCGGCTGCTAATCCTCCTTTCATGCAAAATCTTAAGTTCCTAGCTCAAGTCCAAGGCACTATAGAAGGGTAAAAAGTCAATAATCGATACCTAAAACTTGAATTGTACTACATCTTACTGCCTATTACATCAACTTAGAAGTATCATCTGTGTTCTACTATGGTGCTTTTAGTGTCTCCGCATACCGCAGCACGTGACACAGCTTTGCAGACGATAAATGTAACCGTTTCAGACAGAAGAGCGGCCAATGTGACGATCTGGCTTTAAGTCGATTCGATAACAAATGACGAAAACGGACGGATTTCTCAGGTTTTTACTACATATGAACACTTTTCACATTCGCCCGTGCTACACGGTTGCTAGTCCTCCTTTCATGCAAAATATTAAGTTCCTAGCTCATGTCCAAGGCACCAAAGAGGGTAAAAAGTCAATAATCAATACCTGAAACTTGAATTGTACTACTTCTTACGGACTATTACACAAACTTAGAAGCTTCATCTGTGTTCTACTATGGTGCTTTTAGTGTCTCCGCATATCGCAGCCTGCGACATAGCTTTGCAGACGATAAATGTAACCGTTTCAGACAGACGTGAGGCTAATGTGACGATCTGGCTTTAAGTCGATTCGATAACAAGTGACGAAAACGGACGGATTTCTCAGGTTTTTACTACATATGAACACTTTTCACATTCTCCCGTCCAACTCGGCTGCTAATCCTCCTTTCATGCAAAATCTTAAGGTAATAGCTCATGTCCAAGGCACCAAAGAAGGGGTAAAAAGTCAATAATCGATACCTAAAACTTGAATTTTACTACATCTTACTGGCTATTACATCAACTAAGAAGCTTCATCTGTGTTCTACTATGGTGCTTTTAGTGTCTCCGCATACCGCAGCACGCGACATAGCTTTGCAGACGATAAATGTAACCGTTTCAGACAGAAGACCGGCCAATGTGACGATCTGGCTTTAAGTCGATTCGATAACAAATGACGAAATCTCACGGATTTCTCAGGTTTTTACTACATATGAACACTTCTCACTGTCGCCCGTGCACCGCGGCTGCTAGTCCTCCTTTCATGCAAAATCTTAAGCTCCTAGCTCATGTCCAAGGCACCAAAGAAGGGTAAAAAGTCAATAATCGATACCTAATACTTGCATAGTACTACTTCTTACTGGCTATTACATCAACTTAGAAGCTTCATCTGTGTTCTACTATGGTGCTTTTAGTGTCTCCGCATACCGCAGCACGTGACATAGCTTTGCAGACGATAAGTACAACCGTTTCAGAGAGAAGAGCGGCCAATGTGACGATCTGGCTTTAAGACGATTCGATAACAAATGACGAAAACGGACAGGTTTCTCAGGTTTTTACTACATATGAACATTTTTCACATTCGCCCGTGCTACGCGGCTGCTATTCCTCCTTTAATGCAAAATCTTAAATTCCTAGGTTTTGTCCAAGGCACCAAAGAAGGGTAAAAAGTCAATAATCAATACCTGAAAATTGAAGTGTACTACTTCTTACTGGCTATTACATCAACTTAGAAGCTTCATCTGTGTTCTACTATGGTGCTTTTAGTGTCTCCGCATACCGCAGCACACGACATAGCTATGCAGACGATAAATGTAACCGTTTCAGACAGAAGAGCGGCCAAAGAGACGATCTGGCTTTAAGTCGATTCGATAGCAAATGACGAGAACGGACGGATTTCTCAGGTTCTTACCACATATGAACACTTTTCACATTCTCCTGAGCAACGCGGCTGCTAGTCCTCCTTTCATGCAAAATCTTAAGTTCCTAGCTCATGTCCGAGTCGCCAAAGAAGGGTTAAAAGTCAATAATCGATACCTAAAACTTGAATAGTACTACTTCTTACTGGCTATTACGTCAACTTAGAAGCTTCATCTGTGTTCTACTATGGTGCTTTTAGTGTCTCTGTATACCGCAGCACGCGACATAGCTTTGCAGACGATAAATATAACCGCTTCAGACAGAAGTGTGCCCAATGTGACGATCTGGGTTTAAGTCGATTTGATAACAAATGACGAAAACGGACGAATTTCTCAAGTTTTTACCACATATGAACACAGTTCACATTCTCACGTGCAACGCGGCTGCTAGTCCACCTTTCATGCAAAATCTTATGTTCCTAGCTCATGTCAAAGGCACCAAAGAAGGGTGAAAAGTCAATAATCAATACCTAAAACTTCAATTGTACTACATCTTACTGGTTATTACATCAACTTAGAAGCTTCATCTGTGTTCTACTATGGTGCTTTTAGTGTCTCCGCATACCGCAGCACGCGACATAGCTTTGCAGACGATAAATGTAACCGTTTCAGACAGAAGTGCGGCCAATGAGACGATGTGGCTTTAAGTCGATTTGATAACAAATGACGAAAACGGACGGATTTCTCAGGTATTTACTACATACGAACACTTTTCACATTCTCCCGTGCAACGCGGGTGCTAGTCCTCCTTTCATGCAAAATCTTAAGTTCTTAGCTCAAGTCCAAGGCTCCAAAGAAAGGTAAAAAGTCAATAATCTATACCCAAAATACGAATTGTACTACATCTTACTGGCTATTACATCAACTTAGAAGCTTCATCTGTGTTCTACTACGGTGCTTTTAGTGTCTCCGCATACCGCAGCACGTGACATAACTTTGCAGACGATAAATGTAATTGTTTCAGAGAGAAGAGAGGCCAATGTGACGATCTGGCCTTAAGTCGATTTGATAGCAAATGACGAAACCGGCCGAATACCTTAGGTTTTTACTACAAATGAACACTTTTCACTCTCTCCCGTGTATCGCAGCTACTAGTCCTCCTTTCATGCAAAATCTTAAGGTCCTAGCTCACGTCCAAGGCACCAAAGCCGGCCAAAAAGTCAATAATCGATAACTAAAACGTGAATTGTACTACTTTTTACTTGCTATTACATAAACTTAGAAGCTTTTTCAGTGTTCTACTATGGTGCTTTTTGTGTCTCCGCATACCGCAGCACGCGACATAGCTTTGCAGACGATAAATGTAACCGTTTCAGAGAGAAGAGCAGACAATGTAACGTCCTGGCTTTAAGTCAATTCGATAACAAATGAAGAAAACCGGCAGATTTCTCAGTTTTTTACTACATATGAACGCTTTAACACATTTTCCCGTGCAACGCGGCTGCTAGTCCTCCTTTCATGCAAAATCTTATGGTCCTAGCTCATGTCCAAGTGACTAAAGCCGGCTAAAAACTCAATAATCGAAAACTAAAACTTCAATTGTACTACCTATTACATCAACTTAGAAGCTTCTACTGTGTTCCACTATGAGGCTTTTAGTGTCTCCGCATACCGCACCCAACGACATAGCTTTGCAGACGGTAAATGTAACCGTTTCAGAGGGAAGAGCGGCCAATGTGATGATCTGGCTTTAAGTCGATTCGATAACAAATATCGAACACGGACGGATTTCTCAGGTTTTTACTACATATGAACACATTTCACATTCTCCCGTGCAACACGGCTGCTAGTCCACCTTTCACGCAAAATCTTAAGGTCCTAGCTCATGTCCAAGGCACCAAAGCCGGCTAAAAAGTCAATAATCGATATCTAAAACGTGAATTGTTCTACTTCTTACTGGCTATTACATAAACTCAGAAGTTTTTCAGTGTTTTACTATGGTGCTTTTAGTGTCTCCGCATACCGCAGCACGTGACATAGCTTTTCAGACGATAAATGTAACCGTTTCAGAGAGGAGAGCGGCCAATGTACAAATTAACAAATTACGAAAACGGACGCATTTCTCAGGTTTTTACTACATATGAACACTTTTCACATTCTCCCGTGCAACGCGGCTAATAGTCCTCCTTTCATGCAAAATCTTAATGTCCCAGCTGCTGTACAAGGTACCAAAGCCGGGTGAAAAGTGAATAATCGATAACGAATACTTGAATTACACTACTTCTTACTGGCTATAACATCAACTTAGAAGCTTCATCTGTGTTCTAGTATAGTGCTTTTAGTGTCTCCGCATTACGTAGCTCGCGACATATCTTTGGAGACGATAAATGTAACGGTTTCAGAGGGAAGAGCGGCCAATGTACGATCTGGCTTTAAGTCGAATCGATAACAATTGACGAAAACATACGGATTTCTCAGATTTCACTACATATGAACCTTTTCACATTCTCCCGTGCAACGCAGCTGCTAGTCCTCCTTTCATGCAAAATCTTATGGTTCCACCTCATGTCCAAGGAACCAAAGCCGGCTAAAAATCAATAATCAATAACCAATACTTGAATTGTACTGCTTCTGACTGGCTATTACAACAACTCAGAAGCTTCTTCTGTGTTCAACTATGGTGCTTTTAGTGTCTCCGCATATCGCAGCACGCGACATAGCTTTGCAGACGATAAATGTAACCGTTTCAGAGAGAAGAGCCGCATATGTGACGATCTGGCTTGAAGTCGATTCGATAACATATGACGAAAACGGAGGGATTTCACAGGTTTTACTATATATGATCATTTTTCACATTCTCCCGTGCAAAGCGGCTGCTACACTTCCCTTCAAGCAAAATCGTAAAGTCCTAGCTCATTTCCAAGGCACCAAAGAAAAGTAAAAGTCAATAATCGATAACTAAAACTTGAATTATACTGTTTCTTACTGGCTATTACATCAACTGAGAAGCTTCATCTGTGTTCTACTATGGTGCTTTTAGTGTCTCCGCAAACCGCAGCACGCGACATAGCTTCGCAGACGACAAATGTAACCGTTTCAGAGAGAAAAGCGGCGAATGTACGTCCTGGCTTTAAGTCGATTCGATAACAAATGACGAAAACGGCCGGATTTCTCAGATTTTCACGACATATGAACACCTTTCACATTCTCCCGTGCAACGCGGCTGCTATTCCTCCTTTCATGCAAAATCGTAAGGTCCTAGCTCATGCCCAAAGCATCAAAAATGGCAAAAAAGTGAATAATCGATAACTAAAACGTGAATTTTACTACTTTTTACTGGGTATTACATCAATTTAGAAGCTACTTCTGTTTTCTACTATGGTGATTTTAGTGACTCCGCATACCGCAACACGCGACATAGCTTTGCAGACGATAAATGTAACCATTTCAGATAGAAGAGCGGCCAATGTGGCGATCTGGCTTAAAGTCGATTTGATAACAAATGACGAAAACGGGCGAATTTCTTACTTGCTATTACATAGCCGGGTAATTAGTCAAAAGTCGATAACTAAAACTTGAATTGTACTACCTGTTACTGGCTATTACATCAACTTAGAAGTTTCATCTGTGTTCTACTATGCTGCTGTTAGTGTCTCCGCATACCGCAGCACGCGACATAGCTTTGCAGACGATAAATGTAACCGTTTCAGAGAGAAGAGCGACCAATGTGACGATGTGGCTTTAAGTCGATTTGATAAGAAATGACGATAACGGACGGATTTCTCAGGTTTTTACTACAAATGAACACTTTTCACATTCTCCCGTGCAACGCAGCAGCTAGTCCTCCTTTGATGCAAAGTCTTAAGGTCCTAGCTCATGTCCAAGACCACAAAGCCAGCTAAAAAGTCAATAATCGATATCTAAAACGTTATTGCACTACTTCTTACTGGCTATTACATCAACTTAGAAGTATCATCTGTGTTCTACTACGGTTCTGTTAGTGTCTCCGCGTACCGCAGCACGCGACATAGCTTTGCAGACGATAAATGTAACCGTTTCAGAGAGAAGAGTGTCCAATGTGACGATCTGGCTTTAAGTCGATTTGATAAGAAATGACGAAAACGGACGGATTTCTCAGGTTTTTGCTACATATGAACACTTTTCACATTCTCCCGCGCAACGGAGCTGCTAGTCCTCCTTTGATGCAAAGTCTTAAGGTCCTAGCTCATGTCCAAGACCCCAAAGCCAGCTAAAAACTCAATAAAGGATATCTAAAACGTTATTGCACTACTTCTTACTGGCTATTACAACAACTTAGAAGTTTCTTCAGTGTTCTACTATGGTGCTGTTAGTGTCTCTGCATACCGCAGCACGCGACATAGCTTTGCAGACGATAAATGTAACCGTTTCAGAGAGAAGAGCGACCAATGTGACGATCTGGTTTTAAGTCGATTTGATAAGAAATGACGAAAATGGACGGATTTCTCAGGTTTTTACTACATATGAACACTTTTCACATTCTCCCGTGCAACGCAACTGTTAGTCCTCCTTTGATGCAAAACCTTAAGGTCCTAGCTCATGTCCAAGTCCCCAAAGCCAGCTAAAAAGTCAATAATCGATATCTAAAACGTTATTGTACTACTTCCTACTGGCTATTACGTCAACTTAGAAGTATCATCTGTGTTCTACTACGGTTCTGTTAGTGTCTCCGCGTACCGCAGCACGCGACATAGCTTTGCAGACGATAAATGTAACCGTTTCAGAGAGAAGAGTGTCCAATGTGACGATCTGGCTTTAAGTCGATTTGATAAGAAATGACGAAAACGGACGGATTTCTCAGGTTTTTGCTACATATGAACACTTTTCACATTCTCCCGCGCAACGGAGCTGCTAGTTCTCCTTTGATGCAAAGTCTTAAGGTCCTAGCTCATGTCCAAGACCCCAAAGCCAGCTAAAAACTCAATAAAGGATATCTAAAACGTTATTGCACTACTTCTTACTGGCTATTACAACAACTTAGAAGTTTCTTCAGTGTTCTACTATGGTGCTGTTAGTGTCTCTGCATACCGCAGCACGCGACATAGCTTTGCAGACGATAAATGTAACCGTTTCAGAGAGAAGAGCGACCAATGTGACGATCTGGTTTTAAGTCGATTTGATAAGAAATGACGAAAATGGACGGATTTCTCAGGTTTTTACTACATATGAACACTTTACACATTCTCCCGTGCAACGCAACTGTTAGTCCTCCTTTGATGCAAAACCTTAAGGTCCTAGCTCATGTCCAAGTCCCCAAAGCCAGCTAAAAAGTCAATAATCGATATCTAAAACGTTATTGTACTACTTCTTACTGGCTATCACAACAACTTAGAAGCTTCGTCTGTGTTCTACTATGGTGATGTTAGTGTCTCCAGATACCGCAGCACGCGACATAGCTTTGCAGACGATAAATGTGACCGTTTCAGAGAGAAGAGCGACCAATGTGAAGACCTGGCTTTAAGTCGATTTGATAAGAAATGACGAAAACGGACGGAATTCTCAGGTTTTTAGTACATATGAACACTTTTCACATTCTCCCGTGCAACGCAGCTGCTAGTTCTCCTTTGATGCAAAATCTTAAGGTCCTAGCTCATGTCCAAGTCCCCAAAGCCAGCTAAAAAGTCAATAATCGATATGTAAAACGTTATTGTACTACTTCTTACTGGCTATTACATCAACTTAGAAGTTTCATCAGTGTTCTACTATGGTGCTATTTGTGTCTCTGCATACCGCAGCACGCGACATAGCTTTGCAGACGATAAATGTAACCGTTTCAGAGAGAAGAGCGACCAATGTGACGATCTGGCTTTAAGTCGATTTGATAAGAAATGACGAAAACGGACGGATTTCTCAGGTTTTTACTACATATGAACACTTTTCACATTCTCCAGAGCAACGCAGCTGCTAGTTCTCCTTTGATGAAAAATCTTAAGGTCCTAGCTCATGTCCAAGTCCCCAAAGCCAGCTAAAAAGTCAATAAACGGTACCTAAAACGTTATTGTACTACTTCTTACTGTCTATTACATCAACTTAGAAGTTTCATCTGTTTTATACTATGGTGCTGTTAGTGTCTCCGCATGCCGCAGCACGCGACATAGCTTTGCAGACGATAAATATAACCGTTTCAGAGAGAAGAGCGACCAATGTGACGATCTGGCTATAAGTCGATTTGATAAGAAATGACGAAAGCGGACGGATATCTCAGGGTTTTACTACATATGAACACTTTTGACATTCTCCCGTGCAACTCAGCTGCTAGTCCTCCATTCATGCAAAATCTTAAGGTCCTAGCTCATGTCCAAGTCCCCAAAGCCAGCTAAAAAGCCAATAATCGAAATCTAAAACGTTATTGTACTACTTCTTACTGGCTATTACATCAACTTAGAAGTTTCATCTGTGTTCCGCTATGGTGCTGTTAGTTTCTCCGCATACCGCAGCACGCGACGTAGCTTTGCAGACGATAAATGTAACCGTTTCAGAGAGAAGAGCGACCAATGTGACGATCTGGCTTTAAGTCGACTCGATAGCAAATGACGACAAAGGACGGATTTCTCGGGTTTTTACTACATATGAACACTTTTCGTATTCTCCCGAACAACGCTGATGCTAGTCCTTCTTTTATGCAAAATCGTAAGGTCCTAGCTCATGTCCAAGGCACCAAAGCCGGCACAAAAGGCAATAATCGATGAGTAAAACCTGATTTGTACTGCTTCTTACTGGCTATTACATCAACTTGGAAGCTTCTTCTGTTTTCTACTATGGTGCTGTTAGTGTCTCCGCATACCGCAGCACGCGACATAGCTTTGCAGACGATAAATGTAACCGTTTCAGGGAGAAGAGCGACCAATATGACGATCTGGCTTTAAGTCGATTTGATAAGAAATGACGAAAATGGACGGATTTCTCAGGTTTTTACTACATATGAACGCTTTTCACATTCTCCCGTGCAACGCAGCTGCTAGTTCTCCTTTGATGGAAAATCTTAAGGTCCTAGCTCATGTCCAAGACCCCAAAGCCAGCTAAAAAGACAATAATCGGCATCTAAAACGTTATTGTACTACTTCTTGCAAGCTATTACATCAACTTAGAAGTTTCATCTGTTTTCTACTATGGTGCTGTGAGTGTCTCCATATACCGCAGCACGCGACATAGCTTTGCAGACAATAAATGTAACCGTTTCAGAGGGAAGAGCGACCAATGTGACGATCTGGCTTTAAGTCGATTTGATAAGAAATGACGATAACGGACGGATTTCTCAGGTTTTTACTACATATGAACACTTTCCACATTCTCCCGTGCAACGCAGCTGCTAGTCCTCCTTTGATGCAAAGTCTTAAGGTCCTAGCTCATGCCCAAGACCACAAAGCCAGCTAAAATGTCAATAATCGATATCTAAAACGTTATTGCACTACTTCTTACTGGCTATTACATCAACTTAGAAGTTTCATCACTGTTCTACTGTGGTGCTGTTAGTGTCTCTGCATACCGCAGCACGCGACATTGCTTTGCAGACGATAAATGTAACCGTTTCAGAGAGAAGGGCGACCAATGTGACGATCTGGCTTTAAGTCGATTTGATAAGAAATGACGAAAACGGACGGATTTCTCAGGTTTTTACTACATATGAACACTTTTCACATTCTCCCGTGCAACGCAGCTGCTAGTTCTCCTTTGATGCAAAATCTTAAGGTCCTAGCTCATGTCCGAGGCCCCAAAGCCAGCTAAAAAGTCAATAATCGGTATCTAAAACGTTATATTACTACTTCTTACTGGCTATAACATCAACTTAGAAGCTTCGTCTGTGTTCTACTATGGTGCTCTTAGTGTCTCCACATACCGCAGCACGCGACATAGCTTTGCAGACGATAAATGTAACCATTTCAGGGAGAAGAGCGACCAATGTGACGATCTGGCTTTAAGTCGATTTGATAAGAAATGACGAAAACGGACGGATTTCTCAGGTTTTTACTACATATGAACACTTTTCACATTCTCCCGTGCAACTCAGCTGCTAGTTCTCCTTTGATGCAAAATCTTAAGGTCCTAGCTCATGTCCAGGTCCCAAAGGCAGCTAAAAAGTCAATAATCGGTATCTAAAACGTTATTGTACTACTTCTTACAGGTTATTGCATCAACTTAGAAGTTTCATCTGTTTTCTACTATGGTGCTGTTAGTGTCTCCGCATACCACAGCACGCGACATAGCTTTGCAGACGATAAATGTAACCGTTTCAGAGAGAAGAGCGACCAATGTGACGATCTGGCTTTAAGTCGATTTGATACGAAATGACGAAAACGGACGGATTTCTCAGGTTTTTGCTACATTTGAACACTTTTTACCTTCTCCCGTGCAACGCAGCTGCTAGTGCTCCTTTGATGCAAAGTCTTAAGATACTAACTCATGTCCAAGACCCCAAAGCCAGCTAAAAAGTCAATAATCGATATCTAAAACGTTATTGCACTACTTCTTACTGGCTATTACATCAACTTAGAAGTTTCATCAGTGTTCTACTATGGTGCCGTTTGTGTCTCTGCATACCGCAGCACGCAACATAGCTTTGCAGACAATAAATGTAACCGTTTCAGAGAGAAGAGCGACCAATGTGACGATCTGGCTTTAAGTCGCTTTTATAAGAAATGACGAAAACGGACGGATTTCTCAGGATTTACTACATATGAACACTTTTCACATACTCCCGTGCAACGAGGCTGCTAGTCTTAGTTTCATGCAAAATCTTAAGGTCTTAGCTCATGTCCAAGACCTCAAAGCCAGCTAAAAAGTCAATAATCGATATCTAAAACGTTATTGCACTACTTCTTACCGGCAATTACATCATTTTAGAAGTTTCATCAGTGTTTTACTATGGTGCTGTTAGTGTCTCCGCATACCGCAGCACGCGACATTGCTTTGCAGACGATAAATGTAACCGTTTCAGAGAGAAGAGCGACCAATGTGACGATCTGGCTTTAAGTCGATTTTATAAGAAATGACGAAAATGTACGGATTTCTCAGGTTTTTACTACATATGAACACTTTTCACATTCTCCCGTGCAACGCAGCTGCTAGTCCTCCTTTGATGCAAAATCTTAAGGTCCTAGCTCATGTCCAAGTCCCCAAAGCCAGCTAAAAAGTGAATAATCGATATCTAAAGTTATTGTACTACTTCTTACTGGCTATATCATCAACTTAGAAGTTTCATCTGTTTTCTACTATGGTGCTGTTAGGGTCTCCGCTTACCGCAGCACGCGACATAGCTTTGCAGACGATTAATGCAACCGTTTCAGACAGAAGTGCGGTGAGTGTGACGATCTGGCTTTAAGTCGATTCGATAACAAATGACGAAAACGGACGGATTTCTCAGGTTTTTACTACATACGAACGCTTTTCACATTCTCCCGTGCAACGCAGCTGCTAGTCCTCCTTTGATGCAAAGTCTTAAGGTCCTAGCTCATGTCCAAGACCACAAAGCCAGCTAAAAAGTCAATAATCGATATCTAAAACGTTATTGCACTACTTCTTACTGGCTATTACATCAACTTAGAAGTTTCATCACTGTTCTACTGTGGTGCTGTTAGTGTCTCTGCATACCGCAGCACGCGACATTGCTTTGCAGACGATAAATGTAACCGTTTCAGAGAGAAGGGCGACCAATGTGACGATCTGGCTTTAAGTCGATTTGATAAGAAATGACGAAAACGGACGGATTTTTCAGGTTTTTACTACATATGAACACTTTTCACATTCTCCCATGCAACTCGGCTGCTAGTCCTCCTTTCAAGCAGAATCTTACGGTCCTAGCTCATGTCCAAGGCACCAAAGCCAGCTAAAAAGTCAATAATCGATACCTAAAACTTGAATTGTGCTACCTCTTACTGGATTTTACATCAACTTAGAAGCTTCATCTGTGTTCTACTATGGTGCTTTTAGTGCCTCCGCATACCGCAACACGCGACATAGCTTTGCAGACGATAAGTACAACCGTTTCAGAGAGAAGGGCGGCCAATGTGACGGTCTGGCTTTAAGCCGATTCGATAACAAATGACGAAAACGGACGGATTTCTCAGGTTTTTACTACATATGTACACTTTTCACAATCTCCCGTGCAACGCGGCTGTTAGTCCTCCTTTCATGCAAAATCTTAAGTTCCTAGCTCATGTCCAAGGCACCGCAGAAGGGTAAAAAGTCAATAATCGATAATTAAAACTTGAATTGTACTACTTCTTACTGGCTATTACATCAACTTAGAAGTTTCATCAGTGTTCTACTATGGTGCTGTTAGTGTCTCCGCACACCGCAGCACGCGAAATAGCTTTGCAGACGATAAATGTAACCATTTCAGGGAGAAGAGCGACCAATGTGACGATCTGGCTTTAAGTCGATTTGATAAGAAATGACGAAAACGGACGGATTTCTCAGGTTTTTACTACATATGAACACTTTTCACATTCTCCCGTGCAACTCAGCTGCTAGTTCTCCTTTGATGCAAAATCTTAAGGTCCTAGCTCATGTCCAAGTCCCAAAGCCAGCTAAAAAGTCAATAATCGGTATCTAAAACGTTATTGTACTACTTCTTACAGGTTATTGCATCAACTTAGAAGTTTCATCAGTGTTCTACTATGGTGCTGTTTGTGTCTCTGCATACCGCAGCACGCAACATAGCTTTGCAGACGATAAATGTAACCGTTTCAGAGAGAAGAGCGTCCAATGTGACGTCCTGGCTTTAAGTCGATTTGATAAGAAATTACGAAAGCGGACGGATTTCTCAGGTTTTTACTGCACATGAACACTATTTAAATTCTCCCGTGCAACGGAGCATCTAGTCCTCCTTTGATGCAAAATCTTAAGGTCCTAGCTCATGTCGAAGGCCCCAAAGCCAGCTAAAAAGTCAATAATCGGTATCTAAAACGTTATTGTACTACTTCTTACTGGCTATTACATCAACTTAGAAGTTTCATCTGTGTTCTACTATGAACCTGTTAGTGTCTCCGCATACCGCAGCACGCGACATAGCTTTGCAGACGATAAATGTAACTGTTTCAGGGAGAAGAGCGACCAATGTGACGATCTGGCTTTAAGTCGATTTGATAAGAAATGACGAAAACGGACGGATTTCTCAGGTTTTCACTACATATGAACACTTTTGACATTCTCCCGTGCAACGGAGCTGCTAGTCCTCCTTTGATGCAAAGTCTTAAGGTCCTAGCTCATGTCCAAGACCCCAAAGCCAGATAAAAAGTCAATAATCGATATCTAAAACGTTATTGCAATACTTCTTACTGGCTATTACAACAAGTTAGAAGTTTCATCAGTGTTCTACTATGGTGCTGTTAGTGTCTCTGCATACCGCAGCACGCGACATAGCTTTGCAGACGATAAATGTAAAGGTTTCAGACAGAAGAGCGACCAATGTGACGTTCTGGCTTTAAGTCGATTTGATAAGAAATGACGAAAATGGACGGATTTCCCAGTTTTTACTACATATGAACACTTTTCACATTCTCCCGTGCAACGCGGCTGCTAGTCCTCCTTTGATGCAAAATCTTAAGGTCCTAGCTCATGTCCAAGTCCCCAAAGCCAGCTAAAAAGTCAATAATCGATATCTAAAACGTTATTGTACTACTTCCTACTGGCTATAACATCAACTTAGTAGCTTCGTCTGTGTTCTACTATGGTGCTCTTAGTGTCTCCACATACCGCAGCACGCGACATAGCTTTGCAGACGATAAATGCGACCGTTTCAGAGAGAAGAGCGACCAATGTGAAGACCTGGCTTTAAGTCGATTTGATAAGAAATGACGAAAACGGACGGATTTCTCATGTTTTAGTACATATGAACACTCTTCACATTCTCCCGGGCAACGCAGCTGCTAGTCCTCCTTTGATGCAAAATCTTAAGGTCCTAGCTCATGTCCAAGGCCCCAAAGCCAGCTAAAAAGTCAATAATCGGTTTCTAAAACGTTATTGTACTACTTCTTACTGGCTATTACATCAACTTAGAAGTTTCATCAGTGTTCTACATTGGTGCTGTTAGTGTCTCCGCATACCGCAGCACGCGACATAGCTTTGCAGACGATAAATGTAACCATTTCAGGGAGAAGAGCGACCAATGTGACGAACTGGCTTTAAGTCGATTTGATAAGAAATGACGAAAATTGACTGATTTCTCAGGTTTTTACTACATATGAACACTTTTCACATTCTCCCGTGCAACGAGGCTGCTAGTTCTCCTTTGATGCAAAATCTTAAGGTCCTAGCTCATGTCCAAGTCCCCAAATCCAGCTACAAAGTCAATAATTGGTACCAAAAACGTTATTGTACTACTTCTTACTGGCTATTACATCAACTTAGAAGTTTCATCCGTTTTCTACTATGGTGCTGTTAGTGTCTCCGCATACCGCAGCACGCGACATAGCTTTTCAGACGATAAACATAACCTTTTCAGAGAGAAGAGCGACCAATGTGACGATATGGCTTTAAGTCGATTTGATAAGAAATGACGAAAACGGACGGATTTCTCAGGTTTTTACTACATATGAACACTTTTCACATTCTCCCGGGCAACGCAGCTGCTAGACCTCCTTTGATGCAAAATCTTAAGGTCCTAGCTCATGTCCTAGGCCCCAAAGCCGGCTAAAAAGTCAATAATCGATATCTAAAACGTTATTGTACTACTTCTTACTGGCTATTACATCGACTTAGAAGTTTCATCTGTGTTCTACTATGGTGCTGTTAGTGTCTCCGCATACCGCAGCACGCGACATAGCTTTGCAGACGAGTAATGTAACCTTTTCAGAGAGAAGAGCGTCCAATGTGACGTCCTGGCTTTAAGTCGATTTGATAAGAAATTACGAAAACGGACGGATTTCTCAGGTTTTTACTGCACATGAACACTATTTACATTCTCCCGTGCAACGGAGCATCTAGTCCTCCTTTGATGCAAAATCTTAAGGTCCTAGCTCATGTCGATGGCCCCAAAGCCAGCTAAAAAGTCAATAATCGATATCTAAAACGTTATTGTACAACTCCTTACTGGCTATTACAATAACTGAGAAATTTCATCTGTGTTCTATTAAGGTGCTGTTAGTGTCTCCGCATACCGCAGCACGCGACGTAGCTTTGCAGACGATAAATGTAACCGTTTCAGGGAGAAGAGCGACCAATGTGACGATCTGGCTTTAAGTCGATTTGATAAGAAATGACGAATACGGACGGATTTCTCAGGTTTTCACTGCATATGAACACTTTTCACATTCTCCCGTGCAACACAGCTGCTAGTTCTCCTTTGATGCAAAATCTTAAGGTCCTAGCTCATGTCCAAGGCCCCAAAGCCAGCTAAAAAGTCAATAATCGGTATCTAAAACGTTATTGTACTACTTCTTACTGGCTATTACATCAACTTAGCAGTTTCATCTGTGTTCTACTATGAACCTGTTAGTGTCTCCGCATACCGCAGCACGCGACATAGCTTTGCAGACGATAAATGTAACCGTTTCAGGGAGAAGAGCGAACAATGTGACGATCTGGCTTTAAGTCGATGTGATAAGAAATGACGAAAACGGACGGATTTCTCAGGTTTTCACTACATATGAACACTTTTGACATTCTCCCGTGCAACGGAGCTGCTAGTCCTCCTTTGATGCAAAGTCTTAAGGTCCTAGCTCATGTCCAAGACCCCAAAGCCAGATAAAAAGTCAATAATCGATATCTAAAACGTTATTGCAATACTTCTTACTGGCTATTACAACAAGTTAGAAGTTTCATCAGTGTTCTACTATGGTGCTGTTAGTGTCTCTGCATACCGCAGCACGCGACATAGCTTTGCAGACGATAAATGTAAAGGTTGCAGACAGAAGAGCGACCAATGTGACGTTCTGGCTTTAAGTCGATTTGATAAGAAATGACGAAAATGGACGGATTTCCCAGTTTTTACTACATATGAACACTTTTCACATTCTCCCGTGCAACGCGGCTGCTAGTCCTCCTTTGATGCAAAATCTTAAGGTCCTAGCTCATGTCCAAGTCCCCAAAGCCAGCTAAAAAGTCAATAATCGATATCTAAAACGTTATTGTACTACTTCCTACTGGCTATAACATCAGTTTAGTAGCTTCGTCTGTGTTCTACTATGGTGCTCTTAGTGTCTCCACATACCGCAGCACGCGACATAGCTTTGCAGACGATAAATGTGACCGTTTCAGAGAGAAGAGCGACTAATGTGAAGACCTGGCTTTAAGTCGATTTGATAAGAAATGACGAAAACGGACGGATTTCTCATGTTTTAGTACATATGAACACTCTTCACATTCTCCCGGGCAACGCAGCTGCTAGTCCTCCTTTGATGCAAAATCTTAAGGTCCTAGCTCATGTCCAAGGCCCCAAAGCCAGCTAAAAAGTCAATAATCGGTTTCTAAAACGTTATTGTACTACTTCTTACTGGCTATTACATCAACTTAGAAGTTTCATCAGTGTTCTACATTGGTGCTGTTAGTGTCTCCGCATACCGCAGCACGCGACATAGCTTTGCAGACGATAAATGTAACCATTTCAGGGAGAAGAGCGACCAATGTGACGAACTGGCTTTAAGTCGATTTGATAAGAAATGACGAAAATTGACTGATTTCTCAGGTTTTTACTACATATGAACACTTTTCACATTCTCCCGTGCAACGAGGCTGCTAGTTCTCCTTTGATGCAAAATCTTAAGGTCCTAGCTCATGTCCAAGTCCCCAAATCCAGCTACAAAGTCAATAATCGGTACCAAAAACGTTATTGTACTACTTCTTACTGGCTATTACATCAACTTAGAAGTTTCATCCGTTTTCTACTATGGTGCTGTTAGTGTCTCCGCATACCGCAGCACGCGACATAGCTTTTCAGACGATAAACATAACCTTTTCAGAGAGAAGAGCGACCAATGTGACGATATGGCTTTAAGTCGATTTGATAAGAAATGACGTAAACGGACGGATTTCTCAGGTTTTTACTACATATGAACACTTTTCACATTCTCCCGGGCAACGCAGCTGCTAGTCCTCCTTTGATGCAAAATCTTAAGGTCCTAGCTCATGTCCTAGGCCCCAAAGCCGGCTAAAAAGTCAATAATCGATATCTAAAACGTTATTGTACTACTTCTTACTGGCTATTACATCGACTTAGAAGTTTCATCTGTGTTCTACTATGGTGCTGTTAGTGTCTCCGCATACCGCAGCACGCGACATAGCTTTGCAGACGAGTAATGTAACCTTTTCAGAGAGAAGAGCGTCCAATGTGACGTCCTGGCTTTAAGTCGATTTGATAAGAAATTACGAAAACGGACGGATTTCTCAGGTATTTACTGCACATGAACACTATTTACATTCTCCCGTGCAACGGAGCATCTAGTCCTCCTTTGATGCAAAATCTTAAGGTCCTAGCTCATGTCGATGGCCCCAAAGCCAGCTAAAAAGTCAATAATCGATATCTAAAACGTTATTGTACTACTCCTTACTGGCTATTACAATAACTGAGAAATTTCATCTGTGTTCTATTAAGGTGCTGTTAGTGTCTCCGCATACCGCAGCACGCGACGTAGCTTTGCAGACGATAAATGTAACCGTTTCAGGGAGAAGAGCGACCAATGTGACGATCTGGCTTTAAGTCGATTTGATAAGAAATGACGAATACGGACGGATTTCTCAGGTTTTCACTGCATATGAACACTTTTCACATTCTCCCGTGCAACACAGCTGCTAGTTCTCCTTTGATGCAAAATCTTAAGGTCCTAGCTCATGTCCAAGGCCCCAAAGCCAGCTAAAAAGTCATTAATCGGTATCTAAAACGTTATTGTACTACTTCTTACTGGCTATTACATCAACTTAGCAGTTTCATCTGTGTTCTACTATGAACCTGTTAGTGTCTCCGCATACCGCAGCACGCGACATAGCTTTGCAGACGATAAATGTAACCGTTTCAGGGAGAAGAGCGACCAATGTGACGATCTGGCTTTAAGTCGATTTGATAAGAAATGACGAAAACGGACGGATTTCTCAGGTTTTCACTACATATGAACACTTTTGACATTCTCCCGTGCAACGGAGCTGCTAGTCCTCCTTTGATGCAAAGTCTTAAGGTCCTAGCTCATGTCCAAGACCCCAAAGCCAGATAAAAAGTCAATAATCGATATCTAAAACGTTATTGCAATACTTCTTACTGGCTATTACAACAAGTTAGAAGTTTCATCAGTGTTTTACTATGGTGCTGTTAGTGTCTCTGCATACCGCAGCACGCGACATAGCTTTGCAGACGATAAATGTAACGGTTTCAGACAGAAGAGCGACCAATGTGACGATCTGGCTTTAAGTCGATTTGATAAGAAATGACGAAAACGGTCGGATTTCTCAGGTTTTTACTACATATGAACACTTTTCACATTCTCCCATGCAACTCGGCTGCTAGTCCTCCTTTCAAGCAGAATCTTACGGTCCTAGCTCATGTCCAAGGCACCAAAGCCAGCTAAAAAGTCAATAATCGATACCTAAAACTTGAATTGTGCTACCTCTTACTGGATATTACATCAACTTAGAAGCTTTATCTGTGTTCTACTATGGTGCTCTTAGTGTCTCGGCATACCGCAGCACGCGACATAGCTTTGCTGACGATAAATGTAATCGTTTCAGAGAGACGAGCGGCCAATCTGACGATCTGGCTTTAAGGCGATTCGATAACAAATGACTAAACGGACGAATTTCTTAGGTTTTTACTACATATGAACACTTTTCACATTCTCCCGTGAAACGCGACTGCTAGTCCTCCTTTCATGCAAAATCTAAAGTTCCTAGTTCATTTCCAAGGCACCGAAGAAGGGTAAAAAGTTTATAATCGATACCTAAAACTTGATTTGAACTACTTCTTACTGGCTATTACATCAACTTAGAAGCTTCATCTGAGTTCTAATATGGTGCGTTCAGTGTCTGCGCATACCGCAACACGCGACATAGGTTTGCAGACGATAAGTACAACCGTTTCAGAGAGAATTGCGGCCTATGTGAAGATCTGGCTTTAAGCCGAATCGATAACAAATGACGAAAACGGACAGATTCCTCACGTTTTTACTACATATGAACACCGTTTCACATTCGCCTGTGCAACGCAGCCGCTAGTCCTCCTTTCATGCAAAATGTTAAGTTCCTAGCTCATGTCCAAGGCACCAAAGAAGGGTAAAAAGTCAATAATCCACACCTAAAAATTTGAATTGTACTACCTCTCACTGGCTATTACATCGACTCAGGAGCTTCATCTGTGTTCTACTATGGTTCTTTTAGTGTCTGCGCATACCACAGCACGCGACATAGCTTTGCAGACGATAAATGTAACCGTTTCAGACAGAAGAGCGGCCAATGTGATGATCTGGCTTTAAGTCATTTCGATAACAAATGAGGAAACGGACGGATTTCTTAGGTTTTTACTACATATGAACACTTTTCACATTCTCCCGTGCAACGCGGCTGCTAGTCCTCCTTTCATGCAAAATCTTAAGTTCCTAGCTCATGTCCAAGGCACCAAAGAAGGGTAAAAAGCCAATAATCTATACTTAAAACTTGAATTGTACTACTTCTTACTGGCTATTACATCAACTTAGAAGCTTCATCTGTGTTTTACTATGGTGCTTGTAGTGTCTCCGCATACCGCAGCACGCGACTTAGCTTTGCAGACGATAAATGTAATCGTTTCAGACAGAAGAGCGGTCAATGTGACGATCTGGCTTTAAGTCGATTCGATAACAAATGACGAAACGGACGGATTTCTCAGGTTTTTACTACACATGAACACTTTTCACATTCTCCCCTGCAACTCGGCTGCTAGTCCTCCTTTCATGCAAAATCTTAAGTACCTAGCTCATGTCCAAGGCGCCAAAGAAGGGTAAAACGTCAATAATCCATAACTAAAACTTGAATTATACTACTTCTCACTGGCTATTACATCGACTTAGGAGCTTCATCTGTGTTCTACTATGGTTCTTTTAGTGTCTCCGCATACCACAGCACACGACATAGCTTTGCAGACGATAAATGTAACCGTTTCAGACAGTAGAGCAGCCAATGTGACGATCTGGCTTTAAGTCTTTTCGATAACAAATGACGAAAACGGACGGAGTTCTCAGGTTTTTACTACACATGAACACTTTTCACATTCTCTTGTGCAACTCGGCTGCTAGTCCTCCTTTCATGCAGAATCTTTAAGTCCTAGCTCGTGTCCAAGGCACCAAAGCCAGCTAAAAAGGCAATAATCGATACCCAATACTTGAATAGTACTACTTCTTACTGGCTATTGCATCAACTAAGAAGATTCATCTGTGTTCTACTTTGGTGTTTTTAGTGTCTCCGCATACCGCAGCACGCGACATAGCTTTGCAGACGATAAATGTAACCGTTTCAGAGATATGAGCGGCCAATGAGACGATCTGACATTAAGTCGATTCGGTAACAAATGACGAAAACGGACGGATTTCTCAGGTTTTTACTACATATGAACACTATTTACATTCTCCCGTGCAACGCAGCTGCTAGTTATCTTTTGATGCAAAATCTTAAGGTCCTAGCTCATGTCCAAGGCCCCAAAGCCAGCTAAAAAGTCAATAATCGATATCTAAAACGTTATTGTACTACTCTTTGCTGGCTATTACAATAACTGAGAAATTTCATCTGTGTTCTACTATGGTGCTGTTAGTGTCTCCGCATACCGCAGCACGCGACGTAGCTTTGCAGACGATAAATGTAACCGTTTCAGGGAGAAGAGCGACCAATGTGACGATCTGGCTTTAAGTCGATTTGATAAGAAATGACGAATACGGACGGATTTCTCAGGTTTTTACTACATATGAACGCTTTTCACATTCTCCCGTGCAACGCAGCTGCTAGTTCTCCTTTGATGGAAAATCTTAAGGTCCTAGCTTATGTCCAAGACCCCAAAGCCAGCTAAAAAGGCAATAATCGGTATCTAAAACGTTATTGTACTACTTCTTGCAAGCTATTACATCAACTTAGAAGTTTCATCTGTTTTCTACTATGGTGCTGTGAGTGTCTCCGCATACCGCAGCACGCGACATAGCTTTGCAGACAATAAATGTAACCGTTTCAGAGGGAAGAGCGACCAATGTGACGATCTGGCTTTAAGTCGATTTGATAAGAAATGACGATAACGGACGGATTTCTCAGGTTTTTACTACATATGAACACTTTTCACATTCTCCCGTGCAACGCAGCTGCTAGTCCTCCTTTGATGCAAAGTCTTAAGGTCCTAGCTCATGCCCAAGACCACAAAGCCAGCTAAAAAGTCAATAATCAATATCTAAAACGTTATTGCACTACTTCTTACTGGCTATTACATCAACTTAGAAGTTTCATCACTGTTCTACTCTGGTGCTGTTAGTGTCTCTGCATACCGCAGCACGCGACATTGCTTTGCAGACGATAAATGTAACCGTTTCAGAGAGAAGAGCGACCAATGTGAAGACCTGGCTTTAAGTCGAATTGATAAGAAATGACGAAAACGGACGGATTTCTCATGTTTTAGTACATATGAACACTCTTCACATTCTCCCGGGCAACGCTGCTGCTAGTCCTCCTTTGATGCAAAATCTTAAGGTCCTAGCTCATGTCCGAGGCCCCAAAGCCAGCTAAAAAGTCAATAATCGGTATCTAAAACGTTATATTACTACTTCTTACTGGCTATAACATCAACTTAGAAGCTTCGTCTGTGTTCTACTATGGTGCTCTTAGTGTCTCCACATACCGCAGCACGCGACATAGCTTTGTCGACGAAAATTGTGACCGTTTCAGAGAGAAGAGCGACCAATGTGAAGACCTGGCTTTAAGTCGAATTAATAAGAAATGACGAAAACGGACGGATTTCTCATGTTTTAGTACATATGAACACTCTTCACATTCTCCCGGGCAACGCTGCTGCTAGTCCTCCTTTGATGCAAAATCTTAAGGTCCTAGCTCATGTCCAAGGCCCCAAAGCCAGCTTAAAAGTCAATAATCGGTTTCTAAAACGTTATTGTACTACTTCTTACTGGCTATTACATCAACTTAGAAGTTTCATCAGTGTTCTACTATGGTGCTGCTAGTGTCTCCGCATACCGCAGCACGCGACATAGCTTTGCAGACGATAAATGTAACCATTTCAGGGAGAAGAGCGACCAATGTGACGATCTGGCTTTAAGTCGATTTGATACGAAATGACGAAAACGGACGGATTTCTAAGGTTTTTACTACATATGAACACTTTTCACATTCTCCCGTGCAACGCAGCTGCTAGTCCTCCTTTGCTGCAAAATCTTAAGGTCCTAGCTCATGCCCAAGTCCCCAAAGCCAGCTAAAAAGTGAATAATCGATATCTAAAGTTGTTGTACTACTTCTTAATGGCTATAACATCAACTTAGAAGTTTCATCTGTTTTCTACTATGGTGCTGTTAGGGTCTCCGCTTACCGCAGCACGCGACATAGCTTTGCAGACGATAAATGTGACCGTTTCAGAAAGAAGAGCGACCAATGTGAAGACCTGGTTTTAAGTCGATTTGATAAGAAATGACAAAAACGGACGGATTTCTAAGGTTTTTACTACATATGAACACTTTTGACATTCTCCCGGGCAACGCAGCTGCTAGTCCTCCTTTGATGCAAAATCTTAAGGTCCTAGCTCATGTCCTAGGCCCCAAAGCCAGCTAAAAAGTCAATAATCGATATCTAAAACGTTATTGTACTACTTCTTACTGGCTATTACATCAACTTAGAAGTTTCATCTGTGTTCTACTATGGTGCTGTTAGTGTCTCCGCATACCGCAGCACGCGACATAGCTTTGCAGACGAGTAATGTAACCTTTTCAGAGAGAAGAGCGTCCAATGTGACGTCCTGGCTTTAAGTCGATTTGATAAGAAATTACGAAAACGGACGGATTTCTCAGGTTTTTACTGCATATGAACACTTTTTACATTCTCCGTGCAACGGAGCATCTAGTCCTCGTTTGATGCAAAATCTTAAGGTCCTAGCTCATGTCCAAGGCCCCAAAGCCAGCTAAAAAGTCAATAATCGATATCTAAAACGTTATTGTACTACTCCTTACTGGCTATTACAATAACTGAGAAATTTCATCTGTGTTCTATTAAGGTGCTGTTAGTGTCTCCGCATACCGCAGCACGCGACGTAGCTTTGCAGACGATAAATGTAACCGTTTCAGGGAGAAGAGCGACAAATGTGACGATCTGGCTTTAAGTCGATTTGATAAGAAATGACGAATACGGACGGATTTCTCAGGTTTTTACTACATATGAACACTTTTCACATTCTCCCGTGCAACGCAGCTGCTAGTTCTCCTTTGATGCAAAATCTTAAGGTCCTAGCTCAAGTCCGAGGCCCCAAAGCCAGCTAAAAAGTCAATAATCGGTTTCTAAAACGTTATTGTACTACTTCTTACTGGCTATTACATCAACTTAGAAGTTTCATCAGTGTTCTACTATGGTGCTGCTAGTGTCTCCGCATACCGCAGCACGCAACATAGCTTTGCAGACAATAAATGTAACCGTTTCAGAGAGAAGAGCGACCAATGTGACGATCTGGCTTTAAGTCGCTTTTATAAGAAATGACGAAAACGGACGGATTTCTCAGGTTTTTACTACATATGAACACTTTTCACATACTCCCGTGCAACGAGGCTGCTAGTCTTAGTTTCATGCAAAATCTTAAGGTCTTAGATCATGTCCAAGACCCCAAAGCCAGCTAAAAAGTCAATAATCGATATCTAAAACGTTATTGTACTACTTCTTACTGGCTATTACATCAACTTAGAAGTTTCATCACTGTTCTACTCTGGTGCTGTTAGTGTCTCTGCATACCGCAGCACGCGACATTGCTTTGCAGACGATAAATGTAACCGTTTCAGAGAGAAGGGCGACCAATGTGACGATCTGGCTTTAAGTCGATTTGATAAGAAATGACGAAAACGGACGGATTTCTCAGGTTTTTACTACATATGAACACTTTTCACATTCTCCCGTGCAACGCAGCTGCTAGTTCTCCTTTGATGCAAAATCTTAAGGTCCTAGCTCATGTCCGAGGCCCCAAAGCCAGCTAAAAAGTCAATAATCGGTATCTAAAACGTTATATTACTACTTCTTACTGGCTATAACATCAACTTAGAAGCTTCCTCTGTGTTCTACTATGGTGCTCTTAGTGTCTCCACATACCGCAGCACGCGACATAGCTTTGCAGACGACAAATGTGACCGTTTCAGAGAGAAGAGCGACCAATGTGAAGACCTGGCTTTAAGTCGAATTGATAAGAAATGACGAAAATGGACGGATTTCTCATGTTTTAGTACATATGAACACTCTTCACATTCTCCCGGGCAACGCAGCTGCTAGTCCTCCTTTGATGCAAAATCTTAAGGTCCTAGCTCATGTCCAAGGCCCCAAAGCCAGCTTAAAAGTCAATAATCGGTTTCTAAAACGTTATTGTACTACTTCTTACTGGCTATTACATCAACTTAGAAGTTTCTTCAGTGTTCTACTATGGTGCTGCTAGTGTCTCCGCATACCGCAGCACGCGACATAGCTTTGCAGACGATAAATGTAACCATTTCAGGGAGAAGAGCGACCAATGTGACGATCTGGCTTTAAGTCGATTTGATAAGAAATGACGAAAACGGACGGATTTCTCAGGTTTTTACTACATATGAACACTTTTCACATTCTCCCGTGCAACGCAGCTGCTAGTTCTCCTTTGATGCAAAATCTTAAGGTCCTAGCTCAAGTCCGAGGCCCCAAAGCCAGCTAAAAAGTCAATAATCGGTTTCTAAAACGTTATTGTACTACTTCTTACTGGCTATTACATCAACTTAGAAGTTTCATCAGTGTTCTACTATGGTGCTGCTAGTGTCTCCGCATACCGCAGCACGCGACATAGCTTTGCAGACGATAAATGTAACCATTTCAGGGAGAAGAGCGACCAATGTGACGATCTGGCTTTAAGTCGATTTGATACGAAATGACGAAAACGGACGGATTTCTCAGGTTTTTACTACATATGAACACTTTTCACATTCTCCCGTGCAACGCAGCTGCTAGTCCTCCTTTGATGCAAAATCTTAAGGTCCTAGCTCATGCCCAAGTCCCCAAAGCCAGCTAAACAGTGAATAATCGATATCTAAAGTTGTTGTACTACTTCTTACTGGCTATAACATCAACTTAGAAGTTTCATCTGTTTTCTACTATGGTGCTGTTAGGGTCTCCGCTTACCGCAGCACGCGACATAGCTTTGCAGACGATAAATGTGACCGTTTCAGAAAGAAGAGCGACCAATGTGAAGACCTGGTTTTAAGTCGATTTGATAAGAAATGACAAAAACGGACGGATTTCTAAGATTTTTACTACATATGAAGACTTTTGACATTCTCCCGGGCAACGCAGCTGCTAGTCCTCCTTTGATGCAAAATCTTAAGGTCCTAGCTCATGTCCTAGGCCCCAAAGCCAGCTAAAAAGTCAATAATCGATATCTAAAACGTTATTGTACTACTTCTTACTGGCTATTACATCAACTTAGAAGTTTCATCTGTGTTCTACTATGGTGCTGTTAGTGTCTCCGCATACCGCAGCACGCGACATAGCTTTGCAGACGAGTAATGTAACCTTTTCAGAGAGAAGAGCGTCCAATGTGACGTCCTGGCTTTAAGTCGATTTGATAAGAAATTACGAAAACGGACGGATTTCTCAGGTTTTTACTGCATATGAACACTTTTTACATTCTCCGTGCAACGGAGCATCTAGTCCTCGTTTGATGCAAAATCTTAAGGTCCTAGCTCATGTCCAAGGCCCCAAAGCCAGCTAAAAAGTCAATAATCGATATCTAAAACGTTATTGTACTACTCCTTACTGGCTATTACAATAACTGAGAAATTTCATCTGTGTTCTATTAAGGTACTGTTAGTGTCTCCGCATACCGCAGCACGCGACGTAGCTTTGCAGACGATAAATGTAACCGTTTCAGGGAGAAGAGCGACCAATGTGACGATCTGGCTTTAAGTCGATTTGATAAGAAATGACGAAAACGGACGGATTTCTCAGGTTTTCACTACATATGAACACTTTTCACATTCTCCCGTGCAACGCAGCTGCAAGTTCTCCTTTGATGCAAAATCTTAAGGTCCTAGCTCATGTCCAAGGCCCCAAAGCAAGCTAAAAAGTCAATAATCGGAATCTAAAACGTTATTGTACTACTTCTTACAGGCTATTACATCAACTTAGAAGTTTCATCTGTTTTCTACTATGGTGCTGTTAGTGTCTCCGCATACCGCAGCACGCGACATAGCTTTGCAGACAATAAATGTAACCGTTTCAGAGAGAAGAGCGACCAATGTGACGATCTGGCTTTAAGTCGATTTGATAAGAAATGACGATAACGGTCGGATTTCTCAGGTTTTTACTACATATGAACACTTTTAACATTCTCCCGTGCAACGCAGCTGCTAGTCCTCCTTTGATGCAAAGTCTTAAGGTCCTAGCTCATGTCCAAGACCACAAAGCCAGCTAAAAAGTCAATAATCGATATCTAAAACGTTATTGCACTACTTCTTACTGGCTATTACATCAACTTAGAAGTTTCATCAATGTTCTACTGTGGTGCTGTTAGTGTCTCTGCATACCGCAGCACGCGACATTGCTTTGGAGACGATAAATGTAACCGTTTCAGAGAGAAGGGCGACCAATGTGACGATCTGGCTTTAAGTCGATTTGATAAGAAATGACGAAAATGGACGGATTTCTCATGTTTTAGTACATATGAACACTCTTCACATTCTCCCGGGCAACGCAGCTGCTAGTCCTCCTTTGATGCAAAATCTTAAGGTCCTAGCTCATGTCCAAGGCCCCAAAGCCAGCTTAAAAGTCAATAATCGGTTTCTAAAACGTTATTTTACTAGTTCTTACAGGTTATTGCATCAACTTAGAAGTTTCATCAGTGTTCTACTATGGTGCTGTTTGTGTCTCTGCATACCGCAGCACGCAACATAGCTTTGCAGACGATAAATGTAACCGTTTCAGAGAGAAGAGCGACCAATGTGACGATCTGGCTTTAAGTCGCTTTTATAAGAAATGACGAAAACGGACGGATTTCTCAGGTTTTTACTACATATGAACACTTTTCACATTCTCCCGTGCAACGCAGCTGCTAGTCCTCCATTGATGCAAAATCTTAAGGTCCTAGCTCATGTCCAAGTCCCCAAAGCCAGCTAAAAAGTCAATAATCGATATCTAAAAGTTATTGTACTATTTCTTACTGGCTATAACATCAACTTAGAAGTTTCATCTGTTTTCTACTATGGTGCTGTTAGGGTCTCCGCTTACCGCAGCACGCGACATAGCTTTGCAGACGATAAATGTGACCGTTTCAGAGAGAAGAGCGACCAATGTGAAGACCTGGTTTTAAGTCGATTTGATAAGAAATGACAAAAACGGACGGATTTCTAAGGTTTTTACTACATATGAACACTTTTCACATTCTCCCGGGCAACGCAGCTGCTAGTCCTCCTTTGATGCAAAATCTTAAGGTCCTAGCTCATGTCCTAGGCCCCAAAGCCGGCTAAAAAGTCAATAATCGATATCTAAAACGTTATTGTACTACTTCTTACTGGCTATTACATCGACTTAGAAGTTTCATCTGTGTTCTACTATGGTGCTGTTAGTGTCTCCGCATACCGCAGCACGCGACATAGCTTTGCAGACGAGTAATGTAACCTTTTCAGAGAGAAGAGCGTCCAATGTGACGTCCTGGCTTTAAGTCGATTTGATAAGAAATTACGAAAACGGACGGATTTCTCAGGTTTTTACTGCACATGAACACTTTTTACATTCTCCCGTGCAACGGAGCATCTAGTCCTCCTTTGATGCAAAATCTTAAGGTCCTAGCTCATGTCGAAGGCCCCAAAGCCAGCTAAAAAGTCAATAATCGATATCTAAAACGTTATTGTACTACTCCTTACAGGCTATTACAATAACTGAGAAATTTCATCTGTGTTCTATTAAGGTGCTGTTAGTGTCTCCGCATACCTCAGCACGCGACGTAGCTTTGCAGACGATAAATGTAACCGTTTCAGGGGGAAGAGCGACCAATGTGACGATCTGGCTTTAAGTCGATTTGATAAGAAATGACGAAAACGGACGGATTTCTCAGGTTTTCACTACATATGAACACTTTTGACATTCTCCCGTGCAACGGAGCTGCTGGTCCTCCTTTGATGCAAAGTCTTAAGGTCCTAGCACATGTACAAGACCCCAAAGCCAGATAAAAAGTCAATAATCGATATCTAAAACGTTATTGCAATACTTCTTACTGGCTATTACAACAAGTTAGAAGTTTCATCAGTGTTCTACTATGGTGCTGTTAGTGTCTGTGCATACCGCAGCACGCGACATAGCTTTGCAGACGATAAATGTAACGGTTTCAGACAGAAGAGCGACCAATGTGACGATCTGGCCTTAAGTCGATTTGATAAGAAATGACGAAAATGGACGGATTTCCCAGTTTTTACTACATATGAACACTTTTCACATTCTCCCGTGCAACGCAGCTGCTAGTCCTCCTTTGATGCAAAATCTTAAGGTCCTAGCTCATGTCCAAGTCCCCAAAGCCAGCTAAAAAGTCAATAATCGATATCTAAAACGTTATTGTACTACTTCCTACTGGCTATAACATCAACTTAGTAGCTTCGTCTGTGTTCTACTATGGTGCTCTTAGTGTCTCCACATACCGCAGCACGCGACATAGCTTTGCAGACGATAAATGTGACCGTTTCAGAGAGAAGAGCGACCAATGTGAAGACCTGGCTTTAAGTCGATTTGATAAGAAATGACGAAAACGGACGGATTTCTCATGTTTTAGTACATATGAACACTCATCACATTCTCCCGGGCAACGCAGCTGCTAGTCCTCCTTTGATGCAAAATCTTAAGGTCCTAGCTCATGTCCAAGGCCCCAAAGCCAGCTTAAAAGTCAATAATCGGTTTCTAAAACGTTATTGTACTACTTCTTACTGGCTATTACATCAACTTAGAAGTTTCATCAGTGTTCTACTATGGTGCTGTTAGTGTCTCCGCATACCGCAGCACGCGACATAGCTTTGCAGACGATAAATGTAACCATTTCAGGGAGAAGAGCGACCAATGTGACGAACTGGCTTTAAGTCGATTTGATAAGAAATGACGAAAATTGACGGATTTCTCAGTTTTTTACTACATATGAACACTTTTCACATTCTCCCGTGCAACTCAGCTGCTAGTTCTCCTTTGATGCAAAATCTTAAGGTCCTAGCTCATGTCCAAGTCCCCAAATCCAGCTAAAAAGTCAATAATCGGTACCAAAAACGTTATTGTACTACTTCTTACTGGCTATTACATCAACTTAGAAGTTTCATCCGTTTTCTACTATGGTGCTGTTAGTGTCTCCGCATATCGCAACACGCGACATAGCTTTTCACACGATAAACATAACCTTTTCAGAGAGAAGAGCGACCAATGTGACGATATGGCTTTAAGTCGATTTGATAAGAAATGACGAAAACGGACGGATTTCTCAGGTTTTTACTACATATGAACACTTTTCACATTCTCCCGTGCAACGCAGCTGCTAGTCCTCCTTTGATGCAAAGTCTTAAGGTCCTAGCTCATGTCCAAGACCCCAAAGCCAGCTAAAAAGTCAATAATCGATATCTAAAACGTTATTGCACTACTTCTTACTGGCTATTACATCAACTTAGAAGTTTCATCAGTGTTCTTCTATGGTGCTGTTAGTTTCTCCGCATACCGCAGCACGCGACATTGCTTTGCAGACGATAAATGTAACCGTTACAGAGAGAAGAGCGACCAATGTGACGATCTGGCTTTAAGTCGATTTTATAAGAAATGACGAAAATGTACGGATTTCTCAGGTTTTTACTACATATGAACACTTTGCACATTCTCCCGTGCATCGCAGCTGCTAGTCCTCCCTTGATGCAAAATCTTAAGGTCCTAGCTCATGTCCAAGTCCCCAAAGCCAGCTAAAAAGTCAATAATCGATATCTAAAACGTTATTGCACTACTTCTTACTGGCTATTACATCAACTTAGAAGTTTCATCAGTGTTCTACTATGGTGCTGTTAGTGTCTCCGCATACCGCAGCACGCGACATTGCTTTGCAGACGATAAATGTAACCGTTTCAGAGAGAAGAGCGACCAATGTGACGATCTGGCTTTAAGTCGATTTGATGAGAAATGACGAAAACGGAGGGATTTCTCAGGTTTTTACTACATATGAACACTTTTCACATTCTCCCATGCAACTCGGCTGCTAGTCCTCCTTTCAAGCAGAATCTTACGGTCCTAGATCATGTCCAAGGCACCAAAGCCAGCTAAAAAGTCAATAATCGATACCTAAAACTTGAATTGTGCTACCTCTTACTGGATATTACATCAACTTAGAAGCTTCATCTGTGTTCTACTATGGTGCTTTTAGTGCCTCCGCATACCGCAACACGCGACATAGCTTTGCAGACGATAAGTACAACCGTTTCAGAGAGAAGGGCGGCCAATGTGACGGTCTGGCTTTAAGCCGATTCGATAACAAATGACGAAAACGAACGGATTTCTCAGGTTTTTACTACATATGAACACTTTTCACAATCTCCTGTGCAACGCGGCTGTTAGTCCTCCTTTCATGCAAAATGTTAAGTTCCTAGCTCATGTCCAAGGCACCAAAGAAGGGTAAAAAGTTTATAATCGATACCTAAAACTTGATTTGAACTACTTCTTACTGGCTATTACATCAACTTAGAAGCTTCATCTGAGTTCTACTATGGTGCGTTCAGTGTCTGCGCATACCGCAACACGCGACATAGGTTTGCAGACGATAAGTACAACCGTTTCAGAGAGAATTGCGGCCTATGTGAAGATCTGGCTTTAAGCCGATTCGATAACAAATGACGAAAACGGACGGATTCCTCACGTTTTTACTACATATGAACACCGTTTCACATTCGCCTGTGCAACGCAGCCGCTAGTCCTCCTTTCATGCAAAATGTTAAGTTCCTAGCTCATGTCCAAGGCACCAAAGAAGGGTAAAAAGTCAATAATCCATACCTAAAACTTGAATTGTACTACCTCTCACTGGCTATTACATCGACTCAGGAGCTTCATCTGTGTTCTACTATGGTTCTTTTAGTGTCTGCGCATACCACAGCACGCGACATAGCTTTGCAGACGATAAATGTAACCGTTTCAGACAGAAGAGCGGCCAATGTGATAATCTGGCTTTAAGTCATTTCGATAACAAATGAGGAAACGGACGGATTTCTTAGGTTTTTACTACATATGAACACTTTTCACATTCTCCCGTGCAACGCGGCTGCTAGTCCTCCTTTCATGCAAAATCTTAAGTACCAAGCTCATGTCCAAGGCACCAAAGAAGGGTAAAACGTCAATAATCCATAACTAAAACTTGAATTATACTACTTCTCACTGGCTATTACATCGACTTAGGAGCTTCATCTGTGTTCTACTATGGTTCTTTTAGTGTCTCCGCATACCACAGCACACGACATAGCTTTGCAGACGATAAATGTAACCGTTTCAGGCAGTAGAGCGGCCAATGTGACGATCTGGCTTTAAGTCTTTTCGATAACAAATGACGAAAACGGACGGAGTTCTCAGGTTTTTACTACACATGAACACTTTTCACATTCTCCCGTGCAACTCGGCTGCTAGTCCTCCTTTCATGCAGAATCTTTAAGTCCTAGCTCGTGTCCAAGGCACCAAAGCCAGCTAAAAAGGCAATATTCGATACCTAAAACTTGAATTGTACTACTTCTTACTGGATATTACAACAACCTAGAAGCGTCATCTGTGTTCTACTATAGTGCTTGTAGTGTCTCCACATACCGCAGTACGCGACATAGCTTTGCAGACGATAAATGTAACCGTTTCAGACAGAAGAGCGGCCAATGTGGCTATCTATCTTTAAGTCGATTCGATAACAAATGACGAAAACGGACAGATTTCTCAGGTTTTTACTACATATGAACACTTTTCACATTCTGCCATGCAACTCGGCTGCTAGTCCTCTTTCATGCAGAATCGTAAGGTCCTAGGTCATGTCCAAGGCACCAAAGCCAGCTAAAAAGTCAATAATCGATACCCAATACTTGAATAGTACTACTTCTTACTGGCTATTGCATCAACTAAGAAGATTCATCTGTGTTCTACTTTGGTGTTTTTAGTGTCTTCGCATACTGCAGCACGCGAAATAGCTTTGCAGACGATAAGTAAAACTGTTTCAGAGAGAAGAGCGGTCATTGTGACGATCTGGCTTAAGTCGTTTCGATAACAAATGAAGAAAACGAACGGATTTCTCAGGTTTTTACTACATATGAACACTTTTCACATTATCCCGTGCAACGCGGCTGCTATTCCTCCTTTCATGCAAAATCTTAAGTACCTAGCTCATGTCCAAGGCACCAAAGAAGGGTAAAAAGTCAAAAATCGATACATAAAACTTGAATTGTACTACTTCTCACTGCCTATTACATCAACTTAGAAGCTTCATCTGTGTTCTACTATGGTGCTTTTAGTGCCTCCGCATACCGCAACACGCGACATAGCTTTGCAGACGATAAGTACAACCGTTTCAGAGAGAAGGGCGGCCAATGTGACGATCTGGCTTTAAGCCGATTCGATAACAAATGAAGAAAACGGACGGATTTCTCAGGTTTTTACTACATATGAACACTTTTCACATTCTCCCGTCCAACGCGGCTGCTAGTCCTCCTTTCATGCAAAATCTTAAGTACCTAGCTCATGTCCAAGGCACCAATGAAGGGTAAAAAGTCAATAATCGATAATTAAAACTTGAATTGTACTACTTCTTATTGGCTATTGCATCATCTTAGAAGCTTCATCTGTGTTCTACTATGGTGCTTTTAGTGTCTCGGCATACCGCTATACGCGACATAGCTTTGCAGACGATAAATGTAACCGTTTTAGACAGTAGAGCGGCCAATGTGGCTATCTGGCTTTAAGTCGATTCGATAACAAATGACGAAAACGGACAGATTTCTCAGGTTTTTACTACATATGAACACTTTTCACATTCTCCCATGCAACTCGGCTGCTAGTCCTCCTTTCAAGCAGAATCATTCGGTCCTAGCTCATGTCCAAGGCACCAAAGCCAACTAAAAAGTCAATAATCGATACCTAAAACTGGAATTGTGCTACTTCTTACTGGATATTACATCAACTTAGAAGCTTCATCTGTGTTCTACTTTGGTGCTTTTAGTGTCTTCGCATACCGCAGCACGCGAAATAGCTTTGCAGACGATAAGTAAAACTGTTTCAGAATGAAGAGCGGTCATTGTGACGATCTGGCTTAAGTCGTTTCGATAACAAATGACGAAAACGGACAGATTTCTCAAGTTTTTACTACATATGAACACTTTTCACATTCTCCCGTGCAACGCGACTGCTAGTCCTCCTTTCATGCAAAATCTTAAGTTCCTAGATCATTTCCAAGGCACCGAAGAATGGTAAAAAGTTTATAATCGATACCTAAAACTTGATTTGTACTACTTCTTACTGGCTATTACATCAACTTAGAAGCTTCATCTGTGATCTACTATGGAGCTTTTAGTGTATCCGCATATCGCAGCACGCGGCATAGCTCTGCAAACGATAAATCTAACCGTTTCAGACAGAAGTGCGGCCAATGTGACGATCTGGGTTTTTTAGTCGATTCGATAAGAAATGACGAATACGGAAGGATTTCTCAAGTTTTTACTACATATGAACACTTTTCACATTCTCCCAAGCAACGCGGCTGCTAATCCTCCTTTCATGCAGAATCTTAAGGTCCTAGCTCATGTCCAAGGCACCAAAGCCAGCTAAAATGTCAATAATTGATACCTAAAACTTGAATTCTACTACTTCTTACTGGCTGTTACATCAACTTAGAAGCTTCATCTGTGTTCTACTATGGTGCTTTAAGTGCCTCCGCATACCGCAGCACGCGACATAGCTTTGCAGACGATAAATGTAACCGTTTCAGACAGAAGTGCGGCCAATGTGACGATCTGGCATTAAGTCGATTCGATAACAAATGACGAAAACGGACTTGTTTCTCAGGTTTTTACTACATATGAACACTTTTCACATTCTCCCGTGCTACTCGGCTGCTAGTCTTCCTTTCATGCCGAATCTTAAAGTCCTTGCTCTTGTCCAAGACACCAAAGCCAGCTAACAAGGCAATAATCGATACCTAAAACTTGAATTGTACTGCTTCTTACTGGATATTACATCAACTTAGAAGCTTCATCTGTGTTCTACTATGGTGCTTTTAGTGCCTCCGCATACCGCAACACGCGACATAGCTTTGCAGACGATAAGTACAACCGTTTCAGAGAGAAGGGCGGCCAATGTGACAATCTGGCTTGAAGCCGATTGGATAACAAATGACGAAAACGGACGGATTTCTCAGGTTTTTACTACATATGAACACTTTTCACAATCTCCCGTGCAACGCGGCTGTTAGTCCTCCTTTCATGCAAAATCTTAAGTTCCTAGCTCATGTCCAAGGCACCAAAGAAGGGTAAAAAGTCAATAATCGATAATTAAAACTTGAATTGTACTACTTCTTATTGGCTATTGCATCATCTTAGAAGCTTCATCTGTTTTCTACTATGGTGCTTTTAGTGTCTCGGCATACCGCAGCACGCGACATAGCTTTGCAGACGATAAATGTAATCGTTTCAGACAGAAGAGCGGCCAATGTGACGATCTGGCTTTAAGGCGATTCGATAACAAATGACGAAACGGACGAATTTCTTAGGTTTTTACTACATATGAACACTTTTCACATGCTCCCGTGCAACGCAACTGCTAGTACTCCTTTCATGCAAAATCTTAAGTTCCTAGCTCATTTCCAAGGCACCGAAGAATGGTAAAACGTTTATAATCGATACCTAAAACTTGATTTGAACTACTTCTTACTGGCTATTACATCAACTTAGAAGCTTCATCTGTGTTCTACTATGGTGCTTTTAGTGTCTCCGCATACCGCAGCACGTGACATAACTTTGCAGACGATAAATGTAACCGTTTCAGACACAAGTGCGGCCAATGCGACGATCTGTCATTAAGTCGATTCGGTAACTAATGAAGAAAACGGACGGATTTCTCAGGTTTTTACTAGATGTGAACACTTTTCACATTCTCCCGTGAAACTCGGCTGCTAATCCTCCTTTCATGCAAAATCTTAAGTTCCTAGCTCAAGTCCAAGGCACCATAGAAGGGTAAAAAGTCAAAAATTGATACCTAAAACTTGAATTGTACTACTTCTTACTGGCTATTACATTAACTTAGAAGCGTCATCTGTGTTCTACTATGGTGCTTTTAGTGTCTCCGCATACCGCAGCACGCGACATAGCTTTGCAGACGATAAATGTAATCGTTTCAGACAGAAGAGCGGCCAATGTGACGATCTGGCTTTAAGTCGATTCGATAACAAATGACGAAAACGGATGGATTTCTCAAGTTTTTACTACATATGAACACTTTTCACATTCTCCCGTGCAACGCGGCTGCTAATCCTTATTTCATGCAGAATCTTAATGTCCTAGCTCATGTCCAAGGCACCAAAGCCAGCTAAAACGTCAATAATCGATACCTAAAACTTGAATTCTACTACCTCTTATTGGCTATTACATCAACTTAGAAGCTTCATCTGTGTTCTGCTATGGTGCGTTTAGTGTTTCCGCATACCGCAGCACGTGACATAGCTTTGCAGACGATAAATGTAACCGTTTCAGACAGAAGAGCGGCTAATGTGACCATCTGGCTTTAAGTCGGTTCAATAACAAATGACGAAAACGGACAGATTTCTCAGGTTTTTACTACATATGAACACTTTTCACATTCTCTCGTGCAACTCGGCTGCTAGTCCTCCTTTCATGCAGAATCTTAAGGTCCTAGGTCATGTCCAAGGCACCAAAGCCAGCTAAAAAGTCAATAATCGATACAAAATACTTGAATAGTACTACTTCTTACTGGCTATTGCATCAACTAAGAAGATTCATCTGTGTTCTACTATGGTGCTTTTAGTGTCCCCGCACACCGCAGCACGCGACATAGCTTTGCAGACGATAAGTACAACCGTTTCAGAGAGAACAGCGGCCAATGTGACGATCTGGCTTTAAGTCGATTCGATAACAAATGACGAACACGGACGGTTTTCTCAGGTTTTTACTACATATGAACACTTTTCACATTCGCCTGTGCAACGCAGCCGCTAGTCCTCCTTTCATGCAAAATGTTAAGTTCCTAGCTCATGTCCAAGGCACCAAACAAGGGTAAAAAGTCAATAATCCATATCTAAAACTTGAATTGTACTACCTCTCACTGGTTATTACATCGACTCAGGAGCTTCATCTGTGTTCTACTATGGTTCTTTTACTGTCTCCGCATACCGCAGCACGAGACATAGCTTTACAGACGATAAATGTAAGCGTTTCAGACAGAAGAGCGGCCAATGTGACAATGTGGCTTTAAGTCATTTCGATAACAAATGACGAAACGGACGGATTTCTTAGGTTTTTACTACATATGAACACTTTTCACATTCTCCCGTGCAACGCGGCGGCTAGTCCTCCTTTCATGCAAAATCTTAAGTTCCTAGCTCATGTCCAAGGCACCAAAGAAGTGTACAAAGCAAATAATCGATACTTAAAATTTGAATTGTACTACTTCTTACTGGCTATTACATCAACTTAGAAGCTTCATCTGTGTTCTACTATGGTGCTTTTAGTGTCTCCGCATGCCGCAGCACGCGACGTAGCTTTGCAGACGATAGTTACAACCTTTATAGAGAGAAGAGCGGCCAATGTGTCGATCTGGCTTTAAGTCGATTCCATAACAAATGACGAAAACGGACGTATTTCTCAGGTTTTTACTACAGATGAACTCTTTTCACTTTCTCCCGTGCCACGCGGCTGCTAGTCCTCCTTTCATGCAAAATCTTAAGATCCTAGCTCTTGTCCAAGGCACCAAAGAAGGGTAAAAGGTCAGTAATCGATACCTAAAACTTGAATTGTACTACTTCTTACTAGCTATTACATCAACTTAGAAGCGTCATCTGTGTTCTACTATGGTGCTTTTAGAGTCTCCGCATACCGCAGCAAGCGACTTAGCTTTGCAGACGATAAATGTAATCGTTTCAGACAGAAGAGCGGCCAATGTGACGATCTGGCTTTAAGTCGATTCGATAACAAATGACGAAAACTGACGGATTTCTCAAGTTTTTACTACATATGAACACTTTTCACATTCTCCCGTGCAACTCGGCTGCTAGTCCTCCTTTCATGCCGAATCTTAAAGTCCTTGCTCATGTCCAAGACACCAAAGCCAGCTAACAACGCAATAATCGATACCTAAAACTACAATTGTACTACTTCTTACTGGATATTACATCAACTTAGAAGCGTCATCTTTGTTCTACTATGGTGCTTTTAGTGTCTCCACATACCGCAGCACGCGACATAGCTTTGCAGACGATAAGTACAACCGTTTCAGAGAGAAGAGCGGCCAATGTGACGATCTGGTTTTAAGTCGAATCGATAACAAATGACGATGACGGAAGGATTTCTCTGGTTCTTACTACATATGAACACTTTTCATATTCGCCCGTGCAACGCGGCCGCTAGTCCTCCTTTCATGCAAAATGTTAAGTTCCTAGCTCATGTCCAAGGCACCAAAGAAGGGTAAAAAGTCAATAATCCGTAACTAAAACTTGAATTGTACTACTTCTCACTGGCTATTACAGCGACTTAGGAGCTTCATCTGTGTTCTACTATGGTGCTTTTAGTGTCTCCGCATACACCAGCACACGACATAGCTTTGCAGACGATAAATGTAACCGTTTCAGACAGAAGTGCGGCCAATGTGACGATCTGGCTTTAAGACGATTCGACAACAAATGACGAAAACGGACGGATTTCTCAGCTTTTTACTACATTTGAACACTTTTCACATTCTCCCATGCAACGCGGCTGCTAGTCCTCCTTTCCTGCTAATCTTAAGTTCCTAGAACATGTCCAAGGCACCAAAGAAATGTAAAAAGTCAATAATCGGTACATAAAACTTGAATTGTACTACTTCTTACTGGCTATTACATCAACTTAGAAGCTTCATCTGTGTTCTACTATGGTGCTTTTAGTGCCTCCGCATACCGCAACACGCGACATAGCTTTGCAGACGATAAGTACAACCGTTTCAGAGAGAAGGGCGGCCAATGTGACAATCTGGCTTGAAGCCGATTGGATAACAAATGACGAAATCGGACGGATTTCTCAGGTTTTTACTACATATGAACACTTTTCACAATCTCCCGTGCAACGCGGCTGTTAGTCCTCCTTTCATGCAAAATCTTAAGTTCCTAGCTCATGTCCAAGGCACCAAAGAAGGGTAAAAAGTCAATAATCGATAATTAAAACTTGAATTGTACTACTTCTTATTGGCTATTGCATCATCTTAGAAGCTTCATCTGTTTTCTACTATGGTGCTTTTAGTGTCTCGGCATACCGCAGCACGCGACATAGCTTTGCAGACGATAAATGTAATCGTTTCAGACAGAAGAGCGGCCAATGTGACGATCTGGCTTTAAGGCGATTCGATAACAAATGACGAAAACGGACTTGTTTCTCAGGTTTTTACTACATATGAACACTTTTCACATTCTCCCGTGCAACGCGACTGCTAGTCTTCCTTTCATGCCGAATCTTAAAGTCCTTGCTCTTGTCCAAGACACCAAAGCCAGCTAACAAGGCAATAATCGATACCTAAAACTTGAATTGTACTGCTTCTTACTGGATATTACATCAACTTAGAAGCTTCATCTGTGTTCTACTATGGTGCTTTTAGTGCCTCCGCATACCGCAACACGCGACATAGCTTTGCAGACGATAAGTACAACCGTTTCAGAGAGAAGGGCGGCCAATGTGACAATCTGGCTTGAAGCCGATTGGATAACAAATGACGAAAACGGACGGATTTCTCAGGTTTTTACTACATATGAACACTTTTCACAATCTCCCGTGCAACGCGGCTGTTAGTCCTCCTTTCATGCAAAATCTTAAGTTCCTAGCTCATGTCCAAGGCACCAAAGAAGGGTAAAAAGTCAATAATCGATAATTAAAACTTGAATTGTACTACTTCTTATTGGCTATTGCATCATCTTAGAAGCTTCATCTGTTTTCTACTATGGTGCTTTTAGTGTCTCGGCATACCGCAGCACGCGACATAGCTTTGTAGACGATAAATGTAATCGTTTCAGACAGAAGAGCGGCCAATGTGACGATCTGGCTTTAAGGCGATTCGATAACAAATGACGAAACGGACGAATTTCTTAGGTTTTTACTACATATGAACACTTTTCACATGCTCCCGTGCAACGCGACTGCTAGTACTCCTTTCATGCAAAATCTTAAGTTCCTAGCTCATTTCCAAGGCACCGAAGAAGGGTAAAACGTTTATAATCGATACCTAAAACTTGATTTGAACTACTTCTTACTGGCTATTACATCAACTTAGAAGCTTCATCTGTGTTCTACTATGGTGCTTTTAGTGTCTCCGCATACCGCAGCACGTGACATAACTTTGCAGACGATAAATGTAACCGTTTCAGACACAAGTGCGGCCAATGCGACGATCTGTCATTAAGTCGATTCGGTAACTAATGAAGAAAACGGACGGATTTCTCAGGTTTTTACTAGATGTGAACACTTTTCACATTCTCCCGTGAAACTCGGCTGCTAATCCTCCTTTCATGCAAAATCTTAAGTTCCTAGCTCAAGTCCAAGGCACCATAGAAGGGTAAAAAGTCAAAAATTGATACCTAAAACTTGAATTGTACTACTTCTTACTGGCTATTACATTAACTTAGAAGCGTCATCTGTGTTCTACTATGGTGCTTTTAGTGTCTCCGCATACCGCAGCACGCGACATAGCTTTGCAGACGATAAATGTAATCGTTTCAGACAGAAGAGCGGCCAATGTGACGATCTGGCTTTAAGTCGATTCGATAACAAATGACGAAAACGGATGGATTTCTCAAGTTTTTACTACATATGAACACTTTTCACATTCTCCCGTGCAACGCGGCTGCTAATCCTTATTTCATGCAGAATCTTAATGTCCTAGCTCATGTCCAAGGCACCAAAGCCAGCTAAAACGTCAATAATCGATACCTAAAACTTGAATTCTACTACCTCTTATTGGCTATTACATCAACTTAGAAGCTTCATCTGTGTTCTGCTATGGTGCGTTTAGTGTCTCCGCATACCGCAGCACGTGACATAGCTTTGCAGACGATAAATGTAACCGTTTCAGACAGAAGAGCGGCTAATGTGACCATCTGGCTTTAAGTCGGTTCAATAACAAATGACGAAAACGGACAGATTTCTCAGGTTTTTACTACATATGAACACTTTTCACATTCTCTCGTGCAACTCGGCTGCTAGTCCTCCTTTCATGCAGAATCTTAAGGTCCTAGGTCATGTCCAAGGCACCAAAGCCAGCTAAAAAGTCAATAATCGATACAAAATACTTGAATAGTACTACTTCTTACTGGCTATTGCATCAACTAAGAAGATTCATCTGTGTTCTACTATGGTGCTTTTAGTGTCCCCGCACACCGCAGCACGCGACATAGCTTTGCAGACGATAAGTACAACCGTTTCAGAGAGAACAGCGGCCAATGTGACGATCTGGCTTTAAGTCGATTCGATAACAAATGACGAACACGGACGGTTTTCTCAGGTTTTTACTACATATGAACACTTTTCACATTCGCCTGTGCAACGCAGCCGCTAGTCCTCCTTTCATGCAAAATGTTAAGTTCCTAGCTCATGCCCAAGGCACCAAACAAGGGTAAAAAGTCAATAATCCATATCTAAAACTTGAATTGTACTACCTCTCACTGGTTATTACATCGACTCAGGAGCTTCATCTGTGTTCTACTATGGTTCTTTTACTGTCTCCGCATACCGCAGCACGAGACATAGCTTTACAGACGATAAATGTAAGCGTTTCAGACAGAAGAGCGGCCAATGTGACAATGTGGCTTTAAGTCATTTCGATAACAAATGACGAAACGGACGGATTTCTTAGGTTTTTACTACATATGAACACTTTTCACATTCTCCCGTGCAACGCGGCGGCTAGTCCTCCTTTCATGCAAAATCTTAAGTTCCTAGCTCATGTCCAAGGCACCAAAGAAGTGTACAAAGCAAATAATCGATACTTAAAATTTGGATTGTACTACTTCTTACTGGCTATTACATCAACTTAGAAGCTTCATCTGTGTTCTACTATGGTGCTTTTAGTGTCTCCGCATGCCGCAGCACGCGACGTAGCTTTGCAGACGATAGTTACAACCTTTATAGAGAGAAGAGCGGCCAATGTGTCGATCTGGCTTTAAGTCGATTCCATAACAAATGACGAAAACGGACGTATTTCTCAGGTTTTTACTACAGATGAACTCTTTTCACTTTCTCCCGTGCCACGCGGCTGCTAGTCCTCCTTTCATGCAAAATCTTAAGATCCTAGCTCTTGTCCAAGGCACCAAAGAAGGGTAAAAGGTCAGTAATCGATACCTAAAACTTGAATTGTACTACTTCTTACTAGCTATTACATCAACTTAGAAGCGTCATCTGTGTTCTACTATGGTGCTTTTAGAGTCTCCGCATACCGCAGCAAGCGACTTAGCTTTGCAGACGATAAATGTAATCGTTTCAGACAGAAGAGCGGCCAATGTGACGATCTGGCTTTAAGTCGATTCGATAACAAATGACGAAAACTGACGGATTTCTCAAGTTTTTACTACATATGAACACTTTTCACATTCTCCCGTGCAACTCGGCTGCTAGTCCTCCTTTCATGCCGAATCTTAAAGTCCTTGCTCATGTCCAAGACACCAAAGCCAGCTAACAACGCAATAATCGATACCTAAAACTACAATTGTACTACTTCTTACTGGATATTACATCAACTTAGAAGCGTCATCTTTGTTCTACTATGGTGCTTTTAGTGTCTCCACATACCGCAGCACGCGACATAGCTTTGCAGACGATAAGTACAACCGTTTCAGAGAGAAGAGCGGCCAATGTGACGATCTGGTTTTAAGTCGAATCGATAACAAATGACGATGACGGAAGGATTTCTCTGGTTATTACTACATATGAACACTTTTCATATTCGCCCGTGCAACGCGGCCGCTAGTCCTCCTTTCATGCAAAATGTTAAGTTCCTAGCTCATGTCCAAGGCACCAAAGAAGGGTAAAAAGTCAATAATCCGTAACTAAAACTTGAATTGTACTACTTCTCACTGGCTATTACAGCGACTTAGGAGCTTCATCTGTGTTCTACTACGGTGCTTTTAGTGTCTCCGCATACACCAGCACACGACATAGCTTTGCAGACGATAAATGTAACCGTTTCAGACAGAAGTGCGGCCAATGTGACGATCTGGCTTTAAGTCGATTCGATAACAAATGACGAAAACGGATGGATTTATCAAGTTTTTAGTACATATGAACACTTTTCACATTCTCCCGTGCAACGCGGCTGCTAGTCCTCCTTTCCTGCTAATCTTAAGTTCCTAGAACATGTCCAAGGCACCAAAGAAATGTAAAAAGTCAATAATCGGTACATAAAACTTGAATTGTACTACTTCTTACTGGCTATTACATCAACTTAGAAGCTTCATCTGTGTTCTACTATGGTGCTTTTAGTGCCTCCGCATACCGCAACACGCGACATAGCTTTGCAGACGATAAGTACAACCGTTTCAGAGAGAAGGGCGGCCAATGTGACAATCTGGCTTGAAGCCGATTGGATAACAAATGACGAAAACGGACGGATTTCTCAGGTTTTTACTACATATGAACACTTTTCACAATCTCCCGTGCAACGCGGCTGTTAGTCCTCCTTTCATGCAAAATCTTAAGTTCCTAGCTCATGTCCAAGGCACCAAAGAAGTGTAAAAAGTCAATAATCGATAATTAAAACTTGAATTGTACTACTTCTTATTGGCTATTGCATCATCTTAGAAGCTTCATCTGTTTTCTACTATGGTGCTTTTAGTGTCTCGGCATACCGCAGCACGCGACATAGCTTTGCAGACGATAAATGTAATCGTTTCAGACAGAAGAGCGGCCAATGTGACGATCTGGCTTTAAGGCGATTCGATAACAAATGACGAAACGGACGAATTTCTTAGGTTTTTACTACATATGAACACTTTTCACATTCTCCCGTGCAACGCGACTGCTAGTACTCCTTTCATGCAAAATCTTAAGTTCCTAGCTCATTTCCAAGGCACCGAAGAAGGGTAAAAAGTTTATAATCGATACCTAAAACTTGATTTGAACTACTTCTTACTGGCTATTACATCAACTTAGAAGCTTCATCTGAGTTCTACTATGGTGCGGTCAGTGTCTGCGCATACCGCAACACGCGACATAGGTTTGCAGACGATAAGTACAACCGTTTCAGAGAGAAGGGCGGCCAATGTGTAGATCTGGCCTTAAGCCGATTCGATAACAAATGACGAAAACGGACGGATTTCTCAGGTTTTTACTACATATGAACACTTTTCACAATCTCTCGTGCAACGCGGCTGCTAGTCCTCCTTTCATGCAAAATCTGAAGTTCCTAGCTCATGTCCAAGGCAGCAAAGAAGGGTAAAAAGGCAATAATCGATACCTAAAACTTAAATTTTACTACTTCTTACTGGCTATTACATTAACTTAGAAGCGTCATCTGTGTTCTACTATGGTGCTTTTAGTGTCTCCGCATACCGCAGCACGCGACATAGCTTTGCAGACGATAAATGTAATCGTTTCAGACAGAAGAGCGGCCAATGTGACGATCTGGCTTTAAGTCGATTCGATAACAAATGACGAAAACGGATGGATTTATCAAGTTTTTAGTACATATGAACACTTTTCACATTCTCCCGTGCAACGCGGCTGCTAATCCTCCTTTCATGCAGAATCTTAATGTCCTAGCTCATGTCCAAGGCACCAAAGCCAGCTAAAAAGTCAATAATCGATACCCAATACTTAAATAGTACTACTTCTTACTGGCTATTGCATCAACTAAGAAGATTCATCTGTGTTCTACTATGGTGCTTTTAGTGTCCCCGCACACCGCAGCACGCGACATAGCTTTGCAGACGATAAGTACAACCGTTTCAGAGAGAAGAGCGGCCAATGTGACGATCTGGCTTTAAGTCGATTCGATAACAAATGACGAACACGGACGGATTTCTCAGGTTTTTACTACATATGAACTCTTTTCACATTCGCCTGTGCAACGCAGCCGCTAGTCCTCCTTTCATGCAAAATGTTAAGTTCCTAGCTCATGTCCAAGGCACCATACAAGGGTAAAAAGTCAATAATCCATATCTAAAACTTGAATTGTACTACCTCTCACTGGCTATTACATCGACTCACGAGCTTCATCTGTGTTCTACTATGGTTCTTTTAGTGTCTCCGCATACCGCAGCACGCGACATAGCTTTGCAGGCGATAAATGTAACCGTTTCAGACAGAAGAGCGGCCAATGTGACAATCTGGCTTTAAGTCATTTCGATAACAAATGACGAAACGGACGGATTTCTTAGGTTTTTACTACATATGAACACTTTTCACATTCTTCCGTGCAACGCGGCGGCTAGTCCTCCTTTCATGCAAAATCTTAAGTTCCTAGCTCATGTCCAAGGCACCAAAGAAGGGTACAAAGCCAATAATCGATACTTAAAACTTGAATTGTACTACTTCTTACTGGCTATTACATCAACTTAGAAGCTTCATCTGTGATCTACTATGGTGCTTTTAGTGTCTTCGCATGCCGCAGCACACGACATAGCTTTGCAGACGATAAATGTAATCGTTTCAGACAGAAGAGCGGCCAATGTGACGATCTGGCTTTAAGTCGATTCGATAACAAATGACGAAAACGGATGGATTTCTCAAGTTTTTACTACATATGAACACTTTTCACATTCTCCCGTGCAACGCGGCTGCTAATCCTCCTTTCATGCAGAATTTTAATGTCCTAGCTCATGTCCAAGGCACCAAAGCCAGCTAAAACGTCAATAATCGATACCTAAAACTTGAATTCTACTACCTCTTATTGGCTATTACATCAACTTAGAAGCTTCATCTGTGTTCTACTATGGAGCTTTTAGTGTCTCCGCATAACGCAGCACGCGACATAGCTTTGCAGACGATAAATGTAACCGTTTCAGACAGAAGAGCGGCTAATGTGACCATCTGGCTTTAATTCTGTTCAATAACAAATGACGAAAACGGACGTATTTCTCAGGTTTTTACTACATATGAACTCTTTTTACTTTCTCCCGTGCCACGCGGCTGCTAATCCTCCTTTCATGCAGAATCTTAAGGTCCTACCTCATGTCCAAGGCACCAAAGCCAGCTAACAAGTCAATAATCGATACCTAAAACTTGAATTCTACTACATCTTACTGGCTATTACATCAACTTAGAAGCTTCATCTGTGGTATACTATGGTGCTTTTAGTGTCTCCGCATTTCGCAGCACGCGACATAGCTTTGCAGACGATAAATGTAACCGTTTCAGACAGAATAGCGGCCAATGTGACGATCTGGCTTTAAGTCGATTCGATAACAAATGACGAACACGGACGGTTTTCTCAGGTTTTTACTACATATGAACACTTTTCACATTCGCCTGTGCAACGCAGCCGCTAGTCCTCCTTTCATGCAAAATGTTAAGTTCCTAGCTCATGTCCAAGGCACCAAACAAGGGTAAAAAGTCAATAATCCATATCTAAAACTTGAATTGTACTACCTCTCACTGGTTATTACATCGACTCAGGAGCTTCATCAGTGTTCTACTATGGTTCTTTTACTGTCTCCGCATACCGCAGCACGCGACATAGCTTTACAGACGATAAATGTAAGCGTTTCAGACAGAAGAGCGGCCAATGTGACAATGTGGCTTTAAGTCATTTCGATAACAAATGACGAAACGGGCGGATTTCTTAGGTTTTTACTACATATGAACACTTTTCACATTCTCCCGTGCAACGCGGCGGCTAGTCCTCCTTTCATGCAAAATCTTAAGTTCCTAGCTCATGTCCAAGGCACCAAAGAAGTGTACAAAGCAAATAATCGATACTTAAAATTTGAATTGTACTACTTCTTACTGGCTATTACATCAACTTAGAAGCTTCATCTGTGTTCTACTATGGTGCTTTTAGTGTCTCCGCATGCCGCAGCACGCGACGTAGCTTTGCAGACGATAGTTACAACCTTTATAGAGAGAAGAGCGGCCAATGTGTCGATCTGGCTTTAAGTCGATTCCATAACAAATGACGAAAACGGACGTATTTCTCAGGTTTTTACTACAGATGAACTCTTTTCACTTTCTCCCGTGCCACGCGGCTGCTAGTCCTCCTTTCATGCAAAATCTTAAGATCCTAGCTCTTGTCCAAGGCACCAAAGAAGGGTAAAAGGTCAGTAATCGATACCTAAAACTTGAATTGTACTACTTCTTACTAGCTATTACATCAACTTAGAAGCGTCATCTGTGTTCTACTATGGTGCTTTTAGAGTCTCCGCATACCGCAGCACGCGACTTAGCTTTGCAGACGATAAATGTAATCGTTTCAGACAGAAGAGCGGCCAATGTGACGATCTGGCTTTAAGTCGATTCGATAACAAATGACGAAAACTGACGGATTTCTCAAGTTTTTACTACATATGAACACTTTTCACATTCTCCCGTGCAACTCGGCTGCTAGTCCTCCTTTCATGCCGAATCTTAAAGTCCTTGCTCATGTCCAAGACACCAAAGCCAGCTAACAACGCAATAATCGATACCTAAAACTACAATTGTACTACTTCTTACTGGATATTACATTAACTTAGAAGCGTCATCTTTGTTCTACTATGGTGCTTTTAGTGTCTCCACATACCGCAGCACGCGACATAGCTTTGCAGACGATAAGTACAACCGTTTCAGAGAGAAGGGCGGCCAATGTGACAATCTGGCTTGAAGCCGATTGGATAACAAATGACGAAAACGGACGGATTTCTCAGGTTTTTACTACATATGAACACTTTTCACAATCTCCCGTGCAACGCGGCTGTTAGTCCTCCTTTCATGCAAAATCTTAAGTTGCTAGCTCATGTCCAAGGCACCAAAGAAGGGTAAAAAGTCAATAATCGATAATTAAAACTTGAATTGTACTACTTCTTATTGGCTATTGCATCATCTTAGAAGCTTCATCTGTTTTCTACTATGGTGCTTTTAGTGTCTCGGCATACCGCAGCACGCGACATAGCTTTGCAGACGATAAATGTAATCGTTTCAGACAGAAGAGCGGCCAATGTGACGATCTGGCTTTAAGGCGATTCGATAACAAATGACGAAACGGACGAATTTCTTAGGTTTTTACTACATATGAACACTTTTCACATTCTCCCGTGCAACGCGACTGCTAGTACTCCTTTCATGCAAAATCTTAAGTTCCTAGCTCATTTCCAAGGCACCGAAGAAGGGTAAAAAGTTTATAATCGATACCTAAAACTTGATTTGATCTACTTCTTACTGGCTATTACATCAACTTAGAAGCTTCATCTGAGTTCTACTATGGTGCGGTCAGTGTCTGCGCATACCGCAACACGCGACATAGGTTTGCAGACTATAAGTACAACCGTTTCAGAGAGAAGGGCGGCCAATGTGTAGATCTGGCCTTAAGCCGATTCGATAACAAATGACGAAAACGGACGGATTTCTCAGGTTTTTACTACATATGAACACTTTTCACAATCTCTCGTGCAACGCGGCTGCTAGTCCTCCTTTCATGCAAAATCTGAAGTTCCTAGCTCATGTCCAAGGCAGCAAAGAAGGGTAAAAAGACAATAATCGATACCTAAAACTTAAATTGTACTACTTCTTACTGGCTATTACATTAACTTAGAAGCGTCATCTGTGTTCTACTATGGTGCTTTTAGTGTCTCCGCATACCGCAGCACGCGACATAGCTTTGCAGACGATAAATGTAATCGTTTCAGACAGAAGAGCGGCCAATGTGACGAACTGGCTTTAAGTCGATTCGATACCAAATGACGAAAACGGATGGATTTCTCAAGTTTTTAGTACATATGAACACTTTTCACATTCTCCCGTGCAACGCGGCTGCTAATCCTCCTTTCATGCAGAATCTTAATGTCCTAGCTCATGTCCAAGGCACCAAAGCCAGCTAAAAAGTCAATAATCGATACCCAATACTTGAATAGTACTACTTCTTACTGGCTATTGCATCAACTAAGAAGATTCATCTGTGTTCTACTATGGTGCTTTTAGTGTCCCCGCACACCGCAGCACGCGACATAGCTTTGCAGACGATAAGTACAACCGTTTCAGAGAGAAGAGCGGCCAATGTGACGATCTGGCTTTAAGTCGATTCGATAACAAATGACGAACACGGACGGATTTCTCAGGTTTTTACTACATATGAACACTTTTCACATTCGCCTGTGCAACGCAGCCGCTAGTCCTCCTTTCATGCAAAATTTTAAGTTCCTAGCTCATGTCCAAGGCACCATACAAGGGTAAAAAGTCAATAATCCATATCTAAAACTTGAATTGTACTACCTCTCACTGGCTATTACATCGACTCACGAGCTTCATCTGTGTTCTACTATGGTTCTTTTAGTGTCTCCGCATACCGCAGCACGCGACATAGCTTTGCAGACGATAAATGTAATCGTTTCAGACAGAAGAGCGGCCAATGTGACGATCTGGCTTTAAGTCGATTCGATAACAAATGACGAAAACGGATGGATTTCTCAAGTTTTTACTACATATGAACACTTTTCACATTCTCCCGTGCAACGCGGCTGCTAATCCTCCTTTCATGCAGAATCTTAAATTCCTAGGTAATGTCCAAGGCACCAAAGCCAGCTAAAACGTCAATAATCGATACCTAAAACTTGAATTCTACTACTTCTTACTGGCTATTACATCAACTTAGAAGCTTCATCTGTGTTCTACTATGGTGCTTTTAGTGTCCCCGCACACCGCAGCACGCGACATAGCTTTGCAGACGATAAGTACAACCGTTTCAGAGAGAAGAGCGGCCAATGTGACGATCTGGCTTTAAGTTGATTCGATAACAAATGACGAACACGGACGGATTTCTCAGGTTATACCTACATATGAACACTTTTCACATTCGCCTGTGCAACGCAGCCGCTAGTCCTCCTTTCATGCAAAATGTTAAGTTCCTAGCTCATGTCCAAGGCACCAAACAAGGGTAAAAAGTCAATAATCCATATCTAAAACTTGAATTGTACTACCTCTCACTGGCTATTACATCGACTCAGGAGGTTCATCTGTGTTCTACTATGGTTCTTTTAGTGTCTCCGCATACCGCAGCACGCGACATAGCTTTGCAGACGATAAATGTAAAAGTTTCAGACAGAAGAGCGGCCAATGTGACAATCTGGCTTTAAGTCATTTCGATAACAAATGACGAAACGGACGGATTTCTTAGGTTTTTACTACATATGAACACTTTTCACATTCTCCCGTGCAACGCGGCGGCTAGTCCTCATTTCATGCAAAATCTTAAGTTCCTAGCTCATGTCCAAGGCACCAAAGAAGGGTACAAATCCAATAATCGATACTTAAAACTTGAATTGTACTACTTCTTACTGGCTATTATATCAACTTAGAAGCTTCATCTGTCTTCTACTATGGTGCTTTTAGTGTCTCCGCATGCCGCAGCACGCGACGTAGCTTTGCAGACGATAATTACAACCTTTATAGAGAGAAGAGCGGCCAATGTGTCGATCTGGCTTTAAGTCGATTCCATAACAAATGACGAAAACGGACGTATTTCTCAGGTTTTTACTACATATGAACTCTTTTCACATTCTCCCGTGCCACGCGGCTGCTAGTCCTCCTTTCATGCAAAATCTTAAGATCCTAGCTCTTGTCCAAGGCACCAAAGAAGGGTAAAAGGTCAGTAATCGATACCTAAAACTTGAATTGTACCACTTCTTACTAGCTATTACATCAACTTAGAAGCGTCATCTGTGTTCTACTACGGTGCTTTTAGTGTCTCCGCATACCGCAGCACGCGACTTAGCTTTGCAGACGATAAATGTAATCGTTTCAGACAGAAGAGCGGCCAATGTGACGATCTGGCTTTAAGTCGATTCGATAACAAATGACGAAAACGGATGGATTTCTCAGGTTTTTACTACATATGAACACTTTTCACATTCTCCCGTGCAACGCGGCTGCTAATCCTCCTTTCATGCAGAATCTTAAAGTCCTAGGTAATGTCCAAGGCACCAAAGCCAGCTAAAAAGTCAATAATCGATACCTAATACTTGAATAGTACTATTTCTTACTGCCTATTGCAATCAACTAAGCAGATTCATCTGCGTTCTACTATGGTGCTTTTAGTGTCCCCGCATACCGCAGCACGCGACATAGCTTTGCAGACGATAAGTACAACCGTTTCAGAGAGAAGAACGGCCAATGTGACGATCTGGCTTTAAGTCGATTCGATAACATATGACGAACACGGACGGATATCTCAGGTTTTTACTACATATGAACACTATTCACATTCGCCTGTGCAACGCAGCCGCTAGTCCTCCTTTCATGCAAAATGTTAAGTTCCTAGCTCATGTCCAAGTCACCAAACAAGGGTAAAAATTCAATAATCCATTGTACTACCTCTCACTGGCTATTACATCGACTCAGGAGCTTCATCTGTGTTCTACTATGGTTCTTTTAGTGTCTCCGCATACCGCAGCACGCGACATAGCTTTGCAGACGATAAATGTAACCGTTTCAGACAGAAGAGCGGCCAATGTGACAATCTGGCTTTAAGTCATTTCGATAACAAATGACGAAACGGACGGATTTCTTAGGTTTTTACTACATATGAACACTTTTCACATTCTCCCGTGCAACGCGGCGGCTAGTCCTCATTTCATGCAAAATCTTAAGGTCCTAGCTCATGTCCAAGGCACCAAAGCCAGCTAACAAGTCAATAATCGATACCTAAAACTTGAATTCTACTACACCTTACTGGCTATTACATCAACTTGGAAGCGTCATCTGTGGTCTACTATGGTGCTTTTACTGTCTCCGCATACCGCAGCACGCGACATAGCTTTGCAGACGATAAATGTATCCGCTTCAGACAGAAGAGCGGCCAATGTGACGATCGGGCTTTAAGTCGATTCGATAACAAATGACGAAAAAGGACGGATTTCTCAGGTTTTTACTAAATATGAACACTTTTCACATTCTCCCGTGCAACTCGGCTGCTAGTCCTCCTTTCATGCAATATCTTAAGTTCCTAGCTCATGTCCAAGGCACCAAAGAAGGGTAAAAAGTCAATAATCGATACATAAACTTCAATTGTACTACTCCTTACTGGGTATTACATCATCTTAGAAGCTTCATCTGTGTTCTTCTATGGTACTTTTAGTGTCTACGCAAACCACAGCACGCGACTTAGCTTTGCAGACGATAAATGTATCCGTTTGAGACAGAAGAGCGGCCAATGTGACGATCTGGCTTTAAGTCGATTCGATAACAAATGCCGAAAACGGACGGATTTCTCAGGTTTTTACTACATATGAACACTTTTCACATTCTCCCGTGCAACGCGGCTGCTAGTGCTCCTTTCATGCATTATCTTAAGTTGGAAGCTCATGTCCAAGGGATCAAAGAAGGGTAAAAAGTCAATAATCGATAACTAAAACTTGAATTGTAGTACTTCTCTACTGGCTATTACATCAACTTAGAAGCTTAATCTGTGTTCTGCTAAAGTTCTTTTAGTGTCTCCGCATACCGCAGCACGCGACATAGCTTTGCAGTGGATAAACGTAACCGTTTCAGACAGAAGAGCGGCCAATGTGACGATCTGGCTTTAAGTCGATTCGATAACAAATGACGAATACGGACGGATTTCTCAGGTTTTTACTACATATGAACACTTTTCACATTCTCCCGTGCAACTCGGCTGCTAGTCCTCCTTTCATGCAATATCTTAAGTTCCTAGCTCAAGTCCAAGGCACCAAAGAAGGGTAAAAAGTCAATAATCGCTACCTAAAACTTGAATTCTACTACTTCTTACTGGCTATTACATCAACTTAGAAGCTTCATCTGTGTACTACTATCGTGCTTTTATTGTCTCCGCATACCGCAGCGCGTGACATAGCTTTGCAGACGATAAGTACAACTGTTTCAGAGAGGAGATGGCCAATGTGACGATCTGGCTTTAAGTCGATTCGATAACAAATGACGAAAACGGACGGATTTAGCACGTTTTTACTACATAAGAACACTTTTCACATTCTCCCGTGCAACTCGGCTGCTAGTACTCCTTTCATGCAGAATCTTAAGGTCCTAGCTCATGTCCAAGGCAGCAAAGCCAGCAAAAAAGTCAATAATCGATACCTAAGACCTGAGTTGAACTACTTATTACTGGCTATTACATCAACTTTGAAGCTTCATCTGTGTTCTACTATGGTGCTTTTAGTGTCTCCACATACCGCAGCACGCGACATAGCTTTGCAGACAATAAACGTAACCGTTTCAGACAGAAGAGCGGCCAATATGACGATCTGGCTTTCAGTCGATTCGATAAAAAATGACGAAAACTGACGGATTTCTCAGGTTTTTACTACATATGAACACTTTTCACATAATCACGTGCAACGTGGCTGCTAGTCCTCCTTTCATGCAAAATCTTAAGTTCTTAGCTCATGTCCAAGGCACCAAAGAAGGGTAAAAAGTCAATAATCGATACCTAGAACTTGAATTGTACTACTTCTTATTGGCTATTACATCAACTTAGAAGTTTCATCTGTGTTTTACTATGGTGCATGTAGAGTCTCCGCATACCGCTGCGCGCGACATAGGTTTGCAGACGATAAGTACAACCGTTTCAGAGAGAAGAGCGGCCAATGTGACGATCTGGCTTTAAGTCGATTCGATAACAAATGACGAAAACTGACGGATTTCTCAGGTTTTTACTACATATGAACACTTTTCACATTCTCCCGTGCAACGCGGCTGCTAGTCCTCCTTCCATGCAAAATCTGATGTTCCTAGCTCATGTCCAATGCACCAAAGAAGGGTACAAAGTCAATAATCGATACTTAAAACTTGAATTGTACTACTTCTTAATGGCTATTACATCAACTTAGATGCTTCATCTGTGTACTACTATGGTTCTTTTATTGTCTCCGCATACCGCAGCTCGTTACATAGCTTTGCAGACGATAAGTACAACTGTTTCAGAGAGGAGATGGCGAATGTGACGATCTGGCTTTAAGTCGATTCGATAACAAATGACAAAATGGACGGATTTCTCAGGTTTTTACTACATATGAACACTTTTCACATTCTCCCATGCAACGCGGCTGCTAGTGCTCCTTTCATGCAAAATCTTAAGTTCGTAGCTCATGTCCAAGGGATCAAAGAAGGGTAAAAAGTCAATAATCGATAACTAAAACTTGAATTCTAGTACTTCTTACTGGCTATTACATCAACTTAGAAGCGTCATCTGTGTTCTACTACGGTGCTTTTAGTGTCTCCGCATACCGCAGCACGCGACTTAGCTTTGCAGACGATAAATGTAATCGTTTCAGACAGAAGAGCGGCCAATGTGACGATCTGGCTTTAAGTCGATTCGATAACAAATGACGAAAACGGATGGATTTCTCAGGTTTTTACTACATATGAACACTTTTCACATTCTCCCGTGCAACGCGGCTGCTAATCCTCCTTTCATGCAGAATCTTAAAGTCCTAGGTAATGTCCAAGGCACCAAAGCCAGCTAAAAAGTCAATAATCGATACCTAATACTTGAATAGTACTATTTCTTACTGCCTATTGCAATCAACTAAGCAGATTCATCTGCGTTCTACTATGGTGCTTTTAGTGTCCCCGCATACCGCAGCACGCGACATAGCTTTGCAGACGATAAGTACAACCGTTTCAGAGAGAAGAACGGCCAATGTGACGATCTGGCTTTAAGTCGATTCGATAACATATGACGAACACGGACGGATATCTCAGGTTTTTACTACATATGAACACTATTCACATTCGCCTGTGCAACGCAGCCGCTAGTCCTCCTTTCATGCAAAATGTTAAGTTCCTAGCTCATGTCCAAGTCACCAAACAAGGGTAAAAATTCAATAATCCATTGTACTACCTCTCACTGGCTATTACATCGACTCAGGAGCTTCATCTGTGTTCTACTATGGTTCTTTTAGTGTCTCCGCATACCGCAGCACGCGACATAGCTTTGCAGACGATAAATGTAACCGTTTCAGACAGAAGAGCGGCCAATGTGACAATCTGGCTTTAAGTCATTTCGATAACAAATGACGAAACGGACGGATTTCTTAGGTTTTTACTACATATGAACACTTTTCACATTCTCCCGTGCAACGCGGCGGCTAGTCCTCATTTCATGCAAAATCTTAAGGTCCTAGCTCATGTCCAAGGCACCAAAGCCAGCTAACAAGTCAATAATCGATACCTAAAACTTGAATTCTACTACACCTTACTGGCTATTACATCAACTTGGAAGCGTCATCTGTGGTCTACTATGGTGCTTTTACTGTCTCCGCATACCGCAGCACGCGACATAGCTTTGCAGACGATAAATGTATCCGCTTCAGACAGAAGAGCGGCCAATGTGACGATCGGGCTTTAAGTCGATTCGATAACAAATGACGAAAAAGGACGGATTTCTCAGGTTTTTACTAAATATGAACACTTTTCACATTCTCCCGTGCAACTCGGCTGCTAGTCCTCCTTTCATGCAATATCTTAAGTTCCTAGCTCATGTCCAAGGCACCAAAGAAGGGTAAAAAGTCAATAATCGATACATAAACTTCAATTGTACTACTCCTTACTGGGTATTACATCATCTTAGAAGCTTCATCTGTGTTCTTCTATGGTACTTTTAGTGTCTACGCAAACCACAGCACGCGACTTAGCTTTGCAGACGATAAATGTATCCGTTTGAGACAGAAGAGCGGCCAATGTGACGATCTGGCTTTAAGTCGATTCGATAACAAATGCCGAAAACGGACGGATTTCTCAGGTTTTTACTACATATGAACACTTTTCACATTCTCCCGTGCAACGCGGCTGCTAGTGCTCCTTTCATGCATTATCTTAAGTTGGAAGCTCATGTCCAAGGGATCAAAGAAGGGTAAAAAGTCAATAATCGATAACTAAAACTTGAATTGTAGTACTTCTCTACTGGCTATTACATCAACTTAGAAGCTTAATCTGTGTTCTGCTAAAGTTCTTTTAGTGTCTCCGCATACCGCAGCACGCGACATAGCTTTGCAGTGGATAAACGTAACCGTTTCAGACAGAAGAGCGGCCAATGTGACGATCTGGCTTTAAGTCGATTCGATAACAAATGACGAATACGGACGGATTTCTCAGGTTTTTACTACATATGAACACTTTTCACATTCTCCCGTGCAACTCGGCTGCTAGTCCTCCTTTCATGCAATATCTTAAGTTCCTAGCTCAAGTCCAAGGCACCAAAGAAGGGTAAAAAGTCAATAATCGCTACCTAAAACTTGAATTCTACTACTTCTTACTGGCTATTACATCAACTTAGAAGCTTCATCTGTGTACTACTATCGTGCTTTTATTGTCTCCGCATACCGCAGCGCGTGACATAGCTTTGCAGACGATAAGTACAACTGTTTCAGAGAGGAGATGGCCAATGTGACGATCTGGCTTTAAGTCGATTCGATAACAAATGACGAAAACGGACGGATTTAGCACGTTTTTACTACATAAGAACACTTTTCACATTCTCCCGTGCAACTCGGCTGCTAGTACTCCTTTCATGCAGAATCTTAAGGTCCTAGCTCATGTCCAAGGCAGCAAAGCCAGCAAAAAAGTCAATAATCGATACCTAAGACCTGAGTTGAACTACTTATTACTGGCTATTACATCAACTTTGAAGCTTCATCTGTGTTCTACTATGGTGCTTTTAGTGTCTCCACATACCGCAGCACGCGACATAGCTTTGCAGACAATAAACGTAACCGTTTCAGACAGAAGAGCGGCCAATATGACGATCTGGCTTTCAGTCGATTCGATAAAAAATGACGAAAACTGACGGATTTCTCAGGTTTTTACTACATATGAACACTTTTCACATAATCACGTGCAACGTGGCTGCTAGTCCTCCTTTCATGCAAAATCTTAAGTTCTTAGCTCATGTCCAAGGCACCAAAGAAGGGTAAAAAGTCAATAATCGATACCTAGAACTTGAATTGTACTACTTCTTATTGGCTATTACATCAACTTAGAAGTTTCATCTGTGTTTTACTATGGTGCATGTAGAGTCTCCGCATACCGCTGCGCGCGACATAGGTTTGCAGACGATAAGTACAACCGTTTCAGAGAGAAGAGCGGCCAATGTGACGATCTGGCTTTAAGTCGATTCGATAACAAATGACGAAAACTGACGGATTTCTCAGGTTTTTACTACATATGAACACTTTTCACATTCTCCCGTGCAACGCGGCTGCTAGTCCTCCTTCCATGCAAAATCTGATGTTCCTAGCTCATGTCCAATGCACCAAAGAAGGGTACAAAGTCAATAATCGATACTTAAAACTTGAATTGTACTACTTCTTAATGGCTATTACATCAACTTAGATGCTTCATCTGTGTACTACTATGGTTCTTTTATTGTCTCCGCATACCGCAGCTCGTTACATAGCTTTGCAGACGATAAGTACAACTGTTTCAGAGAGGAGATGGCGAATGTGACGATCTGGCTTTAAGTCGATTCGATAACAAATGACAAAATGGACGGATTTCTCAGGTTTTTACTACATATGAACACTTTTCACATTCTCCCATGCAACGCGGCTGCTAGTGCTCCTTTCATGCAAAATCTTAAGTTCGTAGCTCATGTCCAAGGGATCAAAGAAGGGTAAAAAGTCAATAATCGATAACTAAAACTTGAATTCTAGTACTTCTTACTGGCTATTACATCAACTTAGAAGCTTAATCTGTGTTCTACTAAAGTGCTTTTAGTGTCTCCGCATACCGCAGCACGCGACATAGCTTTGCAGACGATAAATGTATCCGTTTCAGACAGAAGAGCGGCCAATGTGACGATCTGGCTTTAAGTCGATTCGATAACAAATGACGAAAAAGGACGGATTTCTCAGGTTTTTACTAAATATGAACACTTTTCACATTCTCCCGTGCAACTCGGCTGCTAGTCCTCAATTCATGCAATATCTTAAGTTCCTAGCTCATGTCCAAGGCACCAAAGAAGGGTAAAAAGTCAATAATCGATACATAAACTTCAATTGTACTACTCCTTACTGGGTATTACATCATCTTAGAAGCTTCATCTGTGTTCTTCTATGGTACTTTTAGTGTCTACGCAAACCACAGCACGCGACTTAGCTTTGCAGACGATAAATGTATCCGTTTGAGACAGAAGAGCGGCCAATGTGACGATCTGGCTTTAAGTCGATTCGATAACAAATGCCGAAAACGGACGGATTTCTTAGGTTTTTACTACATATGAACACTTTTCACATTCTCCCGTGCAACGCGGCTGCTAGTGCTCCTTTCATGCAAAATCTTAAGTTCGTAGCTCATGTCCAAGGGATCAAAGAAGGGTAAAAAGTCAGTAATCGATAACTAAAACTTGAATTGTAGTACTTCTTACTGGCTATTACATCAACTTAGAAGCTTAATCTGTGTTCTACTAAAATGCTTTTAGTGTCTCCGCATTCCGCAGCACGCGTCATAGCTTTGCAGTCGATAAACGTAACCGTTTCAGACAGAAGAGCGGCCAATGTGACGATCTGGCTTTAAGTCGATTCGATAACAAATGACGAAAACGGACGGATTTCTCAAGTTTTAACTACATATGAACACTTTCCACATTCTCCCGTGCAACGCGGCTGCTAGCCCTCCTTCCATTCAAAATCTGAAGTTCCTAGCTCATGTCCAATGCACCAAAGAAGGGTAAAAAGTCAACAATCGATAATTAAAACTTGAAATGTACTACTTCTTAATGGCTATTACATCAACTTAGAAGCTTCATCTGTGTACTACTATGGTGCTTTTATTGTCTCCGCATACCGCAGCTCCTGACATAGCTTTGCAGACGATAAGTACAACTGTTTCAGAGAGGAGATGGCCAATGTGATGATCTGCCTTTAAGTCGATTCGATAACAAATTACGAAAACGGACGGATTTATCACGTTTTTACTACATAAGAACACTTTTCACATTCTCCCGTGCAACTCGGCTGCTAGTCCTCCTTTCATAAAGAATCTTAAGGTCCTAGGTCATGTCCAAGGCACCAAAGCCAGCAAAAAAGTCAATAATCGATACCTAAAACCTGAGTTGTACTACTTCTTACTGGCTATTACATCAACTTAGAAGCTTCATCTGTGTTCTACTATGGTGCTTTTGGTGTCTCCGCATACCGCAGCTCGTGAAATAGCTTTGCAGACGATAAGCACTACTGTTTCAGAGAGGAGATGGCCAATGTGACGATCTGGCTTTAAGTCGATTCGATAACAAATGACGAAAAAGGACGGATTTCTCAGGTTTTTATTAAATATGAACACTTTTTCACATTCTACCGTGCAACTCGGCTGCTAGTCCTCCTTTCATGCAATATCTTCAGTTGCTAGCTCATGTCCAAGGCACCAAAGAAGGGTAAAAAGTCAATAATCCATACCTAAAATTTCAATTGTACTACTCCTTATTGGCTACTACATCATCTTAGAAGCTTCATCTGAGTTCTTCTATGGTGCTTTTAGTGTCTCCGCATACCGCAGCACACGACATAGCTTTGCAGACGATAAATGCAACCGTTTCAGACAGACGTGCGGTCAGTGTGACGATCTGGCTTCAAGTCGATTCGATAACAAATGCCGAAAACGGACGGATTTCTCAGGTTTTTACTACATATGAAAACTTTTCACATTCTCCCGTGCAACGCGGCCGCTAGTGCTCCGTTCATGCAAAATCTTAAGTTCGTAGCTCATGTCCAAGGGATCAAAGAAGGGTAAAAAGTCAATAATCGATAACTAAAACTTGAATTGTAGTACTTCTTACTGGCTATTACATCAACTTAGAAGCTTCATCTGTGTTCTACTAAAGTGCTTTTAGTGTCTCCGCATACCGCAGCACACGACATAGCTTTGCAGTCGATAAACGTAACCGTTTCAGACAGAAGAGCGGCCAATGTGACGATCTGGCTTTAAGTCGATTCGATAACAAATGTCGAAAACGGACGGATTTCTCAGGTTTTTACTACATATGAACACTTTTCACATTCTCCCGCGCAACTCGGCTGCTAGTCCTCAATTCATGCAATATCTTAAGTTCCTAGCTCATGTCCAAGGCACCAAAGAAGGGTAAAAAGTCAATAATCGATACCTGAAACTTCAATTGTACTACTCCTTACTGGCTATTACATCATCTTAGAAGCTTCATCTGTGTTCTTCTATGGTACTTTTAGTGTCTACGCAAACCACAACACGCGACATAGCTTTGCAGACAATAAATGTATCCGTTTGAGACAGAAGAGCGGCCAATGTGACGATCTGGCTTTAAGTCGATTCGATAACAAATGCCGAAAACGGACGGATTTCTTAGGTTTTTACTACATATGAACACTTTTCACATTCTCCCGTGCAACGCGGCTGCTAGTGCTCCTTTCATGCAAAATCTTAAGTTCGTAGCTCATGTCCAAGGGATCAAAGAAGGGTAAAAAGTCAGTAATCGATAACTAAAACTTGAATTGTAGTACTTCTTACTGGCTATTACATCAACTTAGAAGCTTAATCTGTGTTCTACTAAAATGCTTTTAGTGTCTCCGCATTCCGCAGCACGCGTCATAGCTTTGCAGTCGATAAACGTAACCGTTTCAGACAGAAGAGCGGCCAATGTGACGATCTGGCTTTAAGTCGATTCGATAACAAATGACGAAAACGGACGGATTTCTCAAGTTTTAACTACATATGAACACTTTCCACATTCTCCCGTGCAACGCGGCTGCTAGCCCTCCTTCCATTCAAAATCTGAAGTTCCTAGCTCATGTCCAATGCACCAAAGAAGGGTAAAAAGTCAACAATCGATAATTAAAACTTGAAATGTACTACTTCTTAATGGCTATTACATCAACTTAGAAGCTTCATCTGTGTACTACTATGGTGCTTTTATTGTCTCCGCATACCGCAGCTCCTGACATAGCTTTGCAGACGATAAGTACAACTGTTTCAGAGAGGAGATGGCCAATGTGATGATCTGCCTTTAAGTCGATTCGATAACAAATTACGAAAACGGACGGATTTATCACGTTTTTACTACATAAGAACACTTTTCACATTCTCCCGTGCAACTCGGCTGCTAGTCCTCCTTTCATAAAGAATCATAAGGTCCTAGGTCATGTCCAAGGCACCAAAGCCAGCAAAAAAGTCAATAATCGATACCTAAAACCTGAGTTGTACTACTTCTTACTGGCTATTACATCAACTTAGAAGCTTCATCTGTGTTCTACTATGGTGCTTTTGGTGTCTCCGCATACCGCAGCTCGTGAAATAGCTTTGCAGACGATAAGCACTACTGTTTCAGAGAGGAGATGGCCAATGTGACGATCTGGCTTTAAGTCGATTCGATAACAAATGACGAAAAAGGACGGATTTCTCAGGTTTTTATTAAATATGAACACTTTTCACATTCTACCGTGCAACTCGGCTGCTAGTCCTCCTTTCATGCAATATCTTCAGTTGCTAGCTCATGTCCAAGGCACCAAAGAAGGGTAAAAAGTCAATAATCCATACCTAAAATTTCAATTGTACTACTCCTTATTGGCTACTACATCATCTTAGAAGCTTCATCTGAGTTCTTCTATGGTGCTTTTAGTGTCTCCGCATACCGCAGCACACGACATAGCTTTGCAGACGATAAATGCAGCCGTTTCAGACAGACGTGCGGTCAGTGTGACGATCTGGCTTCAAGTCGATTCGATAACAAATGCCGAAAACGGACGGATTTCTCAGGTTTTTACTACATATGAAAACTTTTCACATTCTCCCGTGCAACGCGGCCGCTAGTGCTCCGTTCATGCAAAATCTTAAGTTCGTAGCTCATGTCCAAGGGATCAAAGAAGGGTAAAAAGTCAATAATCGATAACTAAAACTTGAATTGTAGTACTTCTTACTGGCTATTACATCAACTTAGAAGCTTCATCTGTGTTCTACTAAAGTGCTTTTAGTGTCTCCGCATACCGCAGCACACGACATAGCTTTGCAGTCGATAAACGTAACCGTTTCAGACAGAAGAGCGGCCAATGTGACGATCTGGCTTTAAGTCGATTCGATAACAAATGTCGAAAACGGACGGATTTCTCAGGTTTTTACTACATATGAACACTTTTCACATTCTCCCGCGCAACTCGGCTGCTAGTCCTCCTTTCATGCAATATCTTAAGTTCCTAGCTCAAGTCCAAGGCACCAAAGAAGGGTAAAAAGTCAATAATCGATACCTAAAACTTGAATTCTACTACTTCTTACTGGCTATTATATCAACTTAGAAGCTTCATCTGTGTTCACCTATGGTGCTTTTAGTGTCTCCGCATACCGCAGCACGCGACATATCTTTGCAGACGATAAATGTATCCGTTTCAGACAGAAGAGCGGCCAATGTTACGATCTGGCTTTAAGTCCATTCGATAACAAATGACGAAAAAAGACGTATTTCTCAGGTTTATACTAAATATGAACACTTTTCACATTCTCCCGTGCAACTCGGCTGCTAGTCCTCCTTTCATGCAATATCTTAAGTTCCTAGCTCATGTCCAATGCACCAAAGAAGGGTAAAAAGTCAATAATCGATACCTAAAACTTCAATAGTACTACTCCTTACTGGCTATTACATCATCTTAGAAGCTTCATCTGTGTTCTTCTATGGTACTTTTAGTGTCTCCGCATTCCGCAGCACGCGACATAGCTTTGCAGACGATAAACGTAACCGTTTCAGACAGAAGAGCGGCCAATGTGATGATCTGGATTTAAGTCGATTCGATAACAATTGACGTAAACGGACGGATTTCTCAGGTTTTTACTACATATGAACACTTTTCACATTCTCACATGCAACGCGGCTGATAGTGCTCCTTTCATGCAAAATCTTAAGTTCGTAGCTCATGTCCAAGGGATCAAAGAAGGGTAAAAAGTCAATAATCGATAACTAAAACTTGAATTGTAGTACTTCTTACTGGCTATTACATCAACTTAGAAGCTTAATCTGTGTTCTACTAAAATGCTTTTAGTGTCTCCGCATTCCGCAGCACGCGTCATAGCTTTGCAGTCGATAAACGTAACCGTTTCAGACAGAAGAGCGGCCAATGTGACGATCTGGCTTTAAGTCGATTCGATAACAAATGACGAAAACGGCGGATTTCTCAAGTTTTAACTACATATGAACACTTTCCACATTCTCCCGTGCAACGCGGCTGCTAGCCCTCCTTCCATTCAAAATCTGAAGTTCCTAGCTCATGTCCAATGCACCAAAGAAGGGTAAAAAGTCAACAATCGATAATTAAAACTTGAAATGTACTACTTCTTAATGGCTATTACATCAACTTAGAAGCTTCATCTGTGTACTACTATGGTGCTTTTATTGTCTCCGCATACCGCAGCTCCTGACATAGCTTTGCAGACGATAAGTACAACTGTTTCAGAGAGGAGATGGCCAATGTGATGATCTGCCTTTAAGTCGATTCGATAACAAATTACGAAAACGGACGGATTTATCACGTTTTTACTACATAAGAACACTTTTCACATTCTCCCGTGCAACTCGGCTGCTTGTCCTCCTTTCATAAAGAATCTTAAGGTCCTAGGTCATGTCCAAGGCACCAAAGCCAGCAAAAAAGTCAATAATCGATACCTAAAACCTGAGTTGTACTACTTCTTACTGGCTATTACATCAACTTAGAAGCTTCATCTGTGTTCTACTATGGTGCTTTTGGTGTCTCCGCATACCGCAGCTCGTGAAATAGCTTTGCAGACGATAAGCACTACTGTTTCAGAGAGGAGATGGCCAATGTGACGATCTGGCTTTAAGTCGATTCGATAACAAATGACGAAAAAGGACGGATTTCTCAGGTTTTTATTAAATATGAACACTTTTCACATTCTACCGTGCAACTCGGCTGCTAGTCCTCCTTTCATGCAATATCTTCAGTTGCTAGCTCATGTCCAAGGCACCAAAGAAGGGTAAAAAGTCAATAATCCATACCTAAAATTTCAATTGTACTACTCCTTATTGGCTACTACATCATCTTAGAAGCTTCATCTGAGTTCTTCTATGGTGCTTTTAGTGTCTCCGCATACCGCAGCACACGACATAGCTTTGCAGACGATAAATGCAGCCGTTTCAGACAGACGTGCGGTCAGTGTGACGATCTGGCTTCAAGTCGATTCGATAACAAATGCCGAAAACGGACGGATTTCTCAGGTTTTTACTACATATGAAAACTTTTCACATTCTCCCGTGCAACGCGGCTGCTAGTGCTCCGTTCATGCAAAATCTTAAGTTCGTAGCTCATGTCCAAGGGATCAAAGAAGGGTAAAATGTCAATAATCGATAACTAAAACTTGAATTGTAGTACTTCTTACTGGCTATTACATCAACTTAGAAGCTTCATCTGTGTTCTACTAAAGTGCTTTTAGTGTCTCCGCATACCGCAGCACACGACATAGCTTTGCAGTCGATAAACGTAACCGTTTCAGACAGAAGAGCGGCCAATGTGACGATCTGGCTTTAAGTCGATTCGATAACAAATGACGAAAACGGACGGATTTCTCAAGTTTTAACTACATATGAACACTTTCCACATTCTCCCGTGCAACGCGGCTGCTAGCCCTCCTTCCATTCAAAATCTGAAGTTCCTAGCTCATGTCCAATGCACCAAAGAAGGGAAAAAAGTCAACAATCGATAATTAAAACTTGAAATGTACTACTTCTTAATGGCTATTACATCAACTTAGAAGCTTCATCTGTGTACTACTATGGTGCTTTTATTGTCTCCGCATACCGCAGCTCCTGACATAGCTTTGCAGACGATAAGTACAACTGTTTCAGAGAGGAGATGGCCAATGTGATGATCTGCCTTTAAGTCGATTCGATAACAAATTACGAAAACGGACGGATTTATCACGTTTTTACTACATAAGAACACTTTTCACATTCTCCCGTGCAACTCGGCTGCTTGTCCTCCTTTCATAAAGAATCTTAAGGTCCTAGGTCATGTCCAAGGCACCAAAGCCAGCAAAAAAGTCAATAATCGATACCTAAAACCTGAGTTGTACTACTTCTTACTGGCTATTACATCAACTTAGAAGCTTCATCTGTGTTCTACTATGGTGCTTTTGGTGTCTCCGCATACCGCAGCTCGTGAAATAGCTTTGCAGACGATAAGCACTACTGTTTCAGAGAGGAGATGGCCAATGTGACGATCTGGCTTTAAGTCGATTCGATAACAAATGACGAAAAAGGACGGATTTCTCAGGTTTTTATTAAATATGAACACTTTTCACATTCTACCGTGCAACTCGGCTGCTAGTCCTCCTTTCATGCAATATCTTCAGTTGCTAGCTCATGTCCAAGGCACCAAAGAAGGGTAAAAAGTCAATAATCCATACCTAAAATTTCAATTGTACTACTCCTTATTGGCTACTACATCATCTTAGAAGCTTCATCTGAGTTCTTCTATGGTGCTTTTAGTGTCTCCGCATACCGCAGCACACGACATAGCTTTGCAGACGATAAATGCAGCCGTTTCAGACAGACGTGCGGTCAGTGTGACGATCTGGCTTCAAGTCGATTCGATAACAAATGCCGAAAACGGACGGATTTCTCAGGTTTTTACTACATATGAAAACTTTTCACATTCTCCCGTGCAACGCGGCTGCTAGTGCTCCGTTCATGCAAAATCTTAAGTTCGTAGCTCATGTCCAAGGGATCAAAGAAGGGTAAAAAGTCAATAATTGATACTAAAACTTCAATTGTACTACTCCTTACTGGCTATTACATCATCTTAGAAGCTTCATCTGTGTTCTTCTATGGTACTTTTAGTGTCTACGCAAACCACAACACGCGACATAGCTTTGAAGACAATAAATGTATCCGTTTGAGACAGAAGAGCGGCCAAAGTGACGATCTGGCTTTAAGTCGATTCGATAACAAATGCCGAAAAAGGATGGATTTCTCAGGTTTTTACTAAATATGAACACTTTTCACATTCTCCCGTGCAACGCGGCTGCTAGTGCTCCTTTCATGCAAAATCTTAAGTTCGTAGCTCATGTCCAAGGGATCAAAGAAGGGTAAAAAGTCAATAATCGATAACTAAAACTTGAATTGTAGTACTTCTTACTGGCTATTACATCAACTTAGAAGCTTAATCTGTGTTCTACTAAAGTGCTTTTAGTGTCTCCGCATACCGCAGCACGCGACATAGCTTTGCACACGATAAATGTATCCGTTTCAAACAGAAGAGCGGCCAATGTGACGATCTGGCTTTAAGTCGATTCGATAACAAATGACGAAAAAGGATGGATTTCTCAGGTTTTTACTAAATATGAACACTTTTCACATTCTCCCGTGCAACTCGGCTGCTAGTCCTCCTTTCATGCAATATCTTAAGTTCCTAGCTCATGTCCAAGGCACCAAAGAAGGGTAAAAAGTCAATAATCGATACCTAAAACTTCAATTGTACTACTCCTTACTGGCTATTACATCATCTTAGAAGCTTCATCTGTGTTCTTCTATGGTACTTTTAGTGTCTCCGTATTCCGCAGCACGCGACATAGCTTTGCAGTCTATAAACGTAACCGTTTCAGACAGAAGAGCGGCCAATGTGACGATCTGGATTTAAGTCGATTCGATAACAAATGACGAAAACGGACGGATTTCTCAGGTTTTAACTACATATGAACACTTTCCACATTCTCTCGTGCAACGCGGCTGCTAGCCCTCCTTCCATGCAAAATCTGAAGTTCCTAGCTCATATCCAATGCACCAAAGAAGGGTAAAAAGTCAACAATCGATAATTAAAACTTGAAATGTACTACTTCTTAATGGCTATTACATCAACTTAGAAGCTTCATCTGTGTACTACTATGGTGCTTTTATTGTCTCCGCATACCGCAGCTCGTGACATAGCTTTGCAGACGATAAGTACAACTGTTTCAGAGAGGAGATGGCCAATGTGACGATCTGGCTTTAAGTCGATTCGATAACAAATGACGAAAAAGGACGGATTTCTCAGGTTTTTATTAAATATGAACACTTTTCACATTCTCCCGTGCAACTCGGCTGCTAGTCCTCCTTTCATGTAATATCTTAAGTTCCTAGCTCATGTCCAAGGCACCAAAGAAGGGTAAAAATTCAATAATCGATACCTAAATCTTCAATTGTACTACTCCTTACTGGCTACTACATCATCTTAGAAGCTTCATCTGAGTTCTTCTATGGTACTTTTAGTGTCTACGCAAACCACAGCACGCGACATAGCTTTGCAGACGATAGATGTATCCGTTTGAGACAGAAGAGCGGAAAATGTGACGATCTGGCTTTAAGTCGATTCGATAACAAATGCCGAAAAAGGACGGATTTCTCAGGTATTTACTACATATGAACACTTTTCACATTCTCCCATGCAACGCCGCTGCTAGTCCTCCTTTCTTGCAAAGTCATAAGTATATAGCTCATGTCCAAGGCACCAAAGAAGGGTAAAAAGTCAATAATCGATACCCTAAACTTGAATTGTACTACTTCTTATTAGCTATTACATCAACTTAGGAGCTTCATCTGTGTTCTACTATGGTGCATTTTTGTGTCTCCGCATACCGCAGCACGCGACATAGCTTTGCAGACTATAAATGTAACCGTTTCAGACACAAGAGCGGCCAATGTGACGATCTGTCTTTAAGTCGATTCGATAACAAAGGACGAAAACGGACGGATTTCTCAGGTTTTTTCTGCATATGAACACTTTTCACATTCTCCCGTTCAACGCGGCTGCTAGTGCTCCTTTCATGCAAAATCATAAGTTCATAGCTCATGTCCAAGGCACCAAAGAAGGGTAAAAAGTCAATAATCGATACCTAAAACTTGAATTCTACTACTTCTTACTGGCTATTGCATCAACTTAGAAGCTTCATCTGTGTTCTACTATGGTGCTTTTAGTGTCTCCGCATACCGCAGCACGCGACATAGCTTTGCAGACGATAAATTTAACCGTTTCAGACAGAAGAGCGGCCAATGTGACGATCTGGCTTTAAGTCGATTCGATAACAAATGACGAAAACGGACGGATTACTCAGGTTTTTACTACATATGAACACTTTTCACATACTCCCGTGCAACGCGGCTGCTAGTCCTCCTTCCATGCAAAAACTGAAGTTCCTAGCTCATGTCCAATGCACCAAAGAAGGGTAAAAAGTGAATAATCGATACTTAAAACTTGAATTGTACTACTTCTTACTGGCTATTACATCCACTTAGAAGCTTCATCTGTGTTCTACTATGGTGCTTTTAGTGCCTCCGCATACCGCAGCACGCGACATAGCTTTGCAGACAATAAACGTAACCGTTTCAGACAGAAGAGCGGCAAATGTGACGATCTGGCCTTAAGTCGATTCGATAACAAATGACGAAAACGTACGGATTTCTCAGGTTTTTACTACACATGAACACCTTTCACATTCTCGCGTGCAACACGGCTGCTAGTGCTCCTTTCATTCAAAATCTTAAGGTCCTAGCTCATGTCCAAGGCACCAAAGCCAGCTAAAAAGTCAATAATCGATACGTAAAACTTGAATTGTAGTACTTCTTACTGCCTATTACATCAACTTAGAAGCTTCATCTGTGTTCCACTATGGTGTTTTTAGTGTCTCGGCATACCGCAGCACGCGACATAGCTTTGCAGACAATAAACGTAACCGTTTCAGACAGAAGAGCGGCCAATGTGACGATCTGGCTTTAAGTCGATTCGATAACAAATGACGAAAAAGGACGGATTTCTCAGGTTTTTACTACATATGAGACCTTTTCACATTCTCACGTGCAACGTGGCTGCTAGTCATCCTTTCATGCAAAATCTTAAGGTCCTAGCTCATGTCCAAGGCACCAAAGCCAGCAAAAAAGTCAATAATCGATACCTAAAACCTGAGTTTTACTACTTCTTACTGGCTATTACATCAACTTAGAAGCTTCATCTGTGTTCTACTATGGTGCTTTTAGTGTCTCCGCATACCGCAGCACGCGACATAGCTTTGCAGACGATAAATGTAACCGTTTCAGACAGAAGAGCGGCCAAGGTGACGATCTGGCTTTAAGTCGGCTCGATAACAAATGACGAAAACGGACGGATTTCTCAGGTTTTTCCTACATACGAACACTTTTCACATTCTCCCATGCAACGCGGCTGCTAGTCCTCCTTTCATGCAAAATCATAAGTCCCTAGCTCATGTCCAAGGCACTAAAGAAGGGTAAAAAGTCATTAATCGATACCTAAAACTTGAATAGTTCTACTTCTTACTAGCTATAACATCAACTTAGGAACTTCATCTGTGTTCTACTATGGTGCATTTTTGTGTCTCCGCATACCGCAGCACGCGACATAGCTTTGCAGACGATAAGTACAACCGTTTCAGAGACAATAGCGGCCAATGTGACGATCTGGCTTTAAGACGATTGGATAACAAATGACGAAAACGGACGGATTTCTCAGGTTTTTACTACATATGAACACTTTTCACATTCTCCCGTGCAACGCGGCTGCTAGTCCTCCTTCCATGCTAAATCTTAAGATCCTAGCTCATGACCAAGGAACCAAAGAAGGGTAAAAAGCCACTAATCGATACCTAAAACTTGAATTGTACTAGTTCTTACTGGCAATTACATCAACTTAGAAGCTTCATCTGTGTTCTACTATGGTGCTATTATTGTCTCCGCATACCGCAGCACGTGACATAGCTTTTCAGACGATAAGTACAACTGTTTCAGAGAGGAGGTCGGCCAATGTAACGATCTGGCTTTAAGTCGATTCGATAACAAATGACGAAAACGGACGGATTTATCAGGTTTATACTACATATGAACACTTTTCACATTCCCCCGTGCAACTCGGCTGCTAGTCCTCCCTTCATGCTGAATCTTAAGGTCCTAGCTCATGTCCAAGGCACCAAAGCCAGCAAAAAAGTCAATAATCGATACCTAAAACCTGAGTTGTACTACTTCTTACTGGCTATTACATCAACTTAGAAGCTTCATCTGTGCTCTACTATGGTGCTTTTAGTGTCTCCACATACCGCAGCACGCGACATAGCTTTGCAGACAATAAACGTAACCGTTTCAGACAGAAGAGCGGCCAATGTGACGATCTGGCTTTAAGTCGATTCGATAACAAATGACGAAAACGGACGGATTTCTCAGGTTTTTCCTACATATGAACACTTTTCACATTCTCCCATGCAACGCGGCTGCTATTCCTCCTTTCATGCAAAATCATAGGTCCCTAGCTCATGTCCAAGGCACCAAAGAAATGTAAAAAGTCAATAATCGATACCTAGAACTTGAATTGTACTACTTCTTACTACCTATTACATCAACTTAGGAGCTTCATCTGTTTTCTACTATGGTGCTTTTTGTGTCTCCGCATACCGCAGCACGCGACATAGCTTTGCAGACGATAAATGTAACCGTTCCAGACAGAAGAGCGGCCAATGTGACGATCTAGCTTTAAGTCAACTAGATAACAAATGACGAAAAAGGACGGATTTCTCAGGTTTTTCCTACATAGGAACACTTTTCACATTCTCCCGTGCAACTCGGCTGCTAGTCCACGTTTCATGCAATATCTTAAGTTCCTAGCTCATGTCCAAGGCACCAAAGAAGGGTAAAAAGTCAATAATCGATACCTAAAACTTGAATTCTACTACTTCTTACTGGCTATTACATCAACTTAGAAGCTTCATCTGTGTTCTACTATGAGCTTTTAGTGTCTCCGCATACCGCAGCACGCGATATAGCTTTGCAGACAATAAACGTAACCGTTTCAGACAGAAGAGCGGCCAATGTGACGATCTGGCTTTAAGTCGATTCGATAACAAATGACGAAAACTGACGGATGTCTCAGGTTTTTACTACATATGAACACTTTTCACATTCTCGCGTACAACGCGGCTGCTAGTGCTCCTTTCATGCAAAATCTTAAGGTCCTAGCTCATGTCCAAGACACCAGAGCCAGCTAAAAGTCAATAATCGGTACATAAAACTTGAATTGTAGTACTTCTTACTAGCTATTACATCAACTTAGATGCTTCATCTGTGTTCTACTATGGTGTTTTTATTTTTTCCGCATACCGCAGCACGCGACATAGCTTTGCAGACGATAAGTACAACCGTTTCAGAGACAAGCGCTGCCAATATGACGATCTGGCTTTAAGTCGATTCGATAACAAATGACGTAAAAGGACGGATTTCTCAGGTTTTTACTACATATGAGACCTTTTCACATTCTTACGTGCAACGTGGCTGCTAGTCATCCTTTCATGCAAAATCTTAAGGTCCTAGCTCATGTCCAAGGCACCAAAGCCAGCAAAAAAGTCAATAATCGATACCTAAAACCTGAGTTTTACTACTTCTTACTGGCTATTACATCAACTTAGAAGCTTCATCTGTGTTCTACTATGGTGCTTTTAGTGTCTCCGCATACCGCAGCACGCGACATAGCTTTGCAGACGATAAATGTAACTGTTTCAGACAGAAGAGCGGCCAAGGTGACGATCTGGCTTTAAGTCGGCTCGATAACAAATGACGAAAACGGACGGATTTCTCAGGTTTTTCCTACATATGAACACTTTTCACATTCTCCCATGCAACGCGGCTGCTAGTCCTCCTTTCATGCAAAATCATAAGTCCCTAGCTCATGTCCAAGGCACTAAAGAAGGGTAAAAAGTCAATAATCGATACCTAAAACTTGAATTGTACTACTTCTTACTAGCTATAACATCAACTTAGGAGCTTCATCTGTGTTCTACTATGGTGCATTTTTGTGTCTCCGCATACCGCAGCACGCGACATAGCTTTGCAGACGATGAGTACAACGGTTTCAGAGACAAGAGCGGCCAATGTGACGATCTGGCTTTAAGTCGATTGGATAACAAATGACGAAAACGGACGGATTTCTCAGGTTTTTACTACATATGAACACTTTTCACATTCACCCGTGCAACGCGGCTGCTAGTCCTCCTTCCATGCTAAATCTTAAGATCCTAGCTCATGACCAAGGCACCAAAGAAGGGTAAAAAGCCAATAATCGATACCTAAAGCTTGAATTGTACTAGTTCTTACTAGCAATTACATCAACTTAGAAGCTTTATCTGTGTTCTACTATGGTGCTTTTATTGTCTCCGCATACCGCAGCACGTGACATAGCTTTGCAGACGATAAGTACAACTGTTTCAGAGAGGAGGTCGGAATATGTAACGATCTGGCTTTAAGTCGATTCGATAACAAATGACGAAAACGGACGGATTTATCAGGGTTATACTACATATGAGACCTTTTCACATTCTCACGTGCAACGTGGCTGCTAGTCATCCTTTCATGCAAAATCTTAAGGTCCTAGCTCATGTCCAAGGCACCAAAGCCAGCAAAAAAGTCAATAATCGATACCTAAAACCTGAGTTTTACTACTTCTTACTGGCTATTACATCAACTTAGAAGCTTCATCTGTGCTCTACTATGGTGCTTTTAGTGTCTCCACATACCGCAGCACGCGATATAGCTTTGCAGACAATAAACGTAACCGTTTCAGACAGAAGAGCGGAAAATGTGACGATCTGGCTGTAAGTCGATTCGATAACAAATGACGAAAACGGACGGATTTCTCAGGTTTTTCCTACATATGAACACTTTTCACATTCTCCCGTGCAACTGGGCTGTTAGTCCTCCTTTCATGCAAAATCATAGGTCCCTAGCTCACGTCCAAGGCACCAAAGAAATGTAAAAAGTCAATTATCGATACCTTAAACTTGAATTGTACTACTTCTTAGTACCTATTACATCAACTTAGGAGCTTCATCTGTTTTCTACTATGGTGCTTTTTGTGTCTCCGCATACCGCAGCACGCGACATAGCTTTGCAGATGATAAATGTAACCAGTCCAGACAGAAGAGCGACCAATGTGACGATCTGGCTTTAAGTCGACTCGATAACAAATGACGAAAACGGACGGATTTCTCAGGTTTTTCCTACATATGAACACTTTTCACATTCTCCCGTGCAACTCGGCTGCTAGTCCACGTTTCATGCAATAACTTAAGTTCCTAGCTCATGGCCAAGGCACCAAAGAAGGGTAAAAAGTCAATAATCGATACCTAAAACTTGAATTCTAGTACTTCTTACTGGCTATTACATCAACTTAGAAGCTTCATCTGTGTTCAACTATGAGCTTTTAGTTTCTCCGCATACCGCAGCACGCGACATAGCTTTGCAGACAATAAACGTAACCGTTTCAGACAGAAGAGCGGCCAATGTGACGATCTGGCTTTAAGTCGATTCGATAACAAATGACGAAAACTGACGGATTTCTCAGGTTTTTTCTACATATGAACACTTTTCACATTCTCCCGTGCAACTCGGCTGCTAGTCCACGTTTCATGCAATATCTTAAGTTCCTAGCTCATGTCCAAGGCACCAACGAAGGGTAAAAAGTCAATAATCGGTACCTAAAACTTGAATTATACTACATCTTACTGGCTATTACATCAACTTAGAAGCTTCATCTTGTTCTTCTATGGTACTTTTAATGTCTCCGCATACCGCAGCACGCGACATAGCTTTGCAGACGATAAATGTATCCGTTTCAGACAGAAGATCGGCCAATGTGACGATATGGCTTTACGTCGATTCGATAACCTATGACGAAAACGAACGGATTTCTAAGGTTTTTACTACATATGAACACTTTTCACATTCTCCCGTGCAACGTGGCTAATAGTCCTAATTTCATGAAAAATCTTAAGTTCTTAGCTCATGTCCAACGCACCAAAGAAGGGTAAAAAGTCAATAATCGATACCTAAAACTTGAATTGTACTACTTCTTCCTGGCTATTACATCAACTTAGAACCTTCATCTGTGTTCTACTATGGTGCTTTTAGTGTCTCCGCATGCCGCAGCACGCGACATAGCTTTGCAGACGATAAGTACAACCGTTTCAGAGCGATGAGCGGCTAATGTGACGATCTGGCTTTAAGTCGATTGGATAACAAATGACGAAAACGGACGGATTTCTCAGGTTTTTGCTACATATGACCACCTTTAACATTCTTGCTTGCAACGCGGCTACTAGTGCTCCTTTCATGCAAAATCTTAAGGTACTAGCTCATGTCCAAGGCACCAAAGCCAGCTAAAAGTAAATAATCGGTACGTAAAACTTGAATTGTAGTACTTCTTACTGGCTATTACATCAACTTAGATGCTTCATCTGTGTTCTACTATGGCGTTTTTAGTGTCTCCGCATACCGCAGCACGCGACATAGCTTTGCAGACGATAAGTACAACCGTTTCATAGACAAGAGCGGCCAATGTGACGATCTGGCTTTAAGTCGATTCGATAACAAATGACGAAAACGGACGGATTTCTCAGGTTTTTACTACATATGAGACCTTTTCACATTCTCACGTGCAACGTGGCTGCTAGTCATCCTTTCATGCAAAATCTTAAGGTCCTAGCTCATGTCCAAGGCACCAAAGCCAGCAAAAAAGTCAATAATCGATACCTAAAACCTGAGTTGTACTACTTCTTACTGGCTATTACATCAACTTAGAAGCTTCGTCTGTGTTCTACTATGGTGCTTTTAGTGTCTCCGCATACCGCAGCACGCGACATATCTTTGCAGACAATAAACGTAACCGTTTCAGACACAAGAGCGGCCAATGTGACGATCTGGCTTTAAGTCGATTCGATAACAAATGACGAAAACTGACGGATTTCTCAGGTGTTTCCTACATATGAACACTTTTCACATTCTCCCATGCAACGCGGCTGCTAGTCCTCCTTTCATGCAAAATCACAAGTCCCTTGCTCATGTCCAAGGCACTAAAGAAGGGTAAAAAGTCAATAATCGATACCTAAAACTTGAATAGTACTACTTCTTACCAGCTATAACATCAACTTAGGAGCTTCATCTGTGTTCTACTATGGTGCATTTTTGTGTCTCCGCATACCGCAGCACGCGACATAGCTTTGCAGACGATAAATGTAACCGTTTCAGACAGAAGAGCGGCCAATGTGACGATCTGGCTTTAAGTCGATTCGATAACCTATGACGAAAACGGACGGATTTCTAGGGTTTTTACTACATATGAACACTTTTCACATTCTCCCGTGCAACTCGGCTGCTAGTCCACGTTTCATGCTAAATCTTAAGTTCCTAGCTCATGTCCAAGGCACCAAAGAAGGGTAAAAAGTCAATAATCGGTACCTAAAACTTGAATTGTACTACATCTTACTGGCTATTACATCAACTTAGAAGCTTCATCTTGTTCTTCTATGGTACTTTTAATGTCTCCGCATACCACAGCACGCGACATAGCTTTGCAGACGATAAATGTATCCGTTTCAGACAGAAGATCGGCCAATGTGACGATATGGCTTTAAGTCGATTCGATAACCTATGACGAAAACGGACGGATTTCTAAGGTTTTTACTACATATGAACACTTTTGACATTCTCCCGTGCAACGTGGCTAATAGTCCTAATTTCATGAAAAATCTTAAGTTCTTAGCTCATGTCCAACGCACCAAAGAAGGGTAAAAAGTCAATAATCGATACCTAAAACTTGAATTGTACTACTTCTTCCTGGCTATTACATCAACTTAGAACCTTCATCTGTGTTCTACTATGGTGCTTTTAGTGTCTCCGCATGCCGCAGCACGCGACATAGCTTTGCAGACGATAAGTACAACCGTTTCAGAGCGAAGAGCGGCTAATGTGACGATCTGGCTTTAAGTCGATTGGATAACAAATGACGAAAACGGACGGATTTCTCAGGTTTTTGCTACATATGACCACCTTTCACATTCTTGCTTGCAACGCGGCTGCTAGTGCTCATTTCATGCAAAATCTTAAGGTACTAGCTCATGTCCAAGGCACCAAAGCCAGCTAAAAGTCATTAATCGGTACGTAAAACTTGAATTGTAGTACTTCGTACTGGCTATTACATCAACTTAGATGCTTCATCTGTGTTCTACTATGGCGTTTTTAGTGTCTCCGCATACCGCAGCACGCGACATAGCTTTGCAGACGATAAGTACAACCGTTTCAGAGACAAGAGCGGCCAATGTGACGATCTGGCTTTAAGTCGATTCGATAACAAATGACGAAAACGGACGGATTTCTCAGGTTTTTACTACATATGAGACCTTTTCACATTCTCACGTGCAACGTGGCTGCTAGTCATCCTTTCATGCAAAATCCTAAGGTCCTAGCTCATGTCCAAGGCACCAAAGCCAGCAAAAAAGTCAATAATCGATACCTAAAACCTGAGTTGTACTACTTCTTACTGGCTATTACATCAACTTAGAAGCTTCATCTGTGTTCTTATATGGTACTTTTAATGTCTCCGCATACCGCAGCACGCGACATAGCTTTGCAGACGATAAATGTATCCGTTTCAGACAGAAGAGCGGCCAATGTGACGATCTGGCTTTAAGTCGATTGGATAACACATGACGAAAACGGACGGATTTCTCAGGTTTTTGCTACATATGACCACTTTTCACATTCTTGCTTGCAACGCGGCTGCTAGTGCTCCTTTCATGCAAAATCTTAAGGTACTAGCTCATGTCCAAGGCACCAAAGCCAGCTAAAAGTCAATAATCGGTACGTAAAACTTGAATTGTAGTACTTCTTACTGGCTATTACATCAACTTAGATGCTTCATCTGTGTTATACTATGGTGTTTTTAGTGTCTCCGCATACCGCAGCACGCGACATAGCTTTGCAGACGATAAGTACAACCGTTTCAGAGACAAGAGCGGCCAATATGACGATCTGGCTTTAAGTCGATTCGATAACAAATGACGAAAACGGACGGATTTCTCAGGTTTTTACTACATATGAGACCTTTTCACATTCTCACGTGCAACGTGGCGGCTAGTCATCCTTTCATGCAAAATCTTAAGGTCCTAGCTCATGTCCAAGGCACCAAAGCCAGCAAAAAATTCAATAATCGATACCTAAAACCTGAGTTGTACTACTTCTTACTGGCTATTACATCAACTTAGAAGCTTCGTCTGTGTTCTACTATGGTGCTTCTAGTGTCTCCGCATACCGCAGCACGCGACATAGCTTTGCAGACGATAAGTAGAACCGTTTCAGAGCGAAGAGCGGCCAATGTGACGGTCTGGCTTTAAGTCGATTGGATAACACATGACGAAAACGGACGGATTTCTCAGGTTTTTACTACATATGAACGCTTTTCACATTCTCGCGTGCAACGCGGCTGCTAGTGCTCCTTTCATGCAAAATCTTAAGGTCCTAGCTGATGTCCAAGGCACCAAAGCCAGCTAAAAGTCAATAATCGATACCTAAAACTTGAATTGTACTACTTGTTCCTGGCTATTACATCAACTTAGAACCTTCATCTGTGTTCTACTATGGTGCTTTTAGTGTCTCCGCATGCCGCAGCACGCGACATAGCTTTGCAGACGATAAGTAGAACCGTTTCAGAGCGAAGAGCGGCTAATGTGACGATCTGGCTTTAAGTCGATTCGATAACAAATGAAGAAAATGGACGGATTTCTCAGATTTTTATTACATATGAACACTTCTCACATTCTCCCGTCCAACTCGGCTGCTAGTCCACGTTTCATGCAATATCTTTAGTTCCTAGCTCATGTCCAAGGCACCAAAGAAGGATAAAAAGTCAATGATCGGTACCTAAAACTTGAATTGTACTACATCTTACTGGCTATTACATCAACTTAGAAGTTTCATCTGTGTTCTTCTATGGTACTTTTATTGTCTCCGCATACCGCAGCACGCGACCTAGCTTTGCAGACGATAAATGTATCCGTTTCAGACAGAAGAGCGGCCAATGTGACGATCTGGCTTTAAGTCGATTGGATAACAAATGAAGAAAACGGACGGATTTCTCAGGTTTTTGCTACATATGACCACTTTTCACATTCTTGCTTGCAACGCGGCTGCTAGTGCTCCTTTCATGCAAAATCTTAAGGTACTAGCTCATGTCCAAGGCACCAAAGCCAGCTAAAAGTCAATAATCGGTACGTAAAACTTGAATTGTAGTACTTCTTACTGGCTATTACATCAACTTAGATGCTTCATCTGTGTTATACTATGGTGTTTTTAGTGTCTCCGCATACCGCAGCACGCGACATAGCTTTGCAGACGATAAGTACAACCGTTTCAGAGACAAGAGCGGCCAATATGACGATCTGGCTTTAAGTCGATTCGATAACAAATGACGAAAACGGACGGATTCCTCAGGTTTTTACTACATATGAGACCTTTTCACATTCTCACGTGCAACGTGGCGGCTAGTCATCCTTTCATGCAAAATCTTAAGGTCCTAGCTCATGTGCAAGGCACCAAAGCCAGCAAAAAAGTCAATAATCGATACCTAAAACCTGAGTTGTACTACTTCTTACTGGCTATTACATCAACTTAGAAGCTTCGTCTGTGTTCTACTATGGTGCTTCTAGTGTCTCCGCATACCGCAGCACGCGACATAGCTTTGCAGACAATAAACGTAACCGTATCAGACAGAAGAGCGGCCAATGTGACGATCTGGCTTTAAGTCGATTCGATAACAAATGACGAAAACTGACGGATTTCTCAGGTTTTTCCTACATATGAACACTTTTCACATTCTCCCATGCAACACGTCTGCTAGTCCTCCTTTCATGCAAAATCATAAGTCCCTAGCTCATGTCCAAGGCACCAAAGAAGTGTAAAAAGTCAATAATCGATACCTAAAACTTGAATTGTACTACTTCTTACTAGCTATTACATCAACTTAGGAGATTCATCTGTGTTCTACAATGGTGCTTTTTGTGTCTCCGCATACTGCAGCACGCGACATAGCTTTGCAGACGATAAATGTAACCGTTTCAGACAGAAGAGCGGCCAATGTGACGGTCTGGCTTTAAGTCGATTCGATAACCTATGACGAAAACGGACGGATTTCTAGGGTATTTACTACATATGAACACTTTTCACATTCAAACGTGCAACGTGGCTAATAGTCCTACTTTCATGCTAAATCTTAAGTTCTTAGCTCATGTCCAACGCACCAAAGAAGGGTATAAAGTCAATAATCGATACCTAAAACTTGAATTGTACTACTTCTTCCTGGCTATTACATCAACTTAGAACCTTCATCTGTGTTCTACTATGGTGCTTTTAGTGTCTCCGCATGCCGCAGCACGCGACATAGCTTTGCAGACGATAAGTACAACCGTATCAGAGCGAAGGGCGGCTAATGTGACGATCTGGCTTTAAGTCGATTCGATAACAAATGAAGAAAATGGACGGATTTCTCAGATTTTTACTACATATGAACACTTTTCACATTCTCCCGTGTAACGCGGCTGCTAGTCCTCCTTCCATGCAATATCTTAAGGTCCTAGCTCATGTCCAAGGCACCAAAGCCAGCAAAAAAGTCAATAATCGATACCTAAAACCTGAGTTGTACTACTTCTTATTGGCTATTACATCAACTTAGAAGCTTCATATGTGCTCTACTATGGAGCTTTTAGTGTCTCCGCATACCGCAGCACGCGACATAGCTTTGCAGACAATAAACGTAACCGTTTCAGACAGAAGAGCGGCCAATGCGACGATCTGGCTTTAAGTCGATTCGATTAAAATGACGAAAACTGACGGATTTCTCAGGTTTTTACTACATATGAATACTTTTCACATTCTCCTGTGCAACGCGGCTGCTAGTCCTCCTTCCATGCAAAATCTTAAGTTCCTAGCTCATGTCCAAGGCATCAACGAAGGGTAAAAAGTCAATAATCGATAACTAAAACTTGAATTGTACTACTTCTTACTGGCTATTACATCAACTTAGAAGCTTCATCTGTTTTCTACTATGGTGCTTTTATTGTCTCCACATACCGCAGCACTTGACATAGCTTTGCAGACGATAAGTACAACTGTTTCAGAGAGGAGGGCGGCCAATGTGACGATCTGGCTTTAAGTCGATTCGATAACAAATTACGGAAACGGACGGATTTATCAGGTTTTTACTACATATGAACACTTTTCACATTCTCCCGTGCAACTCGGCAGCTAGTCCTCCTTTCCTGAAAAATCTTAAGTTCTTAGCTCATGTCCAAGGCACCAAAGAAGGGTAAAAAGTCAATAATCGGTACCTAAAACTTGAATTGTACTACATCTTACTGGCTATTACATCAACTTAGAAGCTTCATCTTGTTCTTCTATGGTACTTTTAATGTCTCCGCATACCGCAGCACGCGACATAGCTTTGCAGACGATAAATGTATCCGTTTCAGACAGAAGATCGGCCAATGTGACGATATGGCTTTAAGTCGATTCGATAACCTATGACGAAAACGGACGGATTTCTAAGGTTTTTACTACATATGAACACTTTTGACATTCTCCCGTGCAACGTGGCTAATAGTCCTAATTTCATGAAAAATCTTAAGTTCTTAGCTCATGTCCAACGCACCAAAGAAGGGTAAAAAGTCAATAATCGATACCTAAAACTTGAATTGTACTACTTCTTCCTGGCTATTACATCAACTTAGAACCTTCATCTGTGTTCTACTATGGTGCTTTTAGTGTCTCCGCATGCCGCAGCACGCGACATAGCTTTGCAGACGATAAGTACAACCGTTTCAGAGCGAAGAGCGGCCAATGTGACGATCTGGCTTTAAGTCGATTGGATAACAAATGACGAAAACGGACGGATTTCTCAGGTTTTTGCTACATATGACCACCTTTCACATTCTTGCTTGCAACGCGGCTGCTAGTGCTCATTTCATGCAAAATCTTAAGGTACTAGCTCATGTCCAAGGCACCAAAGCCAGCTAAAAGTCATTAATCGGTACGTAAAACTTGAATTGTAGTACTTCGTACTGGCTATTACATCAACTTAGATGCTTCATCTGTGTTCTACTATGGCGTTTTTAGTGTCTCCGCATACCGCAGCACGCGACATAGCTTTGCAGACGATAAGTACAACCGTTTCAGAGACAAGAGCGGCCAATGTGACGATCTGGCTTTAAGTCGATTCGATAACAAATGACGAAAACGGACGGATTTCTCAGGTTTTTACTACATATGAGACCTTTTCACATTCTCACGTGCAACGTGGCTGCTAGTCATCCTTTCATGCAAAATCCTAAGGTCCTAGCTCATGTCCAAGGCACCAAAGCCAGCAAAAAAGTCAATAATCGATACCTAAAACCTGAGTTGTACTACTTCTTACTGGCTATTACATCAACTTAGAAGCTTCATCTGTGTTCTTATATGGTACTTTTAATGTCTCCGCATACCGCAGCACGCGACATAGCTTTGCAGACGATAAATGTATCCGTTTCAGACAGAAGAGCGGCCAATGTGACGATCTGGCTTTAAGTCGATTGGATAACACATGACGAAAACGGACGGATTTCTCAGGTTTTTGCTACATATGACCACTTTTCACATTCTTGCTTGCAACGCGGCTGCTAGTGCTCCTTTCATGCAAAATCTTAAGGTACTAGCTCATGTCCAAGGCACCAAAGCCAGCTAAAAGTCAATAATCGGTACGTAAAACTTGAATTGTAGTACTTCTTACTGGCTATTACATCAACTTAGATGCTTCATCTGTGTTATACTATGGTGTTTTTAGTGTCTCCGCATACCGCAGCACGCGACATAGCTTTGCAGACGATAAGTACAACCGTTTCAGAGACAAGAGCGGCCAATATGACGATCTGGCTTTAAGTCGATTCGATAACAAATGACGAAAACGGACGGATTTCTCAGGTTTTTACTACATATGAGACCTTTTCACATTCTCACGTGCAACGTGGCGGCTAGTCATCCTTTCATGCAAAATCTTAAGGTCCTAGCTCATGTCCAAGGCACCAAAGCCAGCAAAAAAGTCAATAATCGATACCTAAAACCTGAGTTGTACTACTTCTTACTGGCTATTACATCAACTTAGAAGCTTCGTCTGTGTTCTACTATGGTGCTTCTAGTGTCTCCGCATACCGCAGCACGCGACATAGCTTTGCAGACGATAAGTAGAACCGTTTCAGGGCGAAGAGCGGCCAATGTGACGGTCTGGCTTTAAGTCGATTGGATAACACATGACGAAGACGGACGGATTTCTCAGGTTTTTACTACATATGAACGCTTTTCACATTCTCGCGTGCAACGCGGCTGCTAGTGCTCCTTTCATGCAAAATCTTAAGGTCCTAGCTGATGTCCAAGGCACCAAAGCCAGCTAAAAGTCAATAATCGATACCTAAAACTTGAATTGTACTACTTGTTCCTGGCTATTACATCAACTTAGAACCTTCATCTGTGTTCTACTATGGTGCTTTTAGTGTCTCCGCATGCCGCAGCACGCGACATAGCTTTGCAGACGATAAGTAGAACCGTTTCAGAGCGAAGAGCGGCTAATGTGACGATCTGGCTTTATGTCGATTCGATAACAAATGAAGAAAATGGACGGATTTCTCAGATTTTTATTACATATGAACACTTCTCACATTCTCCCGTCCAACTCGGCTGCTAGTCCACGTTTCATGCAATATCTTTAGTTCCTAGCACATGTCCAAGGCACCAAAGAAGGATAAAAAGTCAATGATCGGTACCTAAAACTTGAATTGTACTACATCTTACTGGCTATTACATCAACTTAGAAGTTTCATCTGTGTTCTTCTATGGTACTTTTATTGTCTCCGCATACCGCAGCACGCGACCTAGCTTTGCAGACGATAAATGTATCCGTTTCAGACAGAAGAGCGGCCAATGTGACGATCTGGCTTTAAGTCGATTGGATAACAAATGACGAAAACGGACGGATTTCTCAGGTTTTTGCTACATATGACCACTTTTCACATTCTTGCTTGCAACGCGGCTGCTAGTGCTCCTTTCATGCAAAATCTTAAGGTACTAGCTCATGTCCAAGGCACCAAAGCCAGCTAAAAGTCAATAATCGGTACGTAAAACTTGAATTGTAGTACTTCTTACTGGCTATTACATCAACTTAGATGCTTCATCTGTGTTATACTATGGTGTTTTTAGTGTCTCCGCATACCGCAGCACGCGACATAGCTTTGCAGACGATAAGTACAACCGTTTCAGAGACAAGAGCGGCCAATATGACGATCTGGCTTTAAGTCGATTCGATAACAAATGACGAAAACGGACGGATTTCTCAGGTTTTTACTACATATGAGACCTTTTCACATTCTCACGTGCAACGTGGCGGCTAGTCATCCTTTCATGCAAAATCTTAAGGTCCTAGCTCATGTGCAAGGCACCAAAGCCAGCAAAAAAGTCAATAATCGATACCTAAAACCTGAGTTGTACTACTTCTTACTGGCTATTACATCAACTTAGAAGCTTCGTCTGTGTTCTACTATGGTGCTTCTAGTGTCTCCGCATACCGCAGCACGCGACATAGCTTTGCAGACAATAAACGTAACCGTATCAGACAGAAGAGCGGCCAATGTGACGATCTGGCTTTAAGTCGATTCGATAACAAATGACGAAAACTGACGGATTTCTCAGGTTTTTCCTACATATGAACACTTTTCACATTCTCCCATGCAACACGTCTGCTAGTCCTCCTTTCATGCAAAATCATAAGTCCCTAGCTCATGTCCAAGGCACCAAAGAAGTGTAAAAAGTCAATAATCGATACCTAAAACTTGAATTGTACTACTTCTTACTAGCTATTACATCAACTTAGGAGATTCATCTGTGTTCTACAATGGTGCTTTTTGTGTCTCCGCATACTGCAGCACGCGACATAGCTTTGCAGACGATAAATGTAACCGTTTCAGACAGAAGAGCGGCCAATGTGACGGTCTGGCTTTAAGTCGATTCGATAACCTATGACGAAAACGGACGGATTTCTAGGGTATTTACTACATATGAACACTTTTCACATTCAAACGTGCAACGTGGCTAATAGTCCTACTTTCATGCTAAATCTTAAGTTCTTAGCTCATGTCCAACGCACCAAAGAAGGGTATAAAGTCAATAATCGATACCTAAAACTTGAATTGTACTACTTCTTCCTGGCTATTACATCAACTTAGAACCTTCATCTGTGTTCTACTATGGTGCTTTTAGTGTCTCCGCATGCCGCAGCACGCGACATAGCTTTGCAGACGATAAGTACAACCGTATCAGAGCGAAGGGCGGCTAATGTGACGATCTGGCTTTAAGTCGATTCGATAACAAATGAAGAAAATGGACGGATTTCTCAGATTTTTACTACATATGAACACTTTTCACATTCTCCCGTGTAACGCGGCTGCTAGTCCTCCTTCCATGCAATATCTTAAGGTCCTAGCTCATGTCCAAGGCACCAAAGCCAGCAAAAAAGTCAATAATCGATACCTAAAACCTGAGTTGTACTACTTCTTATTGGCTATTACATCAACTTAGAAGCTTCATATGTGCTCTACTATGGAGCTTTTAGTGTCTCCGCATACCGCAGCACGCGACATAGCTTTGCAGACAATAAACGTAACCGTTTCAGACAGAAGAGCGGCCAATGCGACGATCTGGCTTTAAGTCGATTCGATTAAAATGACGAAAACTGACGGATTTCTCAGGTTTTTACTACATATGAATACTTTTCACATTCTCCTGTGCAACGCGGCTGCTAGTCCTCCTTCCATGCAAAATCTTAAGTTCCTAGCTCATGTCCAAGGCATCAACGAAGGGTAAAAAGTCAATAATCGATAACTAAAACTTGAATTGTACTACTTCTTACTGGCTATTACATCAACTTAGAAGCTTCATCTGTTTTCTACTATGGTGCTTTTATTGTCTCCACATACCGCAGCACTTGACATAGCTTTGCAGACGATAAGTACAACTGTTTCAGAGAGGAGGGCGGCCAATGTGACGATCTGGCTTTAAGTCGATTCGATAACAAATTACGGAAACGGACGGATTTATCAGGTTTTTACTACATATGAACACTTTTCACATTCTCCCGTGCAACTCGGCAGCTAGTCCTCCTTTCATGAAAAATCTTAAGTTCTTAGCTCATGTCCAAGGCACCAAAGAAGGGTAAAAGGTCAATAATCGATACCTAAAACTTGAATTGTACTACTTCTTACTGGCTATTACATCAACTTAGTAGCTTCATCTGTGCTCTACTATGGTGCTTTTAGTGTCTCGGCATACCGCAGCGCGTGACATAGCTTTGCAGACGATAAATGTATCCGTTTCAAACAGAAGAGCGGCCAATGTGACGATCTGACTTTAAGTCGATTCGATAACAAATGAAGAAAACTGACGGATTTCTCAGGTTTTTACTACATAAGAACACTTTTTACATTCTCCCGTGCAACTCGGCTGCTAGTCCTCCTTTCATGCAGAATCTTAATGTCCTAGCTCATCTCCAAGGCACCAAAGCCAGCAAAAAAGTCAATAATCGATACCTAAAACCTGAGTTGTACTACTTCTTACTGGCTATTACATCAACTTAGAAGCTTCATCTGTGTTCTACTATGGTGCTTTTAGTGTGTCCGCATACCGCAGCACGCGACATAGCTTTGCAGACAATAAACGTAACCGTTTCAGACAGAAGAACGGCCAAAGTGACGATCTGGCTTGAAGTCGATTCGATAACAAATGAAGAATACGGACGGATTTCTCAGGTTTTTACTACATTTGAAAACTTTTCACATTCTCCCGTGCAACGCGGCTGCTAGTCCTCCGTTCATGAAAAATCTTAAGTTCTTAGCTTATGTCCAAGGCCCCAAAGAAGGGTAAAAAGTCAATGATCAATACCTAAAACTTGAATTGTACTACTTCTTACTGGCTATTACATCAACTTAGAAGCTTCATCTGTGCTCTACTACGGTGCTTTTATTGACTCCGCATACCGCAGCACGCAACATAGCTTTGCAGATGATAAGTACAACCGTTTCAGAGAGGAGAACGGCCAATGTGACGATCTGGCTCTAAGTCGACTCGACAACAAATGAGGAAAACGGACGGATTTTTTCAGGTTTTTCCTACATATGAACAATTTCACATTCTCCCAGGCAACGCGGCTGCTAGTCCTCCTTTCATGCAAAATCATAAGTCCCTAGCTCATGTCCAAGGCACCAAAGAAGGGTAAAAAGTCAATAATCGACACCTACAACTTGAATTGTACTACTTCTTCCTGGCTATTACATCAACTTAGAAGCTTCATCTGTGTTCTGCTATGGTGCTTTTAGTGTCTCCGCATACCGCAGCACGCGACATAGCTTTGCAATAGATAAGTACAACCGTTTCAGAGACAAGAGCGGCCAATGTGACGATCTGGCTTTAAGTCGATTCGATAACAAATGACGAAAACGGACGGATTTCTCAGGTTTTTACTACATATGAACACTTTTCACATTCTCCCGTGCAACTCGGCCGCTAGTCATCCTTTCATGCAAAATCTTAAGTTCTTAGCTCATGTCCAAGGCACCAAAGAAGGATAAAAAGTCAATAATCGATACCTAAAACTTAAATTGTACTACTTTTTAATAGCTATTACTTCAACTTAAGAGCTTCATCTGTGTTCTACTATGGTGCTTTTTGTGTCTCAGCTTACCGCAGCACGCGACATAGCTTTGCAGATGATAAATGTAACCGTTTCAGACAGAAGATCGGCCAATGTGACGATATGGCTTTAAGTCGATTCGATAACAAATGACGAAAACGGACGGATTTCTCAGGTTTTTAATACATATGAACACTTTTCACATTCTCCCGTGTAACGCGGCTGATAGACCTCCCTTCATGCAGAATCTTAAGGTCCTAGCTCATGTCCAAGGCACCAAAGCCAGCAAAAAAGTCAATAATCGATACCTAAAACCTGAGTTGTACTACTTCTTATTGGCTATTACATCAACTTAGAAGCTTCATATGTGCTCTACTATGGTGCTTTTAGTGTCTCCGCATACCGCAGCACGCGACATAGCTTTGCAGACAATAAACGTAACCGTTTCAAACAGAAGAGCGGCCAATGCGACGATCTGGCTTTAAGTCGATTCGATTAAAATGACGAAAACTGACGGATTTCTCAGGTTTTTACTACATATGAACACTTTTCACATTCTCCCGTGCAACTCGGCTGCTAGTCCTCCTTTCATGCAATATCTTAAGTTCCTAGCTCAAGTCCAAATCAGCAAAGAAGGGTAAAAAGTCAATAATCGATACCTAAAACTTGAATTCTACTGCTTCTTACTGGCTATTACATCAACTTAGAAGCTTCATCTGTGTTCTACTATGGTGCTTTTAGTGTCTCCGCATACCGCAGCACGCGACATAGCTTTGCAGACAATAAACGTATCCGTTTCAGACAGAAGAACGGCCAATGTGACGATCTGGCTTGAAGTCGATTCGATAACAAATGACGAAAACTGACGGATTTCTCAGGTTTTTACTACATATGAAACTTTTCACATTCTCCCATGCAACGCGTCTGCTAGTCCTTCTTTCATGCAAAATCATAAGTCCCTAGCTCATGTCCAAGGCACCAAAGAAGGGTAAAAAGTCAATAATCGATATCAAAAACGTGAATTTTACTACTTCTTACTGGCTATTAATTCAACTTAGAAGCTTCATCTGTGTTCTACTATGGTGCGTTTAGTGTCTCCACATACCGCAGCACGCGACATAGCTTTGCAGACGATGAGTACAACTGTTTCAAAGCGAAGAGCGGCTAATGTGACGATCTGGCTTTAAGTCGATTCGATAACAAATGAAGAATACGGACGGATTTCTCAGGTTTTTACTACATTTGAAAACTTTTCACATTCTCCCGTGCAACGTTGGCTAATAGTCCTAATTTCATGCTAAATCTTAAGTTCTTAGCTCATGTCCAACGCACCAAAGAAGGGTAAAAAGTCAATAATCGATACCTAAAACTTGAATTGTACTACTTCTTCCCGGCTATTACATCAACTTAGAACTTTCATCTGTGTTCTACTATGGTGCTTTCAGTGTCTCCGCATGCCGCAGCACGCGACATAGCTTTGCAGACGATAAGTACAACCGTATCAGAGCGAAGAGCGGCTAATGTGACGATCTGGCTTTAAGTCGATTCGATAACAAATGAAGAAAATGGACGGATTTCTCAGATTTTTACTACATATGAACACTTTTCACATTCTCCCGTGTAACGCGGCTGCTAGTCCTCCTTCCATGCAATATCTTAAGTTCCTAACTCATGACCAATGCACCAAAGAAGGGTAAAAAGCCAATAATCGATACCTAAAACTTGAATTGTACTACTTCTTACTGGCAATTACATCAACTTACAAGCTTCATCTGTGTTCTACTATGGTGCTTTTAGTGTCTCCGCATACCGCAGCACGCGACATAGCTTTGCAGACAATAAACGTAACCGTTTCAGACAGAAGTGCGGCCAATGCGACGATCTGGCTTTAAGTCGATTCGATTAAAATGACGAAAACTGACGGATTTCTCAGGTTTTTACTACATATGAACACTTTTCACATTCTCCTGTGCAACGCGGCTGCTAGTCCTCCTTCCATGCAAAATCTTAAGTTCCTAGCTCATGTCCAAGGCATCAAAGAAGGGTAAAAAGTCAATAATCGATAACTAAAACTTGAATTGTACTACTTCTTACTGGCTATTACATTAACTTAGAACCTTCATCTGTGTTCTACTATGGTGCTTTTAGTGTCTCCGCATGCCGCAGCACGCGACATAGCTTTGCAGACGATAAGTACAACCGTTTCAGAGCGACGAGCGGCTAATGTGACGATCTGGCTTTAAGTCGATTCGATAACAAATGAAGAAAATGGACGGATTTCTCAGATTTTTTCTATATATGAACACTTTTCACATTCTCCCGTGTAACGCGGCTGCTAGTCCTCCCTTTATGCAGAATCTTAAGGTCCTAGCTCATGTCCAAGGCACCAAAGCCAGCAAAAAAGTCAATAATCGATACCTAAAACCTGAGTTGTACTACTTCTTATTGGCTATTACATCAACTTGAAAGCTTCATCTGTGCTCTACTATGGTGCTTTTAGTGTCTCCGCATACCGCAGCACGCGACATAGCTTTGCAGACGATAACTACAACTGTTTCAGAGTGGAGGGCGGCCAATGTGACGATCTGGCTTTAAGTCGATTCGACAACAAATTACGGAAACGGACGGATTTATCAGGTTTTTACTACATATGAACACTTTTCACATTCTCCCGTGCAACTCGGCTGCTAGTCCTCCTTTCATGCAATATCTTAAGTTCCTAGCTCAAGTCCAAATCAGCAAAGAAGGGTAAAAAGTCAATAATCGATACCTAAAACTTGAAGTCTACTACTTCTTACTGGCTATTACATCAACTTAGAAGCTTCATCTGTGTTCTACTATGGTGCTTTTAGTGTCTCCGCATACCGCAGCACGCGACATAGCTTTGCAGACAATAAACGTAACCGTTTCAGACAGAAGAACGGCCAATGTGACGATCTGGCTTGAAGTCGATTCGATAACAAATGACGAAAACTGACGGATTTCTCAGGTTTTTACTACATATGAAACTTTTCACATTCTCCCATGCAACGCGTCTGCTAGCCCTTCTTTCATGCAAAATCATAAGTCCCTAGCTCATGTCCAAGGCACCAAAGAAGGGTAAAAAGTCAATAATCGATATCAAATACGTGAATTTTACTACTTCTTACTGGCTATTAATTCAACTTAGAAGCTTCATCTGTGTTCTACTATGGTGCGTTTAGTGTCTCCACATACCGCAGCACGCGACATAGCTTTGCAGACGATGAGTACAACTGTTTCAAAGCGAAGAGCGGCTAATGTGACGATCTGGCTTTAAGTCGATTCGATAACAAATGAAGAATACGGACGGATTTCTCAGGTTTTTACTACATTTGAAAACTTTTCACATTCTCCCGTGCAACGCGGCTGCTAGTCCTCCGTTCATGAAAAATGTTAAGTTCCTAGCTCATGTCCAAGCCACCAAAGAAGGGTAAAAAGTCAATAATCGATACCTAAAACTTGAATTGTACTACTTCTTACTGGCTATTACATCAACTTAGAAGCTTCATCTGTGCTCTACTATGGTGCTTTTATTGACTCCGCATACCGCAGCACGCGACATAGCTTTGCAGATGATAAGTACAACCGTTTCAGAGAGGAGAACGGCCAATGTGACGATCTGGCTCTAAGTCGACTCGACAACAAATGACGAAAACTGACGGATTTTTTTTAGGTTTTTCCTACATATTAACAATTTCACATTCTCCCTTGCAACGCGGCTGCTAGTCCTCCTTTCATGCAAAATCATAAGTCCCTAGCACATGTCCAAGGCACCAAAGAAGGGTAAAAAGTCAATAATCGATACCTACAACTTGAATTGTACTACTTCTTACTAGCTATTACATCAACTTAGTAGTTTCATCTGTGTTCTACTATGGTGCATTTTGTGTCTCCGCATAACGCAGCACGCGACATAGCTTTGCAGACGATAAACGTAACCGTTTCAGACAGAAGAGCGGCCAATGTGACCATCTTTCTTTAAGTCGATTTGATAACATATGACGAAAACGGAAGGATTTCTCAGGTTTTTCCTACATATGAACACTTTTCACATTCTCACGCTCAACGCGGCTGCTAATCCTCCTTTCATGCAAATTCATAAGTCCGTAGCTCATGTCCAAGGCACCAAAGAAATGTAAAAAGTCAATAATCGATAAATAAAACTTGAATTGTACTACTTCTTACTACCTATTACATCAACTTAGGAGCTTCATCTGTTTTCTACTATGGTGCTTTTTGTGTCTCCGCATACCGCAGCACGCGACATAGCTTTGCAGATGATAAATGTAACCGTTTCAGACAGAAGAGCGGCCAATGTGACGATCTGGCTTTAAGTCGACTCGATAACAAATGACGAAAACGGACGATTTCTCAGGTTTTTACTACATATGAAACTTTTCACATTCTCCCATGCAACGCGTCTGCTAGTCCTCCTTTCATGCAAAATCATAAGTCCCTAGCTCATGTCCACGGCACCAAAGACGGGTAAAAAGTCAATAATCGATACCTAAAACTTGAATTTTCCTACTTCTTCCTAGCTATTACATGCAAAATCTGAAGTTCCTACCTCATGTCCAATGCACCAAAGAAGCGTCAAAAGTCAATAATCGATACTTAAAACTTGAATTGTACTACTTCTTACTGGCTATTACATCAACTTAGAAGCTTCATCTGTGTTCTACTATGGTGCTTTTATTGTCTCCGCATACCGCAGCACGTGAAATAGCTTTGCAGACGATAAGTACTACTGTTTCAGAGAGGAGATGGCCAATGTGACGATCTGGCTTTAAGTCAATTCGATAACAAATTACGAAAACGGACGGATTTATTACGTTTTTACTACATAAGAACACTTTTCACATTCTCCCGTGCAACTCGGCTGCTAGTCCTCCTTTCATGCAGAATCTTAAGGTCCTAGCTCATGTCAAAGGCACCAAAGCCAGCAAAAAAGTCAATAATCGATACCTAAAACCTGAGTTGTACTACTTCTTACTGGCTATTACATCAACTTAGAAACTTCATCTGTGTTCTACTATGGTGCTTTTAGTGTCTACGCATACCGCAGCACGCGACATAGCTTTGCAGACAATAAACGTAACCGTTTCAGACAGAAGAGCGGCCAATGTGGCGATCTGGCTTGAAGTCGATTCGATAACAAATGACGAAAACTGACGGATTTCTCAGGTTTTTACTACATATGAAACTTTTCACATTCTCCCATGCAACGCGTCTGCTAGTCCTCCTTTCATGCAAAATCATAAGTCCCTAGCTCATGTCCAAGGCACCAAAGAAGGGTAAAAAGTCAATAATCGATACCTAAAACTTGAATTGTGCTACTTCTTACTAGCTATTACATGAACTTAGGAGCTTCATCTGTGTTCTACGATGGTGCATTTTCGTGTCTCCGCATACCGCAGCACGCGACACAGCTTTGCAGATGATAAATGTAACCGTTTCAGACAGAAGAGCGGCCAATGTGACGATCTGGCTTTAAGTCGACTCGATAACAAATGACGAAAACGGACGGATTTCTCAGGTTTTTCCTACATATGAACACTTTTCACATTCTCCCGTGCAACTCGGCTGCTAGTCCACGTTTCATGCAATATCTAAAGTTCCTAGCTCATGTCCAAGGCACCAAAGAAGGGTAAAAAGTCAATAATCGATACCTAAAACTTGAATTCTACTACTTCTTACTGGCTATTACATCAACGTGGAAGCTTCATCTGAGTTCTACTATGAGCTTTTAGTGTCTCCCCATACAGCAGCACGCGACATAGCTTTGCAGACATTAAACGTAACCGTTTCAGACAGAAGTGCGGCCAATGTGACGATCTGGCTTTAAGTCGATTCGATAACAAATGACGAAAACTGACGGATTTCTCAGGTTTTTACTACATATGAAAACTTTTCATATTCTCCCGTGCAACTCGGCTGCTAGTCCTCCTTTCATGCAAAATGTGAAGTTCCTAGCTCATGTCCAATGCACCGAAGAAGTGTAAAAAGTCAATAATCGATACTTAAAGTTGAATTGTACTACTTCTTACTGGCTATTACATCAAATTAGAAGCTTCATCTGTGTTATACTATGGTGCTTTTATTGTCTCCGCATACCGCAGCACGTGAAATAGCTTTGCAGACGATAAGTACTACTGTTTCAGAGAGGAGATGGCCAATGTGACGATCTGGCTCTAAGTCGCTCGACAACAAATGACGAAAACGGACGGATTTCTCAGGTTTTTCCTACATATGAACACTTTTCATATTCTCCCATGCAACGCGGCTGCTAGTCCTCCTTTCATGCAAAATCATAATCCCTAGCTCATGTCCAAGGCATTAAAGAAGGGTAAAAAGTCAATAATCGATAGCTAAAACTAGAATTGTACTACTTCTTACTGGCTATTACATCAACTTAGAAGCTTCATCTGTGTTCTACTATGGTTCTTTTAGTATCTCCGCATACCGCAGCACGTGACATTGCTTTGCAGACGATAAGTAAACTGTTTCAGAGAGGAGATGGCCAATGTGACGATCTGGCTTAAGTCGATTCGATAACAAATTACGAAAACGGACGGATTTCTCACGTTTTTACTACATAAGAACACTTTTTACACATTCTCCCGTGCAACTCGGCTGCTAGTCCTCCTTTCATGCAGAATCTTAAGGTCCTACCTCATGTCCAAGGCACCAAAGCCAGCAAAAAAGTCAATAATCGATACCAAAACCTGAGTTGTACTACTTCTTACTGGCTATTACATCAACTTAGAAACTTCATCTGTGTTCTACTATGGTGCTTTTAGTGTCTACGCATACCGCAGCACGCGACATAGCTTTGCAGACAATAAACGTAACCGTTTCAGACAGAAAAGCGGCCAATGTGGCGATCTGGCTTGAAGTCGATTCGATAACAAATGACGAAAACTGACGGATTTCTCAGGTTTTTACTACATATGAAACTTTTCACATTCTCCCATGCAACGCGTCTGCTAGTCCTCCTTTCATGCAAAATCATAAGTCCCTAGCTCATGTCCACGGCACCAAAGAAGGGTAAAAAGTCAATAATCGATACCTAAAACTTGAATTTTTCTACTTCTTCCTAGCTATTACATCAACTTAGGAGCTTCATCTGTGTTCTACTATGGTGCTTTTTGCGTCTCCGCATACCGCAGCACTTGACATTGCTTTGCAGACGATAAAAGTACCTGTTTCAGACAGCAGAGCGGCCAAGGTGACGACCTGGCTTTAAGTCGACTCGATAACAAACTACGAAAACGGACGGATTTCTCATATTTTTCCTACATATGAACACTTTTCACGTTCTCCCATGCAACGCGGCTGCTAGTCCTCCTTTCATGCGATATCAAAAGTCCATAGCTCATGTCCAAGGCACCAAAGAAGGGTAAAAAGTCAATAATCGACACCTAAAACTTGAATTGTACTACTTCTTACTACCTATTACATGAACTTAGGAGCCTCATCTGTGTTCTACGATGGTGCATTTTCGTGTCTCCGCATTCCGCAGCACGCGACATAGCTTTGCAGATGATAAATGTAACCGTTTCAGACAGAAGAGCGGCCAATGTGACGATCTGGCTTTAAGTCGACTCGATAACAAATAACGAAAACGGACGGATTTCTCAGGTTTTTCCTACATATGAACACTTTTCACATTCTCCCGTGCAACTCGGCTGCTAGTCCAAGTTTCATGCAATATCTTAAGTTCCTAGCTCATGTCCAAGGCACCAAAGAAGGGTAAAAAGTCAATAATCGATACCTAAAACTTGAATTCTACTACTTCATACTGGCTATTACATCAACTTAGAAGCTTCATCTGTGTTCTACTTTGAGCTTTTAGTGTCTCCCCATACCGCAGCACGCGACATAGCTTTGCAGACAATAAACGTAACCGTTTCAGACAGAAGAGCGGCCAATGTGAAGATCTGGCTTTAAGTCGATTCGATAACAAATGACGAAAACTGACGGATTTCTCAGGTTTTTACTACATATGAAAACTTTTCATATTCTCCCGTGCAACTCGGCTGCTAGTCCTCCTTTCATGCAAAATGTGAAGTTCCTAGCTCATGTCCAATGCACCGAAGAAGTGTAAAAAGTCAATAATCGATACTTAAAATTTGAATTGTACTACTTCTTACTGGCTATTACATCAACTTAGAAGCTTCATCTGTGTTATACTATGGTGCTTTTATTGTCTCCGCATACCGCAGCACGTGAAATAGCTTTGCAGACGATAAGTACTACTGTTTCACAGAGGAGATGGCCAATGTGACAATGTGGCTTTAAGTCGATTCGATAACAAATTACGAAAACGGACGGATTTATCACGTTTTTACTACATAAGAACACTTTTAACATTCTCCAGTGCAACTCGGCTGCTAGTCCTCCTTTCATGCAGAATCTTAAGGTCCTAGCTCTTGTCCAAGGCACCAAAGCCAGCAAAAAAGTCAATAATCGATACCTAAAACCTGAGTTGTACTACTTCTTACTGGCTATTACATCAACTTAGAAACTTCATCTGTGTTCTACTATGGTGGTTTTATTGTCTCCGCATACCGCAGCACGCGACATAGCTTTGCAGATCATAAGTACAACCGTTTCAGAGAGGAGAGCGGCCAGTGTGACGATCTAGCTCTAAGTCGACTCGACAACAAATGACGAAAACGGACGGATTTCTCAGGTTTTTCCTACATATGAACACTTTTCATATTCTCCCATGCAACGCGGCTGCTAGTCCTCCTTTCATGCAAAATCAAAATCCCTAGCTCATGTCCAAGGCATTAAAGAAGGGTAAAAAGTCAATAATCGATATCTAAAACTAGAATTGTACTACTTCTTACTGGCTATTACATCAACTTAGAAGCTTCATCTGTGTTCTACTATGGTTCTTTTAGTATCTCCGCATACCGCAGCACGAGACATTGTTTGCAGACGATAAGTAAACTGTTTCAGAGAGGAGAGCGGCCAGTGTGACGATCTGGCTCTAAGTCGACTCGACAACAAATGACGAAAATGGACGGATTTCTAAGGTTTTTCCTACATATGAACACTTTTCACATTCTCCCATGCAACGCGGCTGCTACAACTCCTTTCATGCAAAATCAAAATCCCTAGCTCATGTCCAAGGCATTAAAGAAGGGTAAAAAGTCAATAATCGATATCCAAAACTTGAATTGTACTACTTCTTACTAGCTATTACATCAACTTAGAAGTTTCATCTGTGTTCTACTATGGTGCATTTAGTGTCTCCGCATAACGCAGCACGCGACATAGCTTTGCAGACGATAAACGTAACCGTTTCAGATAGAAGAGCGGCCAATGTGACGATCTGGCTTTAAGTCGATTCGATAACAAATGACGAAAACTGACGGATTTCTCAGGTTTTTACTACATATGAACACTTTTCACATTCTCCCGTGCTACGCGGCTGCTAGTCCTCCTTCCATGCAAAATCGGAAGTTTCTAGCTTATGTCCAATGCACCAAAGAATGGTAAAAAGTCAATAAACGATACTTAAAACTTGAATTGTACTACTCCTTACTGGCTATTAAATCAACTTAGAAGCTTCATCAGTGTTCTACTATGGTGCTTTTAGTGTCTCCGCATACCGCACCACGCGACATACCTTATCAGACAATAAACTTAACCGTTTCAGAAAGAAGAGCGGCCAATTTGACGATCTGGCTTTAAGTCGATTCGATAACAAATGACGAACACGGATGGATTTCTCAGGCTTTTACCACATATGAAAGCTTTTCACATTCTCCCGTGCAACGCGACTGCTAGTCCTCCTTTCATGAAAAATCTTAAGCTCTTAGCTCATGTCCAAGGCACCAAAGAAATGTAAAAAGTCAATAATCGATACTTAAAGCTTGAATTGTACTACTTCTTACTGGCTATTACATCAACTTAGAAGCTTCATCTGTGTTCTACTATGGTGCTTTTATTGTCTCCGCATACCGCAGCACGTGAAATAGCTTTGCAGACGATAAGTACTACTGTTTCACAGAGGAGATGGCCAATGTGACGATCTGGCTTTAAGTCGATTCGATAACAAATTACGAAAACGGACGGATTTCTCACGTTTTTACTACATAAGAACACTTTTCACATTCTCCCGTGCAACTCGGCTGCTAGTCTTCCTTTCGTGCAGAATCTTAAGGTCCTAGCTCATGTCCAAGGCACCAAAGCCAGCAAAAAAGTCAATAATCGATACCTAAAACCTGAGTTGTACTACTTCTTACTGGCTATTACATCAACTTAGAAACTTCATCTGTGTTCTACTATGGTGCTTTTATTGTCTCCGCATACCGCAGCACGCGACATAGCTTTGCAGATGATAAGTACAACCGTTTCAGAGAGGAGAGCGGCCAGTGTGACGATCTGGCTCTAAGTCGACTCGACAACAAATGACGAAAACGGACGGATTTCTCAGGTTTTTCCTACATATGAACACTTTTCATATTCTCCCATGCAACGCGGCTGCTAGTCCTCCTTTCATGCAAAATCATAATCCCTAGCTCATGACCAAGGCATTAAAGAAGGGTAAAAAGTCAATAATCTATATCTAAAACTTGAATTGTACTACTTCTTACTGGCTATTACATCAACTTAGAAGCTTCATCTGTGGTCTACTAAGGTTCTTTTAGTATCTCTGCATACCGCAGCACGTGACATTGCTTTGCAGACGATAACTACAACTGTTTCAGTGAGGAGAGCGGCCAGTGTGACGATCTGGCTCTAAGTCGACTCGGGAACAAATGACGAAAACGGACGGATTTCTCAGGTTTTACCTACATATGAACACTTTTCACATTCTCCCATGCAACGCGGCTGCTACAACTATTTTCATGCAAAATCATAATCCCTAGCTCACGTCCAAGGCATTAAAAAAGGGTAAAAAGTCAATAATCGATATCTAAAACTTGAATTGTACTACTTCTTACTAGCTATTACATCAACTTAGAAGTTTCATCTGTGTTCTACTATGGTGCATTTAGTGTCTCCGCATAACGCAGCACGCGACATAGCTTTGCAGACGATAAACGTAACCGTTTCAGATAGAAGAGCGGCCAATGTGACGATCTGGCTTTAAGTCGATTCGATAACAAATGACGAAAACTGACGGATTTCTCAGGTTTTTACTACATATGAACACTTTTCACATTCTCCCGTGCTACGCGGCTGCTAGTCCTCCTTCCATGCAAAATCGGAAGTTTCTAGCTTATGTCCAATGCACCAAAGAATGGTAAAAAGTCAATAAACGATACTTAAAACTTGAATTGTACTACTCCTTACTGGCTATTACATCAACTTAGAAGCTTCATCAGTGTTCTACTATGGTGCTTTTAGTGTCTCCGCATACCGCACCACGCGACATACCTTATCAGACAATAAACTTAACCGTTTCAGAAAGAAGATCGGCCAATTTGACGATCTGGCTTTAAGTCGATTCGATAACAAATGACGAACACGGATGGATTTCTCAGGCTTTTACCACATATGAAAGCTTTTCACATTCTCCCGTGCAACGCGACTGCTAGTCCTCCTTTCATGAAAAATCTTAAGCTCTTAGCTCATGTCCAAGGCACCAAAGAAATGTAAAAAGTCAATAATCGATACTTAAAACTTGAATTGTACTACTTCTTACTGGCTATTACATCAACTTAGAAGCTTCATCTGTGTTATACTATGGTGCTTTTATTGTCTCCGCATACCGCAGCACGTGAAATAGCTTTGCAGACGATAAGTACTACTGTTTCACAGAGGAGATGGCCAATGTGACGATCTGGCTTTAAGTCGATTCGATAACAAATTACTAAAACGGACGGATTTCTCACGTTTTTACTACATAAGAACACTTTTCACATTCTCCCGTGCAACTCGGCTGCTAGTCCTCCTTTCATGCAGAATCTTAAGGTCCTAGCTCATGTCCAAGGCACCAAAGCCAGCAAAAAAGTCAATAATCGATACCTAAAACCTGAGTTGTACTACTTCTTACTGGCTATTACATCAACTTAGAAACTTCATCTGTGTTCTACTATGGTGCTTTTATTGTCTCCGCATACCGCAGCACGCGACATAGCTTTGCAGATGATAAGTACAACCGTTTCAGAGAGGAGAGCGGCCAGTGTGACGATCTGGCTCTAAGTCGACTCGACAACAAATGACGAAAACGGACGGATTTCTCAGGTTTTTCCTACATATGAACACTTTTCATATTCTCCCATGCAACGCGGCTGCTAGTCCTCCTTTCATGCAAAATCATAATCCCTAGCTCATGACCAAGGCATTAAAGAAGGGTAAAAAGTCAATAATCGATATCTAAAACTTGAATTGTACTACTTCTTACTGGCTATTACATCAACTTAGAAGCTTCATCTGTGGTCTACTAAGGTTCTTTTAGTATCTCTGCATACCGCAGCACGTGACATTGCTTTGCAGACGATAAGTACAACTGTTTCAGTGAGGAGAGCGGCCAGTGTGACGATTTGGCTCTAAGTCGACTCGGGAACAAATGACGAAAACGGACGGATTTCTCAGGTTTTACCTACATATGAACACTTTTCACATTCTCCCATGCAACGCGGCTGCTAGTACTCCTTTCATGCAAAATACTAATCCCTAGCTCATGTCCAAGGCATTAAAGAAGGGTAAAAAGTCAATAATTGATACCTAAAACTTGAATTGTACTACTTCTTACTAGCTATTACATCAACTTAGGAGTTTCATCTGTGTTCTACTATGGTGCATTTAGTGTCTCCGCATAACGCAGCACGCGACATAGCTTTGCAGACGATAAACGTAACCGTTTCAGACAGAAGAGCGGCCAATGTGTTGATCTGGCTTTAAGTCGATTCGTTAACAAATGACAAAAACTGACGGATTTCTCAGGTTTTTCCTACATATGAAACTCTTCACATTCTCCCATTCTACGCGTCTGCTAGTCCTCCTTTCATGCAAAATCATAAGTCCCTAGCTCATGTCCAAGGCACCAAAGAAATGTAAAAAGTCAATAATCGATACCTAAAACTTGAATTTTTCTACTTCTTCCTAGCTATTACATCAACTTAGGAGCTTCATCTGTGTTCTACTATGGTGCTTTTTGTGTCTCCGCATACCGCAGCACGCGACATAGCTTTGCAGACAATAAACGTAATCGTTTCAGAAAGAAGAGCGGCCAATTTGACGATCTGGCTTTATGTCGAATCGATAACAAATGACGAACACGGACGGATTTCTCAGGCTTTTACTACATATGAAAACTTTTCACATTCTCTCGTGCAACGCGGCTGATAGTCCTCCTTTCATGAAAAATCTTAACTTCTTAGCTCATGTCCAAGGCACCAAAGAAGAGTAAAAAGTCAATTATCGATACCTAAAACTTGAATTGTACTACTTTTTACTGGCTATTACATCAACTTGCAAGCTTCATCTGTGTTCTACTAGTGTGCTTGTATTGTCTCCGCATACCGCAGCACGCGACATAGCTTTGCAGACAATAAACGTAACCGTTTCAGACATAAGAGCGGCCAATGTGACGATCTGGCTTTAAGTCGATTCGATAACAAATGACGAAAACTGACGGATTTCTCAGGTTTTTACTACATATGAACACTTTTCACATTCTCCCATGCAACGGGGCTGCTAGTCCTCCTTTCATGCAAAATCTTAAGGTCCTAGCTTATGTCCAAGGCACCAAAGCCGTCTAAAATGTCAATAATCGGTAACTAAAAATTGCATTGCACTACTTCTTATTGGCTATTACATCAACGTAGAAGCTTCATATGTGTTCTACTATGGTGCGTTTAGTGTCTCCGCATAATGCAGCACGCGACATAGCTTTGCAGACGATAAATGTAATCGTTTCAGAAAGAAGAGCGGCCAATGTGACGATCTGGTTTAAAGTCGATTCGTTAACAAATGACGAAAACGGTCGGATTTCTCAGGTTTTAACTACATATGAACACTTTTCACATTCTCCCATGCAACGGGGCTGGTAGTCTTCCTTTCATGCAGAATCTTAAGGTTCTAGCTCATGTCCAAGGCACCAAAGCCAGCAAAAATATCAATAATCGATACCTAAAACCTGAGTTGTACTACTTCTTACTGGCTATTACATCAAGATAGAAGCTTCATCTGTGTTCTACTATTCTGCTTTTAGTGTCTCCGCATACCGCAGCTCGCGACATAGCTTTGCAGACAAGAAACGTAAACGTTACAGACAGAAGAGCGGCCAATGTGACGATCTGGCTTTAAGTCGATTCGATAACAAATGACGAATACTGACGGATTTCTCAGGTTTTTACTACATAAGAACACTTTTTACATTCTCCCGTGCAACTCGGCTGCTAGTCCTCCTTTCATGCAAATTCAAAAATCCCTAGCTCATGTCCAAGGCACCAAAGAAGGGTAAAAAGTCAATAATCGATACCTAAAACTTGAATTGTACTACTTCTTACTAGCTATTACATGAATTTAGGAGCTTCATCTGTGTTCTACTATGGTGCATTTTTGTGTCTCCGCATACCACAGCACGCGACATTGCTTTGCAGACGATAAGTGTAACCGTTTCAGACAGCAGAGCGGCCAAGGTGACGAACTGGCTTTAAGTCAACTCGATAACAAATGACGAAAACGGACGGATTTCTCAGGCTTTTACTACATATGAACACTTTTCACATTCTCCCATGCAACGCGGCTGCTAGTCCTCCTTTCATGCAAAATCAAAAATCCCTAGCTCATGTCCAAGGCACCAAAGAAGGGTAAAAAGTCAATAATCGATACCTAAAACTTGAATTGTACTACTTCTTACTAGCTATTACATGAATTTAGGAGCTTCATCTGTGTTCTACTATGGTGCATTTTTGTGTCTCCGCATACCGCAGCACGCGACATAGCTTTGCAGACGATAAATGTAACCGTTTCAGACAGAAGAGCGGCCAATGTGACGATCTGGCTTTAAGTCGATTCGATAACAAATGACGAAAACGGACGGTTTTCTCAGGTTTTTACTACATATGAACACTTTTCACATTCTCCCGTGCAACTCGGCTGCTAGTCCACGTTTCATGCAATATCTTAAGTTCCTAGCTCATGTCCAAGGCACCAAAGAAGGGTAAAAAGTCAATAATCGACACCTAAAACTTGAATTGTACTACATCTTATTGGCTATTACATCAACTTAGAAGCTTCATCTGTGTTCTTCTATGGTACTTTTAGTGTCTCCGCATACCACAGCACGCGGCATAGCTTTGCAGACGATAAATGTAACCGTTTCAGACAGAAGAGCGGCCAATGTGACGATACGGCTTTAAGTCGATTCGATAACATATGACGAAAACGGACGGATTTCTAAGGTTTTTACTACATATGAACACTTTTCACATTCTCCCGTGAAACGTGGCTGCTAGTCCTAATTTCATGCAAAATCTTAAGTTCTTAGCTCATGTCCAAGGCACCAAAGAGGGGTTGAAAGTCAATAATCGATACGTAAAACTTGAATTGTACTACCTCTTCCTTGCTATTACATCAACTTAGAAGCTTGATCTGTGTTCTACTATGGTGCTTTTAGTGTCTCCGCATACCGCAGCACGCGACATAGCTTTGCAGACGATAAGTACAACCGTTTCAGGGCGAATAGCGGGGTAATGTGACGATCTGGCTTTAAGTCGATTCGATAACAAATGACGAAAACTGACGGATTTCTCAGGTTTTTCCTACATATGAACACTTTTCACATTCTCCCGTGCAACTCGGCTGCTATTCCTCCTTTCATGAAATATCTTAAGTTCCTAGCTCATGGCCAAGGCACCAAAGAAGGGTAAAAAGTCAATAATCTATACCTAAAACTTGAATTCTACTACTCCTTACTGGCCATTACATCAACTTAGAAGCTTCATCTGTGTTCTTCTATGGTACTTTTAGTGTCTCCGCATACCGCAGCACGCGACATAGCTTTGCAGACGATAAATGTATCCGTTTCACACAGAAGAGTGGCCAATGTGACGATCTGGCTTTAAGGCGATTCGATAACAAATGACGAAAACGGACGAATATCTCAGGTTTTTACTACATTTGAACACTTTTCACATTTTCCCGTGCAACTAGGCTGCTATTCCTCCTTTCATGAAATATCTTAAGTTCCTAGCTCATGTCCAAGGCACCAAAGAAGGGTAAAAAGTCAATAATCTATACCTAAAACTTGAATTCTACTACTTCTTATTGGCCATTACATCAACTTAGAAGCTTCATCTGTGTTCTTCTATGGTACTTTTTGTGTCTCCGCATACCGCAGCACGCGACATAGCTTTGCAGACGATAAATGTATCCGTTTCAGACAGAAGAGCGGCCAATGTGACGATCTGGCTTTAAGGCGATTCGATAACAAATTACGAAAACGGACGGATATCTCAGATTTTTACTACATTTGAACACTTTTCACATTCTCCCGTGCAACTCGGCTGCTAGTCCTCCGTTCATGCAATATCTTAAGTTAATAGCTCAAGTCCAAGGCACCAAAGAAGGGTTAAATGTCAATAATCGATACCTAAAACTTGAGTTCTACTACTTCTTACTGGCTATTACATCAACTTAGAATCTTCATCTGTGTTCTACTATGGTGCATTTAGTGTCTCCGTATAACGCAGCACGCGACATAGCCTTGCAGACGATAAACGTAACCGTTTCAGACAGAAGAGCGGCCAATGTGACGAACTGGCTTTAAGTCGATTCGATAACGAATGAAGAATACGGACGGATTTCTCAGGTTTTTACTACATATGAACACTTTTCACATTCTCGCGTGCAACGCGGCTGCTAGTCCTCCTTTCATGCAAAATCATAATCCCTAGCTCATGTCCAAGGCACCAAAGAAATGTAAAATGTCAATAATCGATACGTAAAACTTGAATTGTACTACTTCTTACTACCTATTACATCAACTTAGGAGCTTCATCTGTTTTCTACTATGCTGCTTTTTGTGTTTCCGAATACCGCAGCACGCGACATAGCTTTTCAGACGATAAATGTATCCGTTTCAGACAGAAGAGCGGCCAATGTGACGATCTGGCTTTAAGTCGATTGGATAACAAATGACGAAAACGGACGGATTTCTCAGGTTTTTACTACATATGAACACTTTCCACATTCTCGCGTGCAACGCGGCAGCTAGTGCTCCTTTCATGCAAAATCTTAAGGTCCTAGCTCATGTCCAAGGCACCAAAGCCAGCAAAAAAGTCAATAATCGATACCTAAAACCTGAGTTGTACTTCTTCTTACTGGCTATTACATTAACTTAGAAGCTTCATCTGTGTTCTACTATGGTGCTTTTAGTGTCTCCGCATACCGCAGCAAGCGACATAGCTTTGCAGACGATAAGTACAGCCGTTTCAGAGCGAAGAGCGGCTAATATGACGATCTGGCTTTAAGTCGATTCGATAACAAATTAAGAAAATATACGGATTTCTCAGATTTTTACTACATATGAACACTTTTCACATTCTCCCGTGTAACGCGGCTGCTAGTCCTCCTTCCATGCAAAATCTTAAGTTCTTTGCTCATGTCCAAGGCACCAAAGAAGGGTAAAAAGTCAATAATCGATACCTAATACTTGAATTTTACTACTACTTACTGGCTATTACATCAACTTAGAACCTTCGTCTGTGTTCTACTATGGTGCTTTTAGTGTCTCCACATACCGCAGCACGCGACATAGCTTTGCAGACGATGAGTACAACTGTTTCAGAGCGAAGAGCGGCTAATGTGACGATCTGGCTTTAAGTCGATTCGATAACAAATGAAGAATACGGACGGATTTCTCAGGTTTTTACTACATATGAAAACTTTTCACATTCTCCCGTGCAACTCGGCTGCTAGTCCTCCGTTCATGCAATATCTTAAGTTAATAGCTCAAGTCCAAGGCACCAAAGATGGGTTAAATGTCAATAATCGATACCTAAAACTTGAGTTCTACTACTTCTTACTAGCTATTACATCAACTTAGGAGTTTCATCTGTGTTCTACTATGGTGCATTTTGTGTCTCCGCGTAACGCAGCACGCGACATAGCTTTGAGGACGATAAACGTAACCGTTTCAGACAGAAGAGCGGCCAATGTGACGATCTGGCTTTAAGTCGATTCGATAACATATGACGAAAGCGGACGGATTTCTCAGGCTTTTACAACATATGAACACTTTTCACATTCTCCCGTGCAAATCGGCTGCTAGTCTTCCTTTCAAGCAGAATCTTAAGGTCCTAGCTCATGTCCAAGGCTCCAAAGCCAGCTAAAAATTCAATAATCGATAAATAAAACATGAATTGTACTACTCCTTACTGGCTATTACATCAACTTAGAAGCTTCATCTGTGATCTACTATGGTGCTTTTATTGTCTCCGCATACCGCAGGACGCGACATAGCTTTGGATATGATAAGTACAATCGTTTCAGAGAGGAGAGCGGCCAATGTGACGATCTGGCTTTAAGTCGACTCTATAACAAATGACGAAAACGGACTGATTTCTCAGGTTTTTCCTACATATGAAAACATTTCACATTCTCCCATGCAACGCGGCTGCTTGTCCTCTTTTCATGCAAAATCATAAGTCCCTAGCTCATGTCCAAGGCACCAAAGAAATGTAAAAAGTCAATAATCGATACCTAAAAGTTGAATTGTACTACTTCTTACTACCTATTACATCAACTTATGAGCTTCTTCTGTTTTCTACTATGGTGCTTTTTGTGTCTCCGCATACCGCAGCACGCGACATAGCTTTGCAGATGATAAATGTAACCGTTTCAGACAGAAGAGCGGCCAATGTGACGATCTGGCTTTAAGTCGACTCGATAACAAATGACGTAAACGGACGGATTTCTCAGGTTTTTCCTACATATGAACACTTTTCACATTCTCCCGTGCAACTCGGCTGCTAGTCCACGTTTCATGCAATATCATATGTTCCTTGCTCATGTCCAAGGCACCAAAGAAGGGTAAAAAGTCAATAATCGATACCTAAAACTTGAATTCTACTATTTCGTACTGGCTATTACATCAACTTAGAAGCTTCATCTGTGTTCTACTATGAGCTTTTTGTGTCTACGCATACCGCAGCACGCGACGTAGCTTTGCAGACAATAAACGTAACCGTTTCAAACAGAAGAGCGGCCAATGTGACGTCTGGTTTTAAGTCGATTCGATAACAAATTACGAAAACTGACGGATTTATCACGTTTTTACTACATTAGAACACTTTTCACATTCTCCCGTGCAACTCGGCTGCTAGTCCTCCTTTCATGCAGAGTCTTAAGGTCCTAGCTCATGTCCAAGGCACCAAAGCCAGCAAAAAAGTCAATAATCAATACCTAAAACCTGAGTTGTACTACTACTGACCGGCTATTACATCAACTTAGAAGCTTCATCTGTGTTCTACTATGGTGCTTTTAGTGTCTCCGCATACCGCAGCACGCGACATAGCTCTGCAGACAATAAACGTAACCGTTTCAGGCAAAAGAGCGGCCAATGTGACGATCTGGCTTTAAGTCGATTCGATAACAAAAGACGCAAACTGACGGATTTCTCAGGTTTTTACTACATATGAACACTTTTCACATTCTCGCGTGCAACGCGGCTGCTAGTGCTACTTTCATGCAAAATCTTAAGGTCCTAGCTCATGTCCAAGGCACCAAAGCCAGCTAAAAGTCAATAATCGGTACGTAAAACTTGAATTGTAGTACTTCTTACTGGCTATTACATCAACTTAGATGCTTCATCTGTGTTCTACTATGGTGTTTTTAGTGTCTCCGCATACCGCAGCACGCGACATAGCTTTGCAGACGATAAATGTAACCGTTTCAGACAGAAGAGCGGCCAATGTGACGATCTGGCTTTAAGTCGATTCGATAACGAATGAAGAAAACGGACGGATTTATCAGGTCTTTACTACATATGAACACTTTTCACATTCTCCCATGCAACTCGGCTGCTAGTCCTCCATTCATGCACAATCTTAAAGTACTAGCTCATGTCCAAGGCACCAAAGCCAGCTAAAAAGTCAATAATCGATACCTAAAACTTGAATTGTACTACTTCTTACTGTCTATTACATCAACTTAGAAGCTTCATCTGTGTTCTACTATGGTTCTTTTAGTGTCTCCACATACCGCAGCACGCGACATAGCTTTGCAGACGATAAGTACAATTGTTTCAGAGCGAAGAGCGGATAATGTGACGATCTGGCTTTAAGTCGATTCGATAACAAATGAAGAAAACGGATGGATTCCTCAGATTTTTACTACATATAAATACTTTTCACATTCTCCCGTGTAACGCGGCTGCTAGCCCTCCTTTCATGCAAAATCTTAAGTTCCTAGCTCATGTCCAAGGCATCAAAGAAGAGTAAGAAATCAATAATCGATACCTAAAACTTGAATTCTACTACTTCTTACTAGCTATTACATCAACTTAGAAGCTTCATCTGTGTTCTACTATTGTGCTTTTAGTGTCTCCGCATACCGCAGCACGCGACATAGCTTTGCAGACAATAAACGTAACCGTTTCAGAAAGAAGAGCGGCCAATTTGACGATCTGGCTTTAAGTCGATTCGATAACAAATGACGAACACGGACGGATTTCTCAGGCTTTTACTACATATGAAAACTTTTCACATTCTCCCGTGCAACGCGGCTGCTAATCCTCCGTTCATGCAATATCTTAAGTTAATAGCTCAAGTCCAAGGCACCAAAGATGGGTTAAATGTCAATAATCGATACCTAAAACTTGAGTTCTACTACTTCTTACTAGCTATTACATCAACTTAGGAGTTTCATCTGTGTTCTACTATGGTGCATTTTGTGTCTCCGCGTAACGCAGCACGCGACATAGCTTTGAGGACGATAAACGTAACCGTTTCAGACAGAAGAGCGGCCAATGTGACGATCTGGCTTTAAGTCGATTCGATAACATATGACGAAAGCGGACGGATTTCTCAGGCTTTTACAACATATGAACACTTTTCACATTCTCCCGTGCAAATCGGCTGCTAGTCTTCCTTTCAAGCAGAATCTTAAGGTCCTAGCTCATGTCCAAGGCTCCAAAGCCAGCTAAAAATTCAATAATCGATAAATAAAACATGAATTGTACTACTCCTTACTGGCTATTACATCAACTTAGAAGCTTCATCTGTGATCTACTATGGTGCTTTTATTGTCTCCGCATACCGCAGGACGCGACATAGCTTTGGATATGATAAGTACAATCGTTTCAGAGAGGAGAGCGGCCAATGTGACGATCTGGCTTTAAGTCGACTCTATAACAAATGACGAAAACGGACTGATTTCTCAGGTTTTTCCTACATATGAAAACATTTCACATTCTCCCATGCAACGCGGCTGCTTGTCCTCTTTTCATGCAAAATCATAAGTCCCTAGCTCATGTCCAAGGCACCAAAGAAATGTAAAAAGTCAATAATCGATACCTAAAAGTTGAATTGTACTACTTCTTACTACCTATTACATCAACTTATGAGCTTCTTCTGTTTTCTACTATGGTGCTTTTTGTGTCTCCGCATACCGCAGCACGCGACATAGCTTTGCAGATGATAAATGTAACCGTTTCAGACAGAAGAGCGGCCAATGTGACGATCTGGCTTTAAGTCGACTCGATAACAAATGACGTAAACGGACGGATTTCTCAGGTTTTTCCTACATATGAACACTTTTCACATTCTCCCGTGCAACTCGGCTGCTAGTCCACGTTTCATGCAATATCATATGTTCCTTGCTCATGTCCAAGGCACCAAAGAAGGGTAAAAAGTCAATAATCGATACCTAAAACTTGAATTCTACTATTTCGTACTGGCTATTACATCAACTTAGAAGCTTCATCTGTGTTCTACTATGAGCTTTTTGTGTCTACGCATACCGCAGCACGCGACGTAGCTTTGCAGACAATAAACGTAACCGTTTCAAACAGAAGAGCGGCCAATGTGACGTCTGGTTTTAAGTCGATTCGATAACAAATTACGAAAACTGACGGATTTATCACGTTTTTACTACATTAGAACACTTTTCACATTCTCCCGTGCAACTCGGCTGCTAGTCCTCCTTTCATGCAGAGTCTTAAGGTCCTAGCTCATGTCCAAGGCACCAAAGCCAGCAAAAAAGTCAATAATCAATACCTAAAACCTGAGTTGTACTACTACTGACCGGCTATTACATCAACTTAGAAGCTTCATCTGTGTTCTACTATGGTGCTTTTAGTGTCTCCGCATACCGCAGCACGCGACATAGCTCTGCAGACAATAAACGTAACCGTTTCAGGCAAAAGAGCGGCCAATGTGACGATCTGGCTTTAAGTCGATTCGATAACAAAAGACGCAAACTGACGGATTTCTCAGGTTTTTACTACATATGAACACTTTTCACATTCTCGCGTGCAACGCGGCTGCTAGTGCTACTTTCATGCAAAATCTTAAGGTCCTAGCTCATGTCCAAGGCACCAAAGCCAGCTAAAAGTCAATAATCGGTACGTAAAACTTGAATTGTAGTACTTCTTACTGGCTATTACATCAACTTAGATGCTTCATCTGTGTTCTACTATGGTGTTTTTAGTGTCTCCGCATACCGCAGCACGCGACATAGCTTTGCAGACGATAAATGTAACCGTTTCAGACAGAAGAGCGGCCAATGTGACGATCTGGCTTTAAGTCGATTCGATAACGAATGAAGAAAACGGACGGATTTATCAGGTCTTTACTACATATGAACACTTTTCACATTCTCCCATGCAACTCGGCTGCTAGTCCTCCATTCATGCACAATCTTAAAGTACTAGCTCATGTCCAAGGCACCAAAGCCAGCTAAAAAGTCAATAATCGATACCTAAAACTTGAATTGTACTACTTCTTACTGTCTATTACATCAACTTAGAAGCTTCATCTGTGTTCTACTATGGTTCTTTTAGTGTCTCCACATACCGCAGCACGCGACATAGCTTTGCAGACGATAAGTACAATTGTTTCAGAGCGAAGAGCGGATAATGTGACGATCTGGCTTTAAGTCGATTCGATAACAAATGAAGAAAACGGATGGATTCCTCAGATTTTTACTACATATAAATACTTTTCACATTCTCCCGTGTAACGCGGCTGCTAGCCCTCCTTTCATGCAAAATCTTAAGTTCCTAGCTCATGTCCAAGGCATCAAAGAAGAGTAAGAAATCAATAATCGATACCTAAAACTTGAATTCTACTACTTCTTACTAGCTATTACATCAACTTAGAAGCTTCATCTGTGTTCTACTATTGTGCTTTTAGTGTCTCCGCATACCGCAGCACGCGACATAGCTTTGCAGACAATAAACGTAACCGTTTCAGAAAGAAGAGCGGCCAATTTGACGATCTGGCTTTAAGTCGATTCGATAACAAATGACGAACACGGACGGATTTCTCAGGCTTTTACTACATATGAAAACTTTTCACATTCTCCCGTGCAACGCGGCTGCTAATCCTCCTTTCATGAAAAATCTTAAGGTCTTAGCTCATGTCCAAGGAACCAAAGAAGGGTAAAAGTCAATTATCGATACCTAAAACTTGAATTGTACTACTTCTTACTGGCTATTACATCAACTTAGAAGCTTCATCTGTGTTCTACTATGGTGCTTTTAAATTTTCCGCATACCGCAGCACGTGACATAGCTTTGCAGACGATAAGTACAACTGTTTCATAGAGGAGGTCAGCCAATGTAACGATCTGGCTTTAAGTCGATTCGATAACAAATTATGAAAACGGACGGATTTATCAGGTTTATACTACATATGAACACTTTTCACATTCTCCCGTGCAACTCGGCTGCTAGTCCTCCCTTCATGCAGAATCTTAAGGTTCTAGCTCATGTCCAAGGCACCAAAGCCAGCAAAAAAGTCAATAATCGATACCTAAAACTTGAATTGTACTACTTCTTACTACCTATTACATCAACTTAGGAGCTTCATCTGTTTTCTACTATGGTGCTTTTTGTGTCTCCGCATACCGCAGCACGCGACATAGCTTTGCAGATGATAAATGTAACCGTTTCAGACAGAAGAGCGGCCAATGTGACGATCTGCCTTTAAGTCGACTCGATAACAAATGACGAAAACGGACGGATTTCTCAGGTTTTTACTACATATGAGCACTTTTCACATTCTCCCATGCAACGCGGCTTCTAGTCCTCCTTTCATGCAGAATCTTAAGGTCCTAGGTCATGTCCAAGGCACCAAAGCCAGCTAAAAAGTCATTAATCGATAGTTAAAACTTGAATTGTACTACTTCTTACTGGATATTACATCAACTTAGAAGCTTCATCTGTGTTCTACTATGGTGCTTTTAGTGTCTCCGCATACCGCAGCACGCGACATATCTTTGCAACGATAAATGTAATCGTTTTAGACAGAAGAGCGGCCAATGTGACGATCTGGCTTTAAGTCGATTCGATAACAAATGACAAAAACTGACGGATTTCTCAGGTTTTTACTACATATGAACACTTTTCACATTCTCCCGTGCAACGCGGCTGCTAGTCCTCCTTCCATGCAAAATCTGAAGTTCCTAGCACATGTCCAATGCACCAAAGAAGGGTAAAAAGTCAATAATCGATACTTAAAACTTGAATTGTACTACTTCTTACTGGCTATTACATCAACTTAGAAGCTTCATCTGTGTTCTACTATGGTGCTTATATTGTCTCCGCATACCGCAGCACGTGACATAGCTTTGCAGACGATAAGTACAACTGTTTCAGAGCGGAGATGGCCAATGTGACGATCTGGCTTTAAGTCGATTCGATAACAAATTACGAAAACGGACGGATTTATCACGTTTTTACTACATATGAACACTTTTCACATTCTCCCGTGCAACTCGGCTGCTAGTCCTCATTTCATGCAATATCTTAAGTTCCTAGCTCAAGTCCAAGGCACCAAAGAGGGGTAAAAAGTCAGTAATCGATACCTAAAAATTTAATTCTACTACTTCTTACCGGCTATTACATCAACTTAGAAGCTTCATCTGTGTTCCACTATGGTGCTTTTAGTGTCTCCGCATACAGCAGCACGTGACATAAATATCAGACGATAAATGTATCCGTTTCAGACAGACGAGCGGCAAATGTGACGATCTGGCTTTAAGTCGATTCGATAACAAATGACGAAAACTGACGGATTTCTCAGGTTTTTACTACATATGAACACTTTTCACATTCTCCCGTGCAACGCGGCTGCTAGTCCTCCTTCCATGCAAAATATTAAGTCCCTAGCTCATGTCCAAGGCACCAAAGAAGGGTAAAAAGGCAACAATCGATACCTAAAACTTGAATTGTACTACTTCTTACTGGCTATTACATCAACTTAGAAGCTTCATCTGTGTCCTACTTGGTGCTTTTACTGTCTCCGCATACCGCAGCACGCAACATAGCTTTGCAGACGATAAGTTCAACCGTTTCAGAGGGAAGAGCGGCCTATGTGACGATCTGGCTTTAAGTCGATTCGATAACAAATGACGAAAACGGACGGATTTCTCAGGCTTTTACAACATATGAACACTTTTCACATTCTCCGGTGCAACTCGGCTGCTAGTCTTCCTTTCAAACTGAATCTTAAGGTCCTAGCTCATGTCCCAGGCACCAAAGCCAGCTAAAAAGTCAATAATCGATAACTGATACTTGAATTGTACTACTTCTTACTGGATATTACATCAACTTAGAAGCTTCATCTGTGTTCTACTATGGTGCTTTTAGTGTCTCCGCATACCGCAGCACGCGACATAGCTTTGCAGATGATAAGTACAACCGTTTCAGAGAGGAGAGCGGCCAATGTGACGATCTGGCTTTAAGTCGACTCGATAACAAATGACGAAAACGGATGGATTTCTTAGGTTTTTCCTACATATGAACACTTTTCACATTCTCCAGTGCAACTCGGCTGCTATTCCTCCTTTCATGCAATATCTTAAGTTCCTAGCTCATGTCCAAGGCACCAAAGAAGGGTAAAAAGTCAATAATCTATACCAAAAACTTGAATTCTACTACTTCTTACTGGCCATTACATCAACTTAGAAGCTTCATCTGTGTTCTTCTATGGTACTTTTAGTGTCTTCGCATACCGCAGCACGCGACATAGCTTTGCAGACGATAAATGTATCCGTTTCAGACAGAAGAGCGGCCAATGTGACGATCTGGCTCTAAGGCGATTCGATAACATATGACGAAAACGGACGGATTTCTCAGGTCTTTACTACATATGAACACTTTTCACATTCTCCCATGCAACTCGGCTGCTAGTCCTCCATTCATGCAGAATCTTAAGGTACTAGCTCATGTCCAAGGCACCAAAGAATACTAAAAAGTCAATAATCGATACCTAAAACTTGATTTGTACTACTTCTTACTGTCTATTACATCAACTTAGAAGCTTCATCTATGTTCTACTATGGTTCTTTTAGTGTCTCCACATACCGCAGCACGCGACATAGCTTTGCAGACTATAAGTACAACAGTTTCAGAGCGAAAAGCTGCTAATGTGACGATCTGGCTTTAAGTCGATTCGATAACAAATGAAGAAAACGGACGGATTACTCAGATTTTTACTACATATGAATACTTTTCACATTCTCCCGTGTAACGCGGCTGCTAGTCCACGTTTCATGCAATATCTTAAGTTCCTAGCTCATGTCCAAGGCACCAAAGAAGGGTAAAAAGTCAATAATCGAAACCTAAAACTTGAATTGTACTACTTCTTACTGGCCATTACATCAACTTAGAAGCTTCATCTGTGTTCTTCTATGCTACTTTTAGTGTCTCCGCATACCGCAGCACGCGACATAGCTTTGCAGATGATAAATGTATCCGTTTCAGACAGAAGAGCGGCCAATGTGACGATCTGGCTTTAAGGCGATTCGATAACAAATGAAGAAAACGGACGGATTACTCAGATTTTTACTATATATGAATACTTTTCACATTCTCCCGTGTAACGCTGCTGCTAGCCCTCCTTTCATGCAAAATCATAAGTCCCTAGCTCATATCCAAATCACCAAAGAAGGGTAAAAACTCAATAACCGATACCTAAAGCTTGAATTGTACTACTTCTTACTAGCTATTACATCAAGTTAGGAGCTTCATCTGTGGTCTACTATGGTGCTTTTTGTGTCTCCGCATACCGGAGCACGCGACATTGCTTTGCAGACGATAAATGTAACCGTTTCAGAGTGAAGAGCGGCCAAGGTGACGATCTGGCTTTAAGTCGAAAAACCTGAGAAATCCGTCAGTTTTCGTCATTTGTTATCGAATCGACTTAAAGCCAGATCGTCACATTGGCCGCTCTTGTCTCTGAAACTGTTGTACATATCGTCTGCAAAGCTATGTCGCGTGCTGCGGTATGCGGAGACACTAAAAACACCATAGTAGAACACAGATGAAGCATCTAAGTTGATGTAATAGCCAGTAAGAAGAACTACAATTCAAGTTTTACGTACAGATTATTGACTTTTAGCTGGCTTTGGTGCCTTGGACATGAGCTAGGACCTTAAGATTTTGCATGAAAGGAGCACTAGCAGCCGCGTTGCAAGCAAGAATGTGAAAAGTGGTCATATGTAGCAAAAACCTTAGAAATCCGTCCGTTTTCGTCATTTGTTATCGAATCGACTTAAAGCCAGATCGTCACATTGGCCGCTCTTCTGTCTGAAACAGTTACATTTATCGTCTGCAAAGCTATGTCAGGTGCTGTGGTATGCGGAGACAATAAAAGCACCATAGTAGAACACAGATGAAGCTTCTAAGTTGATGTAATTGCCAGTAAGAAGTAGTACAATTCAAGTTTTAGGTATCGATTATTGGCTTTTTACTCTTCTTTGGTGCATTGGTCATGAGCTAGGAACTTAAGATATTGCATGGAAGGAGGACTGGCAGCCGCGTTACACGGGAGAATGTGAAAAGTGTTCATATGTAGTAAAAATCTGAGAAATCCGTCCATTTTCTTCATTTGTTATCGAATCGACTTAAAGCCAGATCGTCACATTAGCCGCTCTTCGCTCTGAAACGGTTGTACTTATCGTCTGCAAAGATATGTCGCGTGCTGCGGCATGCGGAGACACTAAAAGCACCATAGTAGAACACAGATGAAGGTTCTAAGTTGATGTAATAGCCAGGAAGAAGTAGTACAATTCAAGTTTTAGGTATCGATTATTGACTTTTTACCCTTCTTTGGTGCGTTGGACATGAGCTAAGAACTTAAGATTTTGCATGAGATTAGGACTATTAGCCACGTTGCACGGGAGAATGTGAAAAGTGTTCATATGTAGTAAAAACCTTAGAAATCCGTCCGTTTTCGTCATAGGTTATCGAATCGACTTAAAGCCATATCGTCACATTGGCCGATCTTCTGTCTGAAACGGTTACATTTATCATCTGCAAAGCTATGTCACGTGCTGCGGTAAGCTGAGACACAAAAAGCACCATAGTAGAACACAGATGAAGCTCTTAAGTTGAAGTAATAGCTATTAAAAAGTAGTACAATTTAAGTTTTAGGTATCGATTATTGACTTTTTATCCTTCTTTGGTGCCTTGGACATGAGCTAAGAACTTAAGATTTTGCATGAAAGGATGACTAGCAGCCGAGTTGCACGGGAGAATGTGAAAAGTGTTCATATGTAGTAAAAACCTGAGAAATCCGTCCGTTTTCGTCATTTGTTATCGAATCGACTTAAAGCCAGATCGTCACATTGGCCACTCTTGTCTCTGAAACTGTTGTACTTATCGCCTGCAAAGCTATGTCGCGTGCTGCGGTATGCGGAGACACTAATGACACCATAGTAGAACACAGATGAAGCATCTAAGTTGATGTAATAGCCAGTAAGATGTAGTACAATTCAAGTTTTAGGTACCGATTATTGACTTTTTACCCTTCTTTGGTGCCTTGGACATGAGCTATGAACTTAAGATATTGCATGAAACGTGGACTAGCAGCCGAGTTGCACGGGAGAATGTGAAAAGTGTTCATATGTAGTAAAAACCCTAGAAATTCGTCCGTTTTCGTCATTTGTTATCCAATCGACTTAAAGCCAGATCGTCACATTGGCCGCTCTTCTGTCTGAAACGGATACATTTATCGTCTGCAAAGCTATGTCGTTTGCTGCGGTATGCGTAGACACTAAAAGCTCATAGTAGAACACAGACGAAGCTTCTAAGTTGATGTAATAGCCAGTAAGAAGTAGTAGAATTCATGTTTTAGGTATCGATAATTGACTTTTTACATTTCTTTGGTGCCTTGGACATGAGCTAGGGACTTATAATTTTGCATGAAAGGAGGACTAGCAGCCGCGTTGCATGGGAGAATGTGAAAAGTGTTCATATGTAGGAAAAACCTGAGAAATCCGTCCGTTTTCGTCATTTGTTATCCAATCGACTTAAAGCCAGATCGTCACATTGGCCGCTCTTCTGTCTATAACGGTTACATTTATCATCTGCAAAGCTATGTCGCGTGCTGCGGTATGCGGAGACACAAAAAGCACCATAGTAGAAAACAGATGAAGCTCCTAAGTTGATGTAATAGGTAGTAAGAAGTAGTACAATTCAAGTTTTAGGTATCGATAATTGACTTTTTACATTTCTTTGGTGCCTTGGACATGAGCTAGGGACTTATAATTTTGCATGAAAGGAGGACTAGCAGCCGCGTTGCATGGGAGAATGTGAAAAGTGTTCATATGTAGGAAAAACCTGAGAAATCCGTCCGTTTTCGTCATTTGTTATCGAATCGACTTAAAGCCAGATCGTCACATTGGCCGCTCTTCTGTCTGAAACGGTTACGTTTATTGTCTGCAAAGCTATGTCGCGTGCTGCGGTATGTGGAGACACTAAAAGCACCATAGTAGAGCACAGATGAAGCTTCTAAGTTGATGTAATAAGCAGTAAGAAGTAGTACAACTCAGGTTTAGGTATCGATTATTGACTTTTTTGCTGGCTTTCGTGCCTTGGACATGAGCTAGCATCTTAAGATTTAGCATGAAACGTGGACTAGCAGCCGAGTTGCACGGGGGAATGTGAAATGTGTTCATATGTAGTATAAACCTGATAAATCCGTCCGTTTTCGTCATTTGTTATCGAATCGACTTAAAGCCAGATCGTTAAATTGGCCGACCTCCTCTCCGAAACAGTTGTACTTATCGTCTGAAAAGCTATGTCACGTGCTGCGGTATGCGGAGACAATAAAAGCACCACAGTAGAACACAGATGAAGCTTCTAAGTTGATGTAATTGCCAGTAAGAACTAGTACAATTCAAGTTTTAGGTATCGATTATTGGCTTTTTACCCTTCTTTGGTGCCTTGGTCATGAGCTAGGATCTTAAGATTTAGCATGGAAGGAGGACTAGCAGCCGCGTTGCACGGGAGAATGTGAAAAGTGTTCATGTGTAGTAAAAACCTGAGAAATCCGTCCGTTTTCGTCATTTGTTATCCAATCGACTTAAAGCCAGATCGTCATATTAGCCGCTCTTCGCTCTGAAACGGTTGTACTTATCGTCTGCAAAGCTATGTCGCGTGCTGCGGTATGCGGAGACACTAAAAGCACCATCTTAGAACTTAGATGAAGCATCTAAGTTGATGTAATAGCCAGTAAGGTGTAGTACAATACAAGTTTTAGGTACCGATTATTGACTTTTTACCCTTCTTTGGTGCCTTGGACATGAGCTAGGAACTAACGATATTGCATGTAACGTGGACTAGCAGCCGAGTTGCACGGGAGAATGTGAGAAGTGTTCATATGTAGTAAAAACCTGAGAAATCCGTCCGTTTTCGTCATTTGTTATCGAATCGACTTAAAGCCAGATCGTCACATTGGCCGCTCTTCTGTCTGAAACAGTTACATTTATCGTCTGCAAAGCTATGTCAGGTGCTGTGGTATGCGGAGACAATAAAAGCACCATAGTAGAACACAGATGAAGCTTCTAAGTTGATGTAATTGCCAGTAAGAAGTAGTACAATTCAAGTTTTAGGTATCGATTATTGGCTTTTTACTCTTCTTTGGTGCATTGGTCATGAGCTATGAACTTAAGATATTGCATGGAAGGAGGACTAGCAGCCGCGTTACACGGAAGAATGTGAAAAGTGTTCATATGTAGTAAAAATCTGAGAAATCCGTCCATATTCTTCATTTGTTATCGAATCGACTTAAAGCCAGATCGTCACATTAGCCGCTCTTCGCTCTGAAACGGTTGTACTTATCGTCTGCAAAGCTATGTCGCGTGCTGCGGCTTGCGGAGACACTAAAAGCACCATAGTAGAACACAGATGAAGGTTCTAAGTTGATGTATTAGCCAGTAAGAAGTACTACAATTCCAGTTTTACGTACCGATTATTGACTTTTAGCTGGCTTTGGTGCCTTGGACATGAGCTAAGAACTTAAGATTTTGCATGAAATTAGGACTATTTGCCACGTTGCACGGGAGAATGTGAAAAGTGTTCATATGTAGTAAAAACCTTAGAAATCCGTCCGTTTTCGTCATAGGTTATCGAATCGACTTAAAGCCATATCGTCACATTGGCCGATCTTCTGTCTGAAACGGTTACATTTATCATCTGCAAAGCTATGTCGCGTGCTGCGGTAAGCTGAGACACAAAAAGCACCATAGTAGAACACAGATGAAGCTCTTAAGTTGAAGTAATAGCTATTAAAAAGTAGTACAATTTAAGTTTTAGGTATCGATTATTGACTTTTTATCCTTCTTTGGTGCTTTGGACATGAGCTAAGAACTTAAGATTTTGCATGAAAGGATGACTAGCAGCCGAGTTGCACGGGAGAATGTGAAAAGTGTTCATATGTAGAAAAACCTGAGAAATCCGTCAGTTTTCGTCATTTGTTATCGAATCGACTTAAAGCCATATCGTCACATTGGCCGCTCTTCTGTCTGAAACGGTTACGTTTATTGTCTGCAAAGCTATGTCGCGTGCTGCGGTATGCGGAGACACTAAAAGCTCATTGTAGAACACAGACGAAGCTTCTAAGTTGATGTAATAGCCAGTAAGAAGTAGTAGAATTCAAGTTTTAGGTATCGATTATTGACTTTTTACCCTTCTTTGATGCCTTGGACATCAGCTAGGAACTTAAGATATTGCATGAAACGTGGACTAGCAGCCGAGTTGCACGGGAGAATGCGAAAAGTGTTCATATGTAGGAAAAACCTGAGAAATCCGTCCGTTTTCGTCATTTGTTATCGAGTCGACTTAAAGCCAGATCGTCACATTGGTCGCTCTTCTGTCTGGAACGGTTACATTTATCATCTGCAAAGCTATGTCGCGTGCTGCGGTATGCGGAGACACAAAAAGCACCATAGTAGAAAACAGATGAAGCTCCTAAGTTAATGTAATAGGTAGTAAGAAGTAGTACAATTCAAGTTTTAGGTATCGATAATTGACTTTTTACATTTCTTTGGTGCTTTGGACATGAGCTAGGGACTTATGATTTTGCATGAAAGGAGGACTAGCAGCCGCGTTGCATGGGAGAATGTGAAAAGTGTTCATATGTAGCAAAAACCTGAGAAATCCGTCCGTTTTCGTCATTTGTTATCGAATCGACTTAAAGCCAGATCGTCACATTGGCCGCTCTTCTGTCTGAAACGGTTACGTTTATTGTCTGCAAAGCTATGTCGCGTGCTGCGGTATGTGGAGACACTAAAAGCACCATAGTAGAGCACAGATGAGGCTTCTAAGTTGATGTAATTGCCAGTAAGAACTAGTACAATTCAAGTTTTAGGTATCGATTATTGGATTTTTACCCTTCTTTGGTGCCTTGGTCATGAGCTAGGATCTTAAGATTTAGCATGGAAGGAAAACTAGCAGCCGCGTTGCACGGGAGAATGTGAAAAGTGTTCATATGTAGTAAAAACCTGAGAAATCCGTCCGTTTTCGTCATTTGTTATCCAATCGACTTAAAGCCAGATCGTCACATTGGCACCTCTTGTCTCTGAAACGTTTGTACTTATCGTAAATGTAACCGTTTCAGAAAGAAGTGCGGCCAATGTGACGATCTGGCTTAAGTCGATTCGATAACAAATGACAAAATCGGACGGATTTCTCAGGTTTTTACTACATATTGACACTTTTCACATTCTCCCTTGCACCTCGGCTGCTAGTCCACTTTCATGCAAAATTTTAAGTGAATAGCTCATGTCCAAGTCACGAAAGGAGGGTAAGAAGTCAATAATCGATACCTAAAACTTGAATTGTACTACATCTTACCGGCTATTACATCAACTTAGAAGCTTCATCTGTGTTCTACTATGGTGCTTTTAGTGTCTTCGCATACCGCAGCAGGCGACATAGCTTTGCAGACGATTAGTACAACCGTTTCACAGAGAAGGGCATCCAATGTGACGATCTGGCTTAAGTCGATTCGATAACAAATGACGAAATCGGACGGATTTCTCAGTTTTTTACTACATATTGACACTTTTCACATTCTCCCTTGCACCTCGGCTGCTAGTCCACTTTCATGCAAAATTTTAAGTGAATAGCTCATGTCCAAGTCACGAAAGGAGGGTAAGAAGTCAATAATCGATACCTAAAACTTGAATTGTACTACATCTTACTGGCTATTACATCAACTTAGATGCTTCATCTAAAATCTAATATGGTGCTTTTAGTGTCTCCGCATACCGCAGCACGCGACATAGCTTTGCAGACGATAAGTGCAACCGTTTCAGAGAGAAGAGCGGCCAATATGACGATCTGGCTTTAAGTCGATTCGATAACAAACGAGGAAAATCGACGGATTTCTCAGGTTTTGACTACATATGTACACTTTTCACATTCTCCCGTGCAACGCGGCTGCTAGTCCTCCTTTCATGCAGAATCTGAAGGTCCTAGCTCACGTCCAAGGCACCAAAGCCAGCTAAAAAGTCTATAATCGATATATAAAACTTGAATTGTACTACTCCTTAGTGGATATTACATCAACTTAGAAGCTTCATCTGTGTTCTAATATGGTGCTTTTAGAGTCTCCGCATACCGCAGAACGCGACATAGCTTTCCAGACGATTAGTACAACCGTTTCAGAGAGAAGGGCGGCCAATGTGACGATCTGGCTTTATGTCGATTCGATAACAAATGACGAAAACGGACGGATTTCTCAGGTTTTTACTACATATGAACACTTTTCACATTCTCCCGTGCAACTTGGCTGCTAGTCCTCCTTTCATGCAGAATCTTAAGGTCCTAGCTCATGTCCAAGGCACCAAAGCCAGCTAAAAAGTCTATAATCGATATATAAAAACTGAATTGTACTACTTCTTAGTGGATATTACATCAACTTAGAAGCTTCATCTGTGTTCTACTATGGTGCTTTTAGTGTCTTCACATACCGCAGCACGCGACATAGCTTTGCAGACGATTAGTACAACCGTTTCAGAGAGAAGGGCGGCCAATTTGACGATCTGGCTTTAAGTCGATTCGATAACAAATGACGAAAACGGACGGATTTCTCAGGTTTTTACTACATATGAACACTTTTCACATTCTCCTGTGCAACGCGGCTGCTAGTTCTCCTTTCATGCAGAATCTTAAGGTCCTAGCTCATGTCCAAGGCACGAAAGGATGGCAAAAAGTCAATAATCGATATCTAAAACTTGAATTGTACTACATCTTACCGGCTATTACATCAACTTAGAAGCTTCATCTGTGTTCTACTATGGTGCATTTAGTGTCTTCGCGTACCGCAGCACGCGACATAGCTTTGCAGACGATTAGTACAACCGTTTCAGAGAGAAAGGCGGCCAATGTGACGATCTGGCTTTAAGTCGATTCGATAACAAATGACGAAAACGGACGGATTTCTCAGGTTTTTACTACATATGAAAACTTTTCACATTCTAACGTGCAACGCAGCTGCTAGTCTTCCTTTCATGCAAAATCGTAAGTTCCTAGTTCAGGTCCAAGACACGAAAGGAGGGTAAAAAGTCAATAATCGATACCTAAAACTTGAATTGTACTACATCTTATTGGCTATTACATCAACTTAGAAGCTTCATCTGTGTTCTACTATGGTGCTTTTAGTGTCTCCGCATACCGCAGCACGCGACATAGCTTTGCAGACGATTAGTACAACCGTTTCAGAGAGAAAGGCAGCCAATGTGACGATCTGGCTTTAAGTCGATTCGATAACAAATGACGAAAACGGAAGGATTTCTCAGGTTTTTACTACATATGAACACTTTTCACATTCTCCCGTGCAACGCGGCTGCTAGTCCTCCTTTCATGCAGAATCTGAAGGTCCTAGCTCATGTCCAAGGCACCAATGCCAGCTAAAAATCTATAATCGATATATATAACTTGAATTGTACTACTCCTTAGTGGATATTACATCAACTTAGAAGCTTCATCTGTGTTCTAATATGGTGCTTTTAGTGTCTCCGCATACCGCAGCACGCGACATAGCTTTGCAGACGATAAGTACAACCGTTTCAGAAAGAAGAGCGGCCAATGTGACGTTCTGGCTTTAAGTCGATTCGATAACAAATGCCGAAAACAGATGGATTTCTTAGGTTTTTACTACATATGAACACTTTTCACATTCTCCCGTGCAACTCGGCTGCTAGTCCTCCTTTCATGCAGAATCTTAAGGTCCTAGCTCATGTCCAAGGATCCAAAGCCATCCAAAAAGTCAATAATCGATACCTAAAACTTGAAATGTACTACTTCTTACTGGGTATTACATCGACTTAGATGCCTCTTCTGTGTACTACTAAGGTGCTTTTAGTGTCTCCGCATACCACAGCACGCCACATAGCTTTGCAGACGATAAATGTAACCGTTTCAGACAGAAGAGCGGATAATGTGACGATCTGGCTTAAGTCGATTCGATAACAAATGACGAAATCGGACGGATTTCTCAGTTTTTTACTACATATTGACACTTTTCACATTCTCCCATGCACCTCGGCTGCTAGTCCACTTTCATGCAAAATTGTAAGTTCCTAGCTCATGTCCAAGTCACAAAAGGAGTGTAAGAAGTCAATAATCGATACCTAAAACTTGAATTGTACTACATCTTACTGGCTATTACATCAACTTAGATGTTTCATCTAAAATCTAATATGGTGCTTTTAGTGTCTCCGCATACCGCAGCACGCGACATAGCTTTGCAGACGATAAGTGCAACCGTTTCAGAGAGAAGAGCGGCCAATATGACGATCTGGCTTTAAGTCGATTCGATAACAAATGACGAAAACGGACGGATTTCTCAGGTTTTTACTACATATGAACACTTTTCACATTCTCCTGTGCAACTCGGCTGCTAGTCCTCCTTTAATGCAGAATCTTAAGGTCCTAGCTCACGTCCAAGGCACCAAAGCCAGCTAAAAAGTCTATAATCGATATATAAAACTTGAATTGTACTACTTCTTATTGGATATTACATCAACTTAGAGGCTTCATCTGTGTTCTAATATGGTGCTTTTAGTGTCTCCGCATACCGCAGCACACGACATAGCTATGCAGAGGATAAGTACAACCGTTTCAGAAAGAAGAGCGGCCAATGTGACGTTCTGGCTTTAAGTCGATTCGATAACAAATGCCGAAAACGGACGGATTTCTTAGGTTTTTACTACATATGAACACTTTTCACATTCTCCCGTGCAATTCGGCTGCTAGTCCTCCTTTCATGCAGAATCTTAAGGTCCTAGCTCATGTCCAAGGCACCAAAGCCAGCTAAAAAGTCAATAATCGATCCCTAGATCTTGAATTGTACTACTTCTTACTGGCTATTACATCAACTTAGATGCTTCATCTGTGTTCTACTATGGTGCTTTTACTGTCTCCGCATACCGCAGCACGCGACATAGCTTTGCAGACGATTAGTACAACCGTTTCAGAGAGAAGTGCGGCCAATGTGACGATCTGGCTTTAAGTCGATTCGATAACAAATGACGAAAACGGACGGATTTCTCAGGTTTTTACTACATATGAACACTTTTTACATTCTCCCGTGCAACTGGGCTGCTAGTCCTCCTTTTATGCAGAATCTTAAGGTCCTAGCTCATGTCCAAGACACCAAAGCCAGCTAAAAAGTCTATAATCGATATATATTACTTGAATTGTACTACCTCTTACTGGATATTAAATCAACCTAGGAGCTTCATCTGTGTTCTACTATGGTGCTTTTAGTGTCTCCACATACCGCAGCACGCGACATAGCTTTGCAGACGATTAGTACAACCGTTTCAGAGAGCAGGGCCGCCAATGTGACGATCTGGCTTTAAGTCGATTCGATAACAAATGACGAAAACGGACGGATTTCTCAGGCTTTTACTACATCTGAACACTTTTCAAATTCTCCCGTGCAACTCTGCTGCTAGTCCTCCTTTCATGCAGAATCTTAAGGTCATAGCTCATGTCCAAGACAGCAAAGCCAGCTAAAAAGTCTATAACCGATATATAAAACTTGAATTGTACTACTTCTTACTGGATATTATATCAAATTAGGAGCTTCTTCTGTGTTCTACTATGGTGCTTTTAGTGTCTCCACATACCGCAGCACGCGACATAGCTTTGCAGACGATTAGTACAACCGTTTCAGAGAGAAGGGCCGCCAATGTGACGATCTGGCTTTAAGTCGATTCGATAACAAATGACGAAAACGGACGGATTTCTCAGGTTTTTACTACATATGAAAACTTTTCACATTCTACCGTGCAACGCAGCTGCTAGTCCTCCTTTCATGCAAAATCTTAAGTTCCTAGCTCATGTCCAAGGCACGAAAGGAGGGTAAAAAGTCAATAATCGATACCTAAAACTTGAGTTGTACTACATCTTAGTGGCTATTACATCAACTTAGAAGCTTCATCTGTGTTCTACTATGGTGCTTTTAGTGTCTCCGCATACCAAGGCACGCGACATAGCTTTGCAGACGATTAGTACAACCGTTTCAGAGAGAAAGGCGGCCAATGTGACGATCTGGCTTTAAGTCGATTCGATAACAAATGACGAAAACGGACGGATTTCTCAGGTTTTTACTACATATGAACACTTTTCACATTCTCCCGTGCAACGCGGCTGCTAGTCCTCCTTTCATGCAGTATCTGAAGGTCCTAGCTCATGTCCAAGGCACAAAAGCCAGCTAAAAAGTCTATAATCGATATATAAAACTTGAATTGTACTACTCCTTAGTGGATATTACATCAACTTAGAAGCTTAATCTGTGTACTAATATGGTGCTTTTAGTGTCTCCGCATACCGCAGCACGCGACATAGCTATGCAGTCGATAAGTACAACCGTTTCAGAAAGAAGAGCGGCCAATGTGACGTTCTGGCTTTAAGTCGATTCCATAACAAATGCCGAAAACAGATGTATTTCTTAGGTTTTTACTACATATGAACACTTTTCACAATCTCCCGTGCAACTCGGCTGCTAGTCCTCCTTTCATGCAAAATTTTAAGTGAATAGCTCATGTCCAAGGCACCAAAGCCATCTAAAAAGTCAATAATCGATACCTAAAACTTGAATTGTACTACTTTTTACTGGGTATTACATCGACTTAGATGCCTCATCTATGTTCTACTATGGTGCTTTTAGTGTCTCCGCATACCGCAGCACGCCACATAGCTTTGCAGACGATAAATGTAACCGTTTCTGAGCGATGAGCGGCTAATGTGACGATCTGGCTTACGTCGATTCGATAACAAATGACGAAATCGGACGGATTTCTCAGTTTTTTACTACATATTGACACTTTTCACATTGTCCCTTGCACCTCGGCTGCTAGTCCACTTTAATGCAAAATTTTAAGTGAATAGCTCATGTCCAAGTCACGAAAGGAGGGTAAGAAGTCAATAATCGAAACCTAAAACTTGAATTGTACTACATCTTACTGGCTATTACATCAACTTAGATGCTTCATCTAAAATCTAATATGGTTCTTTTAGTGTCTCCGCATACCGCAGCACGCGACATAGCTTTGCAGACGATAAGTGCAACCGTTTCAGAGAGAAGAGCGGCCAATATGGCGATCTGGCTTTAAGTCGATTCGATAACAAAGGACGAAAACGAACGGATTTCTCAGGTTTTTACTACATTTGATCACTTTTCACATTCTCCCGTGCAACGCGGCAGCTAGTCCTCCTTTCATGCAGAAACTTAAGTTCCTAGCTCATATCCAAGGCACCAAAGCCAGCTAAAAAGTCTATAATCGATATATAAAACTTGAATTGTACTACTTCTTATTGGATATTACATCAACTTAGAAGCTTCATCTGTTTTTTCCAATATGGTGCTTTTAGTGTCTCCGCATACCGCAGCACGCGACATAGCTATGCAGACGATAAGTACAACCGTTTCAGAAAGAAGAGCGGCCAATGTGACGTTCTGGCTTTAAGTCGATTCGATAACAAATGCCGAAAACGGACGGATTTCTTAGGTTTTTACTACATATGAACACTTATCACATTCTCCCGTGCAACTGGGCTGCTAGTCCTCCTTTCATGCAGAATCTTAAGGTCCTAGCTCATGTCCAAGACACCAAAGGCAGCTAAAAAGTCTATAATCGATATATATAACTAGAATTGTACTACTTCTTACTGGATATTATATCAACCTAGGAGCTTCATCTGTGTTCTACTATGGTGCTTTTAGTGTCTCCACATACCGCAGCACGCGACGTAACTTTGCAGACGATTAGTACAACCGTTTCAGAGAGAAGGGTCGCCAATGTGACGATCTGGCTTTAAGTCGATTCGATAACAAATGACGAAAACGGACGGATTTCTTAGGTTTTTACTACATATGAACACTTATCACATTCTCCCGTGCAACTGGGCTGCTAGTCCTCCTTTCATGCAGAATCTTAAGGTCCTAGCTCATGTCCAAGACACCAAAGGCAGCTAAAAAGTCTATAATCGATATATATAACTAGAATTGTACTACTTCTTACTGGATATTATATCAACCTAGGAGTTTCATCTGTGTTCTACTATGGTGCTTTTAAGGTCTCCACATACCGCAGCACGCGACGTAGCTTTGCAGACGATTAGTACAACCGTTTCAGAGAGAAGGGTCGCCAATGTGACGATCTGGCTTTAAGTCGATTCGATAACAAATGACGAAAACGGACGGATTTCTCAAGTTTTTACTACATATGAACACTTTTCACATCCTCCCATGCAACGCGGCTACTAGTCCTCCTTTCATGCAAAATCTTAAGTTCCTAGCTCATGTCCAAGGCACGAAAGGATGGCAAAAAGTCAATAATCGATACCTAAAACTTGAATTGTACTACATCTTACCGGCTATTACATCAACTTTGAAGCTTCATCTGTGTTCTACTATGGTGCTTTTAGTGTCTTCGCATACCGCAGCACGCGACATAGCTTTGCAGACGATTAGTACAACCGTTTCAGAGAGAAGGGCATTAAATTTGACGATCTGGCTTTAAGTCGATTCGATAACAAATGACGAAAACGGACGGATTTCTCAGGTTTTTACTACATATGAAAACTTTTCACATTCTAACGTGCAACGCAGCTGCTAGTCTTCCTTTCATGCAAAATCGTAAGTTCCTAGCTCAGGTCCAAGGCACGAAAGGAGGGTAAAAAGTCAATAATCGATACCTAAAACTTGAATTGTACTACATCTTATTGGCTATTACATCATCTTAGAAGCTTCATCTGTGTTCTACTATGGTGCTTTTAGTGTCTCCGCATACCGCAGCACGCGACATAGCTTTGCAGACGATTAGTACAACCGTTTCAGAGAGAAAGGCGGCCAATGTGACGATCTGGCTTTAAGTCGATTCGATAACAAATGACGAAAACGGAAGGATTTCTCAGGTTTTTACTACATATGAACACTTTTCACATTCTCCCGTGCAACGCGGCTGCTAGTCCTCCTTTCATGCAGAATCTTAAGGTCCTAGCTCATGTCCAAGGATCCAAAGCCATCTAAAAAGTCAATAATCGACACCTAAAACTTGAAATGTACTACTTCTTACTGGCTATTACATCAACTTAGATGCTTCATATGGTGCTTTTAGTGTCTCCGCATAAGGCAGCACGCGACATAGCTTTGCAGACGATAAGTGTAACCGTTTCAGAGAGAAGAGCGGCCAATATGACGATCTGGCTTTAAGTCGATTCGATAACAAACGACGAAAACGGACGGATTTCTCAGGTTTTTACTAAATATGATCTCTTTTCACATTCTCCCGTGCCACTGGGCTGCTAGTCCTCCTTTCATGCAGAATCTTAAGGTCCTAGCTCATGTCCAAGACACCAAAGCCAGCTAAAAAGTCTATAATCAATATATAAAACTTGAATTGTACTACTTCTTACTTAGGAGCTTCATCTGTGTTCTACTATGGTGCTTTTAATGTCTCCGCACACCGCAGCACGCGACACAGCTTTGCAGACGAAAAGTACAACCGTTTTAGAGAGAAGAGCGGCCAATGTGACGTTCTGGCGTTAAGTCGATTCGATAACAAACCCCGAAAACGGACGGATTTCTCAGGTTTTACTACATATGAAAACTTTTCACATTCTCCTGTGCAACGCGGCTGCTTGTCCTCCTTTCATGCAATATCTTAAGTTCCTAGCCCATGTCCAAGGCACCAAAGAAGGGTAAAAAGTCAATAATCGATACCTAAAACTTGAATTGTACTACGTCTTACTGGCTATTACATCAACTTAGAAGCTTCATCTGTGTTCTACTATGGTGCTTTTAGTGTCTCCGCATACCGCAGCACGCGACATAGCTTTGCAGACGATAAGTAGAACCATTTCAGAGAGAAGAGCGGAAAATGTGACGATCTGGCTTTAAGTCGATTCGATAACAAATGATGAAAACGGACGGATTTCTCAGGTTTTTACTACATATGAACACTTTTCACATTCTCCCGTGCAACGCGGCTGCTAGTCCTCCTTTCTTACAGAATCTTAAGTCCCTAGCTCATGTCCAAGGCACCAAAGCCAGCTAAAAACTCTATAATCGATATATAAAACTTGAATTGTACTACTTCTTAGTGGATATTACATCAACTTAGAAGCTTAATCTGTGTACTAATATGGTGCTTTTAGTGTCTCCGCATACCGCAGCACGCGACATAGCTATGCAGTCGTTAAGTACAACCGTTTCAGAAAGAAGAGCGGCCAATGTGACGTTCTGGCTTTAAGTCGATTCCATAACAAATGCCGAAAACAGATGTATTTCTTAGGTTTTTACTACATATGAACACTTTTCACAATCTCCCGTGCAACGCGGCTGCTAGCCCTCCTTTCATGCAAAATTTTAAGTTCCTAGCTCATGTCCAAGGCATCAAAGAAGGGTAAAAAAATAATCGATACCTAAAACTTGTATTGTACTACATCTTACTGGCTATTACATCAACTTAGAAGCTTCATCTGTGTTCCACTATGATGCTTTTAGTGTCTCCGCATACCGCAGCACACGACATAGCTTTGCAGACGATAAGTACAACCGTTTCAGAGAGAAGAGCGGCCAATGTGACGATATGGCTTTAAGTCGATTCGATAACAAATGACGAAATCGGACGGATTTCTCATTTTTTTACTACATATGGACACTTTTCACATTCTCCCGTCCAACTCTGCTGCTAGTCCTCCTTTCATGCAAAATCTTAAGGTCCTAGCTCATGTACAAGACACCAAAGCCAGCTAAAAAGTCTATAACCGATGTATAAAACTTGAATTGTACAACTTCTTACTGGATATTATATTAACTTAGGAGCTTCATCTGTGTTCTGCTATGGTGCTTTTAGTGTCTCCGCATACCGCAGCACGCGACATAGCTTTGCAGACGATTAGTACAACCGTTTCTGAGAGAAGGGCGGCCAATGTGACTATCTGGCTTTAAGTCGATTCGATAACAAATGACGAAAACGGACCGATTTCTCAGGTTTTTACTACATATGAACACTTTTCACATTCTCCCGTGCAACGCGGCTGCTAGTCCTCCTTTCATGCAGAATCTTAAGGTCCTAGCTCATGTCCAAGGATCCAAAGCCAGCTAAAAACTCTATAATCGATATATAAAACTTGAATTGTACTACTTCTTAGTGGATATTACATCAACTTAGAAGCTTCATCTGTGTTCTACTATGGTGCTTTTAGTGTCTCCGCATACCGCAGCACGCCACATAGCTTTGCAGACGATAAATGTAACCGTTTCAGACAGAAGAGCGGCCAATGTGACGATCTGGCTTAAGTCGATTCGATTACAAATGTCGAAATCGGACGGATATCTCAGTTTTTTACTACATATGGCCACTTTTCACATTCTCCCGTGCACCTCGAGTGCTAGTCCTCCTTTCATGCAAAATCTTAAGTTCCTAGCTCATGTCCATGTGACGAAAGGAGGGTAAGAAGTCAATAATCGATACCTAAAACTTGAATTGTACTACATCTTACTAGCTATTACATCAACTTAGATGCTTCATCTAAAATCTAATATGGTGCTTTTAGTGTCTCCGCATACCGCAGCACGCGACATAGCTTTGCAGACGATAAATGTAACCGTTTCAGAAAGAAGTGCGGCCAATGTGACGATCTGGCTTTATGTCGATTCTATAACAAATGACGAAAACGGACGGATTTCTCAGGTTTTTACTACATATGAAAACTTATCACATTCTCCCGTGCAACGCGGCTGCTAGTCCTCCTTTCATGCAATATCTTAATTTCCTAGCTCATGTCCAAGGCACCAAAGAAGGGTAAAAAGTCAATAATCGATTAGTAAATCTTGAACTGTACTACTTCATACTGACTATTACATCAACTTGGATGCTTCATCTGTGTTCCACTATGGTGCTTTTAGTGTCTCCGCATACCGCAGCTCGCGACATAGCTTTGCAGACGATAAGTACAACCGTTTCAGAGAGAAGAGCGGCCAATATGTCGATCTGGCTTTAGGTTGATTCGATAACAAACGACGAAAACGGATGGATTTCTCAGGTTTTTACTACATATGAAAACTTATCACATTCTCCCGTGCAACGCGGCTGCTAGTCCTCCTTTCATGCAATATCTTAATTTCCTAGCTCATGTCCAAGGCACCAAAGAAGGGTAAAAAGTCAATAATCGATACCTAAAACTTGTATTGTACTACATCTTACTGGCTATTACATCAACTTAGATGCTTCATCTAAGTTCTAAGATGGTGCTTTTAATGTCTCCGCATACCGCAGCACGCGACATAGCTTTGCACACGATAAATGTATCCGTTTCAGACAGAAGTGCGGCCAATGTGACGATCTGGCTTTAAGTCGATTCAATAACAAATGACGAAAACGGACGGATTTCTCAGGTTTTTACTACATATGAACACTTTTCACATTCTCACGTGCAACGCGGCTGCTAGTCCTCCTTTCATGCAAAATTTTAAGTTCCTAGCTCATGTCCAAGGCACCAAAGAAGGGTAAAAAGTCAATAATCGATACCTAAAACTTGTATTGTACTACATCTTACTGGCTATTATATCAACTTAGAAGCTTCATCTGTGTTCTACTATGATGCTTTTAGTGTCTCTGCATACCGCAGCACACGACATAGCTTTGCAGACGACAAGTACAACCGTTTCAGAGAGAAGGGCGGCCAATGTGACGGTCTGGCTTTAAGTGGATTCGATAACAAATGACGAAATCGGACGGATTTCTAAGTTTTTTAATAAATATGGACACTTTTCACATTCTCCCGTGCAACGCGGCTGCTAGTCCTAATTTCATGCAGAATCTCAAGGTCTTAGCTGATGTCCAAGACACCAAAGCCAGCTGAAAAGTCTATCATCGATATATAAAACTTGAATTGTACTACTTCTTAGAGGATATTACAGCAACATAGAAGCTTCATCTGTGTTGCACTATGATGCTTTTAGTGCCTCCGCATACCGCAGCACGCGACATAGCTTTGCAGACGATTAGTACAACCGTTTCAGAGAGAAGGGCGGCCAATGTGACGATCTGGTTTTAAGTCGATTCGATAACAAATGACGAAAACGGACGGATTTCTAAGTTTTTACTACATATGAACACTTTTGACATTCTCCCGTGCAACGCGGGTGCTAGTCATCCTTTCATGCAGAATCTTAAGGTCCTAGCTCATGTCCAAGGCACCAAAGCCAGCTAAAAAGTCTATAATCGATATATAAAACTTGCATTGTACTACTTCTTAGTGGATATTACATCAACTTAGAAGCTTTATCTGTGTTCTATTATGGTGGTTTTAGTGTCTCCGCATACCGCAGCACGCGACATAGCTATGCAGACGATAAGTACAACCGTTTCAGAAAGAAGAGCGGCCAATGTGACGTTCTGGCTTTAAGTCGATGCGATAACAAATGCCGAAAACGGACGGATTTCTTAGGTTTTTACTACATATGAACACTTTTCACATTCTCCCGTGCAACTCGGCTGCTAGTCTTCCTTTCATGCAGAATGTTTAGGTCCTAGCTCATGTCCAAGGCACCAAAGCCATCTAAAAAGTCAATAATCGATACCTAAAACTTGAATTGTACTACTTCTTACTGGCTATTACATCAACTTTGGTGCTTCATCTGTGTTCTACTATGGTGCTTTTACTGTCTCCGCATACCGCAGCACGCGACATAGCTTTGCAGACGATAAATGTAACCGTTTCAGAAAGAAGAGCTGCCAATGTGACGATCCGGCTTAAGTCGATTCGATAACAAATGTCGAAATCGGACGGATATCTCAGTTTTTTACTACATATGGCCACTTTTCACATTCTCCCGTGCACCTCGAGTGCTAGTCCTCCTTTCATGCAAAATCTTAAGTTCCTAGCTCATGTCCAAGTGACGAAAGGAGGGTAAGAAGTCAATAATCGATACCTAAAACTTGAATTGTACTACATCTTACTAGCTATTACATCAACTTAGATGCTTCATCTAAAATCTAATATGGTGCTTTTAGTGTCTCCGCATACCGCAGCACTCGACATAGCTTTGCACACGATAAATGTAACCGTTTCAGACAGAAGTGCGGCCAATGTGACGATCTGGCTTTAAGTCGATTCGATAACAAATGATGAAAACTCATGGATTTCTCAGGTTTTTACTACATATGAACACTTTTCACATTCTCCCGTGCAACGCGGCTGCTAGTCCTCCTTTCATGCAGAATCTTAAGGTCCTAGCTCAAGTCCAAGGCACCAAAGCCATCTAAAAAGTCAATAATCGACACCTAAAACTTGAATAGTACTACTTCTTACTGACTATTACATCAACTTAGACGCTTCATCAGTGTTCTACTGTGGTGCTTTTAGTGTCTCCGCATACCGTAGCACGCCACATAGCTTTGCAGACGATAAATGTAACCGTTTCAGACAGAAGGGCGGCCAATGTGACGATCTGGCTTAAGTCGATTCGATAACAAATGACGAAATTGGACCGATTTCTCAGTTTTTTACTACATATGGACACTTTTCACATTCTCCTGTGCAACTCGGCTGCTAGTCCTCCTTTCATGCAAAATCTTAAGTTCCTAGCTCATGTCCAAGACACGAAAGGAGGGTAAGAAGTCAATAATCGATACCTAAAACTTGAATTGTACTACATCTTCCTGGCTATTACATCAACTTAGAATCTTCATCTGTGTTCTACTATGATGCTTTTAGTGTCTCCGCATACCGCAGCACACGACATAGCTTTGCAGACGATAAGTACAACTGTTTCAGAGAGAAGGCCGGCCAATGTGACGATCTGGCTTTAAGTCGATTCGATAACAAATGACGAAAACGGACGGATTTGTCAGGTTTTTACTACATATGAACACTTTTCACATTCTCCCGTGCAACGCGGCTGCTAGTCCTACTTTCATGCAGAATCTCAAGGTCCTCGCTCATGTCCAAGACACCAAAGCCAGCTAAAAAGTCTATAATCGATATATAAAACTTGAATTGTACTACTTCTTACTGGCTATTACATCAACTTAGAAGCTTCATCTGTGTTCTACTATGGTGCTTTTAGTGTCTCCGATAACCGCAGCACGCGACATAGCTTTGCAGACAATAAATGTAACCCTTTCAGACAGAAGAGCGGCCAATGTGACGATCTGGCTTTAAGTCGATTCGATAACAAATGACGAAAACGGACGGATTTCTCAGGTTTTTACTACATATGAACACTTTTCACATTCTCCCGTGCAACTGGGCTGTTAGTCCTCCTTTCATGCAGAATCTTATGGTCCTACCTCATGTCCAAGACACCAAAGCCAGCTAAAAAGTCTATAACCGATATATAAATCTTGAATTGTACTACTTCTTACTGGATATTATATCAACTTAGGAGCTTCATCTGTGTTCTACTATGGTGCTTTTAGTGTCTCCGCATACCGCAGCACGCGACATAGCTTTGCAGACGATTAGTACAACCGTTTCAGACAGAAGTGCAGCCAATGTGACGATCTGGCTTTAAGTCGATTCGATAACAAATGACGAAAACGGACGGATTTCTCAGGTTTTTACTACATATGAACACTTTTCACATTCTCACGTGCAACGCGGCTGCTTGTCCTCCTTTCATGCAAAATTTTATGTTCCTAGCTCATGTCCAAGGCACCAAAGAAGGGTAAAAAGTCAATATTCGATACCTAAAACTTGTATTGTACTACATCTTACTGGCTATTACATCAACTTAAAGCTTCATCTGTGTTCTACTATGATGCTTTTAGTGTCTCCGCATACCGCAGCACACGACATAGCTTTGCAGACGATAAGTACAACTGTTTCAGAGAAAAGGGCGGCCAATGTGACGATCTGGCTTTAAGTCGATTCGATAACAAATGACGAAAACGGACGGATTTCTCAGGTTTTTACTACATATGAACACTTTTCACATTCTCCCGTGCAACGCGGCAGCTAGTTCTCCTTTCATGCAGAATCTCAAGGTCCTAGCTCATGTCCAAGGCACCAAAGCCAGCTAAAAAGTCTATAATCGATATATAAAACTCGAATTGTACTACTTCTTAGAGGATATTACAGCAACATAGAAGCTTCATCTGTGTTCTACTATGGTGCTTTTAGTGTCTCCGCATACCGCAGCACGTGACATAACTATGCAGACGATAAGTACAACCGTTTCAGAGAGAAGTGCGGCCAATGTGACGATCTGGCTTTAAGTCGATTCGATAACAAATGACGTAATCGGACGGATTTCTCAGTTTTTTACTACATATGGACACTTTTCACATTCTCCCGTGCAACGCGGCTGCTAGTCCTCCTTTCATGCAAAATCTTAAGGTCCTAGCTCATGTCCAAGGCACCAAAGGAGGGTACAAAGTCAATAATCGATAAGTAAAACTTGAACTGTACTACTTCATACTGGCTATTACATCAACTTGGTAGCTTCATCTGTGTTCTACTATGGTGCTTTTAGTGTCTCCGCATACCGAAGCTCGCGACATAGCTTTGCACACGATAAGTACAACCATTTCAGAGAGAAGAGCAGCAAATTTGATGATCTGGCTTTAAGTCGATTCGATAACAAACGACGATAACGGACGGATTTCTTAGGGTTTTTTTTACATATGAACACTTTTCACATTCTCCCATGCAACTGGGTTTCTAGTCCTCCTTTCATGCAGAATCTTAAGATCCTAGCTCATGTCCAAGACAGCAAAGCCAGCTAAAAAGTCTATAACCGATATATAAAACTTGAATTGTACTACTTCTTACTGGATATAATATCAACTTAGGAGCTTCATCTGTGTTCTACTATGGTGCTTTTAGTGTCTCCGCATACCGCAGCTCGCGACATAGCAATGCAGACGATAAATACATCCGTTTCATAGGGAAGAGCGGCTAATGTGACGTTTCTGCTTTATGTCGATTCGATAACAAATGCCGAAAACGGACGGATTTCTTAGGACTTTTTTTTACATATGAACACTTTTCACATTCTCCCGTGCCACTCGGCTGCTAGTCCTCCTTTCATGCAAAATCTTAAGTTCCTAGCTCATATCCAAGGCACCAAAGAAGGGTAAAAAGTCAATAATCGATACCTAAAACTTGAATTGTACTACTTCATACTGGCTATTACATCAACTTAGAAGCTTGATCTGTGTTCTACTATGGTGCTTTTAGTGTCTCCGCATACCGCAGCACGCGACATAGCTTTGCACACGATAGGTACAACTTTTTCAGAGAGAAGAGCGGCCAATGTGAGGATCTGGCTTTAAGTCGATTTGATAACAAATGACGAAAACTGACGGATTTCTCAGGTTTTTACTAAATATGAACACTTTTTACATTCTCCCGTGCAACTCGGCTGCTTGTCCTGCTATCACGCAGAATCTTGAGGTCCTAGCTCATGTCCAAGGCACCAAAGCCAGCTAAAAAGTCAATAATCGATACCTAAAACTCGAATTGTACTACTTCTTACTGGCTATTACATCAACTTAGAAGCTTCATCTGTGTTCTACTATGGTGCTTTTAGTGTCTCCGCATACCGCTGCACGCGACATAGCCTTGTAGACGATGAAGTAAAACCGTTTCAGAGAGAAGAGCGGCCAATGTGACGATCTGTCTTCAAGTCAATTCGATAACAAATGACGACAACGGACGGTTTTCTCAGGTTTCTACTACATATGAACATTTTTCACATTCCACCGTGCAACGCGGCTGCTAGTCCTCCTTTCATGCAGAATCTTAAGGTCCTAGCTCATGTCCAAGGCACCAAAGCCAGCTAAAAAGTGAATAATCGATAACTGAAACTTGAATTGTACTACTTCTTACTGGCTATTACATCAACTTAGAAGCTTCATCTGTGTTCTACTATGGTGCTTTTAGTGTCTCCGCATACCGCAGCACGCGACATAGCTTTGCAGACAATAAATGTAACCGTTTCAGACAGAAGAGCGGCCAATGTGACGATCTGGCTTTAAGTCGATTCGATAACAAATGACGAAAACGGACGGATTTCTCAGGTTTTTACTACATATGAACACTTTTCACATTCTCCCGTGCAACTGGGCTGTTAGTCCTCCTTTCATGCAGAATCTTATGGTCCTACCTCATGTCCAAGACACCAAAGCCAGCTAAAAAGTCTATAACCGATATATAAATCTTGAATTGTACTACTTCTTACTGGATATTATATCAACTTAGGAGCTTCATCTGTGTTCTACTATGGTGCTTTTAGTGTCTCCGCATACCGCAGCACGCGACATAGCTTTGCAGACGATTAGTACAACCGTTTCAGACAGAAGTGCAGCCAATGTGACGATCTGGCTTTAAGTCGATTCGATAACAAATGACGAATACGGACGGATAACTCAGGTTTTTACTACATATGAACACTTTTCACAATCTCCCGTGCAACGCGGCTGCTAGTCCCCCTTTCATGCAAAATCTTAAGTTCCTAGCTCATGTCCAAGGCACCAAAGCCAGCTAAAAAGTCAAAGATCGATACCTAATACTTGAATTGTACTACTTCTTACTGGCTATTACATCAACTTAGAAGCTTCATCTGTGTTCTATAATGGTGCTTTTAGTGTCTCCACATACCGCAGCACGCGACATAGCTTTGCAGACGATACGTACAACCGTCCTAGAGCGAAGAGCGCCCAATGTGACGATCTGGCTTTAAGTCGATTCCATAACAAATGACGAAAACGGACGGATTTCTCAGTTTTTTACTACATATGGACACTTTTCACATTCTCCCGTGCAACGCGGCTGCTAGTCCTCCTTGCATGCAAAATCTTAAGGTCCTAGCTCATGTCCAAGGCACCAAAGGAGGGTACAAAGTCAATAATCGATAAGTAAAACTTGAACTGTACTACTTCATACTGGCTATTACATCAACTTGGAAGCTTCATCCTTGTTCTACTATGGTGCTTTTAGTGTCTCCGCATACCGAAGCTCGCGACATAGCTTTGCACACGATAAGTACAACCGTTTCAGAGAGAAGAGCAGCAAATTTGATGATCTGGCTTTAAGTCGATTCGATAACAAACGACGATAACGGACGGATTTCTTAGGGTTTTTTTTACATATGAACACTTTTCACATTCTCCCATGCAACTGGGTTTCTAGTCCTCCTTTCATGCAGAATCTTAAGATCCTAGCTCATGTCCAAGACAGCAAAGCCAGCTAAAAAGTCTATAACCGATATATAAAACTTGAATTGTACTACTTCTTACTGGATATAATATCAACTTAGGAGCTTCATCTGTGTTCTACTATGGCGCTTTTAGTGTCTCCGCATACCGCAGCTCGCGACATAGCAATGCAGACGATAAACACAACCGTTTCAGAGAGAAGAGCGGGTAATGTGACGTTCTGGCTTTATGTCGATTCGATAACAAATGCCGGAAACGGACGGATTTCTTAGGGTTTTTTTTTACATATGAACACTTTTCACATTCTCCCGTGCAACTCGGCTGCTTGTCCTCCTTTCATGCAGAATCTTAAGTTCCTAGCTCATGTCCAAGGCACCAAAGGAGGGTAAAAAGTCAATAATCGATTAGTAAAACTTGAACTGTACTACTTCATACTGGCTATTACATCAACTTGGATGCTTCATCTGTGTTCCACTATGGTGCTTTTAGTGTCTCCGCATACCGCAGCTCGCGACATAGCTTTGCAGACGATAAGTACAACCGTTTCAGAGAGAAGAGCGACCAATATGACGATCTGGCTTTAAGTCGATTCGATAACAAACGACGAAAACGGACGGATTTCTCAGGTTTTTACTACATATGAAAACTTATCACATTCTCCCGTGCAACGCGGCTGCTAGTCCTCCTTTCATGCAATATCTTAATTTCCTAGCTCATGTCCAAGGCACCAAAGAAGGGTAAAAAGTCAATAATCGATACCTAAAACTTGTATTGTACTACACCTTACTGGCTATTACATCAACTTAGATGCTTCATCTAAGTTCTAAGATGGTGCTTTTAGTGTCTCCGCATACCGCAGCACGCGACATAGCTTTGCACACGATAAATGTAACCGTTTCAGACAGAAGTGCGGCCAATGTGACGATCTGGCTTTAAGTCGATTCGATAACAAATGACGAAAACGGACGGATTTCTCAGGTTTTTACTACATATGAACACTTTTCACATTCTCCCGTGCAACGCGGTTGCTAGTCCTCCTTTCATGCAGAATCTCAAGGTCCTAGCTCATGTCCAAGGCACCAAAGCCAGCTAAAAAGTCTATAATCGATATATAAAACTCGAATTGTACTACTTCTTAGAGGATATTACAGCAACATAGAAGCTTCATCTGTGTTCTACTATGGTGCTTTTAGTGTCTCCGCATACCGCAGCACGCGACATAACTATGCAGACGATAAGTACAACCGTTTCAGAGAGAAGTGCGGCCAATGTGACGATCTGGCTTTAAGTCGATTCGATAACAAATGACGAAATCGGACGGATTTCTAAGTTTTTACTACATATGAACACTTTTGACATTCTCCCGTGCAACGCGGCTGCTAGTCATCCTTTCATGCAGAATCTTAAGGTCCTAGCTCATGTCCAAGGCACCAAAGCCAGCTAAAAAGTCTATAATCGATATATAAAACTTGAATTGTACTACTTCTTAGTGGATATTAGATCAACTTAGAAGCTTTACCTGTGTTCTATTATGGTGCTCTTAGTGTCTCCGCATACCGCAGCACGCGACATAGCTATGCAGAAGATAAGTACAACCGTTTCAGAAAGAAGAGCGGCCAATGTGACGTTCTGGCTTTAAGTCTATGCGATAACAAATGCCGAAAACGGACGGATTTCTTAGGTTTTTACTACATATGAACACTTTTCACATTCTCCCGTGCAACTCGGCTGCTAGTCCTCCTTTCATGCAGAATCTTAAGGTCCTAGCTCATGTCCAAGACACCAAAGCCAGCTAAAAAGTCTATAACCGATATATAAAACTTGAATTGTACTACGTCTTACTGGATATTATATCAACTTAGGAGCTTCATCTGTGTTCTACTATGGTGCTTTTAGTGTCTCCGCATACCGCAGCTCGCGACATTGCAATGCAGACGATAAATACATCCGTTTCATAGGGAAGAGCGGCTAATGTGACGTTTCTGCTTTATGTCGATTCGATAACAAATGCCGAAAACGGACGGATTTCTTAGGGTTTTTTTTACATATGAACACTTTTCACATTCTCCCGTGCCACTCGGCTGCTAGTCCTCCATTCATGCAAAATCTTAAGTTCCTAGCTCATATCCAAGGCACCAAAGAAGGGTAAAAAGTCAATAATCGATACCTAAAACTTGAATTGTACTACTTCATACTGGCTATTACATCAACTTAGAAGCTTGATCTGTGTTCTACTATGGTGCTTTTAGTGTCTCCGCATACCGAAGCACGCGACATAGCTTTGCACACGATAAGTACAACTTTTTCAGAGAGAAGAGCGGCCAATGTGAGGATCTGGCTTTAAGTCGATTTGATAACAAATGACGAAAACTGACGGATTTCTCAGGTTTTTACTAAATATGAACACTTTTCACATTCTCCCGTGCAACTCGGCTGCTTGTCCTCCTTTCATGCAGAATCTTAAGGTCCTAGCTCATGTCCAAGGCACCAAAGCCAGCTAAAAAGTCTATAATCGATATATAAAACTTGAATTGTACTACTTCTTACTGGCTATTACATCAACTTAGAAGCTTCATCTGTGTTCTACTATGGTGCTTTTAGTGTCTCCGCATACCGCAGCACGCGACATAGCTTTGCAGACAATAAATGTAACCGTTTCAGACAGAAGAGCGGCCAATGTGACGATCTGGCTTTAAGTCGATTCGATAACAAATGACGAAAACGGACGGATTTCTCAGGTATTTACTACATATGAACACTTTTCACATTCTCCCGTGCAACTGGGCTGGTAGTCCTCCTTTCATGCAGAATCTTAAGGTCCTACCTCATGTCCAAGACACCAAAGCCAGCTAAAAAATCTATAACCTATATATAAATCTTGAATTGTACTACTTCTTACTGGATATTATATCAACTTAGGAGCTTCATCTGTGTTCTACTATGGTGCTTTTAGTGTCTCCGCATACCGCAGCACGCGACATAGCTTTGCAGACGATTAGTACAACCGTTTCAGAGAGAAGTGCGGCCAATGTGACGATCTGGCTTTAAGTCGATTCGATAACAAATGACGAAAACGGACGGATTTCTCAGGTTTTTACTACATATGAACACTTTTCACATTCTCACGTGCAACGCGGCTGCTTGTCCTCCTTTCATGCAAAATTTTATGTTCCTAGCTCATGTCCAAGGCACCAAAGAAGGGTAAAAAGTCAATATTCGATACCTAAAACATGTATTGTACTACATCTTACTGGCTATTACATCAACTTAGAAGCTTCATCTGTGTTCTACTATGATGCTTTTAGTGTCTCCGCATACCGCAGCACATGACATAGCTTTGCAGACGATAAGTACAACTGTTTCAGAGAGAAAGGCGGCCAATGTGACGATCTGGCTTTAAGTCGATTCGATAACAAATAACGAAAACGGACGGATTTCTCAGGTTTTTACTACATATGAACACTTTTCACATTCTCCCGTGCAACGCGGCTGCTAGTCCTCCTTTCATGCAGAATCTCAAGGTCCTAGCTCATGTCCAAGGCACCAAAGCCAGCTAAAAAGTCTATAATCGATATATAAAACTCGAATTGTACTACTTCTTAGAGGATATTACAGCAACATAGAAGCTTCATCTGTGTTCTACTATGGTGCTTTTAGTGTCTCCGCATACCGCAGCACGCGACATAACTATGCAGACGATAAGTACAACCGTTTCAGAGAGAAGAGCAGCAAATTTGATGATCTGGCTTTAAGTCGATTCGATAACAAACGACGATAACGGACGGATTTCTTAGGGTTTTTTTTACATATGAACACTTTTCACATTCTCCCATGCAACTGGGTTTCTAGTCCTCCTTTCATGCAGAATCTTAAGATCCTATCTCATGTCCAAGACAGCAAAGCCAGCTAAAAAGTCTATAACCGATATATAAAACTTGAATTGTACTACTTCTTACTGGATATTATATCAACTTAGGAGCTTCATCTGTGTTCTACTATGGTGCTTTTAGTGTCTCCGCATACCGCAGCTCGCGACATAGCAATACAGATGATAAATACAACCGTTTCAGAGAGAAGAGCGGCTAATGTGACGTTCTGGCTTTATGTCGATTCGATAACAAATGCCGAAAACTGACGGATTTCTTAGGTTTTTTTTTACATATGAATACTTTTCACATTCTCCCGTGCAACTCGGCTGCTTGTCCTCCTTTCATGCAGAATCTTAAGGTCCTAGCTCATGTCCAAGGCACCAAAGCCAGCTAAAAAGTCAATAATCGATACCTAAAACTCGAATTGTACTACTTCTTACTGGCTATTACATCAACTTAGAAGCTTCATCTGTGTTCTACTATGGTGCTTTTAGTGTCTCCGCATACCGCTGCACGCGACATAGCCTTGTAGACGATGAAGTAAAACCGTTTCAGAGAGAAGAGCGGCCAATGTGACGATCTGTCTTCAAGTCAATTCGATAACAAATGACGACAACGGACGGTTTTCTCAGGTTTCTACTACATATGAACATTTTTCACATTCCCCCGTGCAACGCGGCTGCTAGTCCTCCTTTCATGCAGAATCTTAAGGTCCTAGCTCATGTCCAAGGCACCAAAGCCAGCTAAAAAGTGAATAATCGATAACTGAAACTTGAATTGTACTACTTCTTACTGGCTATTACATCAACTTAGAAGCTTCATCTGTGTTCTACTATGGTGCTTTTAATGTCTCCGCATACCGCAGCACGCGACATAGCTTTGCAGACAATAAATGTAACCGTTTCAGACAGAAGAGCGGCCAATGTCACGATCTGGCTTTAAGTCGATTCGATAACAAATGACGAAAACGGACGGATTTCTCAGGTTTTTACTACATATGAACACTTTTTACATTCTCCCGTGCAACTGGGCTGTTAGTCCTCCTTTCATGCAGAATCTTATGGTCCTACCTCATGTCCAAGACACCAAAGCCAGCTAAAAAGTCTATAACCGATATATAAATCTTGAATTGTACTACTTCTTACTGGATATTATATCAACTTAGGAGCTTCATCTGTGTTCTACAATGGTGCTTTTAGTGTCTCCGCATACCGCAGCACGCGACATAGCTTTGCAGACGATTAGTACAACCGTTTCAGACAGAAGTGCAGCCAATGTGACGATCTGGCTTTAAGTCGATTCGATAACAAATGACGAAAACGGACGGATTTCTCAGGTTTTTACTACATATGAACACTTTTTACATTCTCACGTGCAACGCGGCTGCTTGTCCTCCTTTCATGCAAAATTTTATGTTCCTAGCTCATGTCCAAGGCACCAAAGAAGGGTAAAAAGTCAATATTCGATACCTAAAACTTGTATTGTACTACATCTTACTGGCTATTACATCAACTTAAAGCTTCATCTGTGTTCTACTATGATGCTTTTAGTGTCTCCGCATACCGCAGCACACGACATAGCTTTGCAGACGATAAGTACAACTGTTTCAGAGAAAAGGGCGGCCAATGTGACGATCTGGCTTTAAGTCGATTCGATAACAAATGACGAAAACGGACGGATTTCTCAGGTTTTTACTACATATGAACACTTTTCACATTCTCCCGTGCAACGCGGTTGCTAGTCCTCCTTTCATGCAGAATCTCAAGGTCCTAGCTCATGTCCAAGGCACCAAAGCCAGCTAATAAGTCTATAATCGATATATAAAACTCGAATTGTACTACTTCTTAGAGGATATTACAGCAACATAGAAGCTTCATCTGTGTTCTACTATGGTGCTTTTAGTGTCTCCGCATACCGCAGCACGCGACATAACTATGCAGACGATAAGTACAACCGTTTCAGAGAGAAGTGCGGCCAATGTGACGATCTGGCTTTAAGTCGATTCGATAACAAATGACGAAATCGGACGGATTTCTCAGTTTTTTACTACATATGGACACTTTTCACATTCTCCCGTGCAACGCGGCTGCTAGTCCTCCTTTCATGCAAAATCTTAAGGTCCTAGCTCATGTCCAAGGCACCAAAGGAGGGTACAAAGTCAATAATCGATAAGTAAAACTTGAACTGTACTACTTCATACTGGCTATTACATCAACTTGGAAGCTTCATCTGTGTTCTACTATGGTGCTTTTAGTGTCTCCGCATACCGAAGCACGCGACATAGCTTTGCACACGATAAATACAACTTTTTCAGAGAGAAGAGCGGCCAATGTGAGGATCTGGCTTTAAGTCGATTTGATAACAAATGACGAAAACTGACGGATTTCTCAGGTTTTTACTAAATATGAACACTTTTCACATTCTCCCGTGCAACTCGGCTGCTTGTCCTCCTTTCATGCAGAATCTTAAGGTCCTAGCTCATGTCCAAGGCACCAAAGCCAGCTAAAAAGTCTATAATCGATATATAAAACTTGAATTGTACTACTTCTTACTGGCTATTACATCAACTTAGAAGCTTCATCTGTGTTCTACTATGGTGCTTTTAGTGTCTCCGCATACCGCAGCACGCGACATAGCTTTGCAGACAATAAATGTAACCGTTTCAGACAGAAGAGCGGCCAATGTGACGATCTGGCTTTAAGTCGATTCGATAACAAATGACGAAAACGGACGGATTTCTCAGGTTTTTACTACATATGAACACTTTTCACATTCTCCCGTGCAACTGGGCTGGTAGTCCTCCTTTCATGCAGAATCTTAAGGTCCTACCTCATGTCCAAGACACCAAAGCCAGCTAAAAAATCTATAACCTATATATAAATCTTGAATTGTACTACTTCTTACTGGATATTATATCAACTTAGGAGCTTCATCTGTGTTCTACTATGGTTCTTTTAGTGTCTCCGCATACCGCAGCACGCGACATAGCTTTGCAGACGATTAGTACAACCGTTTCAGAGAGAAGTGCGGCCAATGTGACGATCTGGCTTTAAGTCGATTCGATAACAAATGACGAAAACGGACGGATTTCTCAGGTTTTTACTACATATGAACACTTTTCACATTCTCACGTGCAACGCGGCTGCTTGTCCTCCTTTCATGCAAAATTTTATGTTCCTAGCTCATGTCCAAGGCACCAAAGAAGGGTAAAAAGTCAATATTCGATACCTAAAACATGTATTGTACTACATCTTACTGGCTATTACATCAACTTAGAAGCTTCATCTGTGTTCTACTATGATGCTTTTAGTGTCTCCGCATACCGCAGCACATGACATAGCTTTGCAGACGATAAGTACAACTGTTTCAGAGAGAAAGGCGGCCAATGTGACGATCTGGCTTTAAGTCGATTCGATAACAAATAACGAAAACGGACGGATTTCTCAGGTTTTTACTACATATGAACACTTTTCACATTCTCCCGTGCAACGCGGCTGCTAGTCCTCCTTTCATGCAGAATCTCAAGGTCCTAGCTCATGTCCAAGGCACCAAAGCCAGCTAAAAAGTCTATAATCGATATATAAAACTCGAATTGTACTACTTCTTAGAGGATATTACAGCAACATAGAAGCTTCATCTGTGTTCTACTATGGTGCTTTTAGTGTCTCCGCATACCGCAGCACGCGACATAACTGTGCAGACGATAAGTACAACCGTTTCAGAGAGAAGAGCAGCAAATTTGATGATCTGGCTTTAAGTCGATTCGATAACAAACGACGATAACGGACGGATTTCTTAGGTTTTTTTTTACATATGAACACTTTTCACATTCTCCCATGCAACTGGGTTTCTAGTCCTCCTTTCATGCAGAATCTTAAGATCCTATCTCATGTCCAAGACAGCAAAGCCAGCTAAAAAGTCTATAACCGATATATAAAACTTGAATTGTACTACTTCTTACTTAATATTATATCAACTTAGGAGCTTCATCTGTGTTCTACTATGGTGCTTTTAGTGTCTCCGCATACCGCAGCTCGCGACATAGCAATGCAGATGATAAATACAACCGTTTCAGAGAGAAGAGCGGCTAATGTGACGTTCTGGCTTTATGTCGATTCGATAACAAATGCCGAAATCGGACGGATTTCTTAGGTTTTTTTTTACATATGAACACTTTTCACATTCTCCCGTGCAACTCGGCTGCTTGTCCTCCTTTCATGCAGAATCTTAAGGTCCTAGCTCATGTCCAAGGCACCAAAGCCAGCTAAAAAGTCAATAATCGATACCTAAAACTCGAATTGTACTACTTCTTACTGGCTATTACATCAACTTAGAAGCTTCATCTGTGTTCTACTATGGTGCTTTTAGTGTCTCCGCATACCGCTGCACGCGACATAGCCTTGTAGACGATGAAGTAAAACCGTTTCAGAGAGAAGAGCGGCCAATGTGACGATCTGTCTTCAAGTCAATTCGATAACAAATGACGACAACGGACGGTTTTCTCAGGCTTCTACTACATGTGAACATTTTTCACATTCCCCCGTGCAACGCGGCTGCTAGTCCTCCTTTCATGCAGAATCTTAAGGTCCTAGCTCATGTCCAAGGCACCAAAGCCAGCTAAAAAGTGAATAATCGATAACTGAAACTTGAATTGTACTACTTCTTACTGGCTATTACATCAACTTAGAAGCTTCATCTGTGTTCTACTATGGTGCTTTTAGTGTCTCCGCATACCGCAGCACGCGACATAGCTTTGCAGACAATAAATGTAACCGTTTCAGACAGAAGAGCGGCCAATGTGACGATCTGGCTTTAAGTCGATTTGATAACAAATGACGAAAACGGACGGATTTCTCAGGTTTTTACTACATATGAACACTTTTCACACTCTCCCGTGCAACTGGGCTGTTAGTCCTCCTTTCATGCAGAATCTTATGGTCCTACCTCATGTCCAAGACACCAAAGCCAGCTAAAAAGTCTATAACCGATATATAAATCTTGAATTGTACTACTTCTTACTGGATATTATATCAACTTAGGAGCTTCATCTGTGTTCTACTATGGTGCTTTTAGTGTCTCCGCATACCGCAGCACGCGACATAGCTTTGCAGACGATTAGTACAACCGTTTCAGACAGAAGTGCAGCCAATGTGACGATCTGGCTTTAAGTCGATTCGATAACAAATGACGAAAACGGACGGATTTCTCAGGTTTTTACTACATATGAACACTTTTTACATTCTCACGTGCAACGCGGCTGCTTGTCCTCCTTTCATGCAAAATTTTATGTTCCTAGCTCATGTCCAAGGCACCAAAGAAGGGTAAAAAGTCAATATTCGATACCTAAAACTTGTATTGTACTACATCTTACTGGCTATTACATCAACTTAAAGCTTCATCTGTGTTCTACTATGATGCTTTTAGTGTCTCCGCATACCGCAGCACACGACATAGCTTTGCAGACGATAAGTACAACTGTTTCAGAGAAAAGGGCGGCCAATGTGACGATCTGGCTTTAAGTCGATTCGATAACAAATGACGAAAACGGACGGATTTCTCAGGTTTTTACTACATATGAACACTTTTCACATTCTCCCGTGCAACGCGGTTGCTAGTCCTCCTTTCATGCAGAATCTCAAGGTCCTAGCTCATGTCCAAGGCACCAAAGCCAGCTAAAAAGTCTATAATCGATATATAAAACTCGAATTGTACTACTTCTTAGAGGATATTACAGCAACATAGAAGCTTCATCTGTGTTCTACTATGGTGCTTTTAGTGTCTCCGCATACCGCAGCACGCGACATAACTATGCAGACGATAAGTACAACCGTTTCAGAGAGAAGTGCGGCCAATGTGACGATCTGGCTTTAAGTCGATTCGATAACAAATGACGAAATCGGACGGATTTCTCAGTTTTTTACTACTTATGGACACTTTTCACATTCTCCCGTGCAACGCGGCTGCTAGTCCTCCTTTCATGCAAAATCTTAAGGTCCTAGCTCATGTCCAAGGCACCAAAGGAGGGTACAAAGTCAATAATCGATAAGTAAAACTTGAACTGTACTACTTCATACTGGCTAATACATCAACTTGGAAGCTTCATCTGTGTTCTACTATGGTGCTTTTAGTGTCTCCGCATACCGAAGCTCGCGACATAGCTTTGCACACGATAAGTACAACCGTTTCAGAGAGAAGAGCAGCAAATTTGATGATCTGGCTTTAAGTCGATTCGATAACAAACGACGATAACGGACGGATTTCTTAGGGTTTTTTTTACATATGAACACTTTTCACATTCTCCCGTGCAACTCGGCTGCTTGTCCTCCTTTCATGCAGAATCTTAAGTTCCTAGCTCATGTCCAAGGCACCAAAGGAGGGTAAAAAGTCAATAATCGATTAGTAAAACTTGAACTGTACTACTTCATACTGGCTATTACATCAACTTGGATGCTTCATCTGTGTTCCACTATGGTGCTTTTAGTGTCTCCGCATACCGCAGCTCGCGACATAGCTTTGCAGACGATAAGTACAACCGTTTCAGAGAGAAGAGCGACCAATATGACGATCTGGCTTTAAGTCGATTCGATAACAAACGACGAAAACGGACGGATTTCTCAGGTTTTTACTACATATGAAAACTTATCACATTCTCCCGTGCAACGCGGCTGCTAGTCCTCCTTTCATGCAATATCTTAATTTCCTAGCTCATGTCCAAGGCACCAAAGAAGGGTAAAAAGTCAATAATCGATACCTAAAACTTGTATTGTACTACACCTTACTGGCTATTACATCAACTTAGATGCTTCATCTAAGTTCTAAGATGGTGCTTTTAGTGTCTCCGCATACCGCAGCACGCGACATAGCTTTGCACACGATAAATGTAACCGTTTTAGACAGAAGTACGGCCAATGTGACGATCTGGCTTTAAGTCGATTCGATAACAAATGACGAAAACGGACGGATTTCTCAGGTTTTTACTACATATGAACACTTTTCACATTCTCACGTGCAACACGGCTGCTAGTCCTCCTTTCATGCAAAATTTTAAGTTCCTAGCTCATGTCCAAGGCACCAAAGAAGGGTAAAAAGTCAATAATCGATACCTAAAACTTGTATTGTACTACATCTTACTGACTATTACATCAACTTAGAAGCTTCATCTGTGTTCCACTATGATGCTTTTAGTGTCTCCACATACCGCAGCACACGACATAGCTTTGCAGACGATAAGTACAACCGTTTCAGAGAGAAGGGCGGCCAATGTGACGATCTGGCTTTAAGTGGATTCGATAACAAATGACGAAATCGGACGGATTTCTAAGTTTTTTTAATAAATATGGACACTTTTCACATTCTCCCGTGCAACGCGGCTGCTAGTCCTCCTTTCATGCAGAATCTCAAGGTCTTAGCTGATGTCCAAGGCACCAAAGCCAGCTGAAAAGTCTATCATCGATATATAAAACTTGAATTGTACTACTTCTTAGAGGATATTACAGCAACATAGAAGCTTCATCTGTGTTGCACTATGATGCTTTTAGTGCCTCCGCATACCGCAGCACGCGACATAGCTTTGCAGACGATTAGTACAACCGTTTCAGAGAGAAGGGCGGCCAATGTGACGATCTGGCTTTAAGTGGATTCGATAACAAATGACGAAATCGGACGGATTTCTAAGTTTTTTTTAATAAATATGGACACTTTTCACATTCTCCCGTGCAACGCGGCTGCTAGTCCTCCTTTCATGCAGAATCTCAAGGTCTTAGCTGATGTCCAAGGCACCAATGCCAGCTGAAAAGTCTATCATCGATATATAAAACTTGAATTGTACTACTTCTTAGAGGATATTACAGCAACATAGAAGCTTCATCTGTGTTCTACTATGGTGCTTTTAGTGTCTCCGCATACCGCAGCACGCGACATAACTATGCAGACGATAAGTACAACCGTTTCAGAGAGAAGGGCGGCCAATGTGACGATCTGGCTTTAAGTGGATTCGATAACAAATGACGAAATCGGACGGATTTCTAAGTTTTTACTACATATGAACTCTTTTGACATTCTCCCGTGCAACGCGGCTGCTAGTCATCCTTTCATGCAGAATCTTAAGGTCCTAGCTCATGTCCAAGGCACCAAAGCCAGCTAAAAAGTCTATAATCGATATATAAAACTTGAATTGTACTACTTCTTAGTGGATATTACATCAACTTAGAAGCTTTATCTGTGTTCTATTATGGTGCTTTTAGTGTCTCCGCATACCGCAGCACGCGACATAGCTATGCAGACGATAAGTACAACCGTTTCAGAAAGAAGAGCGGCCAATGTGGCGTTCTGGCTTTAAGTCTATGCGATAACAAATGCCGAAAACGGACGGATTTCTTAGGGTTTTTTTTTACATATGAACACTTTTCACATTCTCCCGTGCAACTCGGCTGCTAGTCCTCCTTTCATGCAGAATCTTAAGGTCCTAGCTCATGTCCAAGACACCAAAGCCAGCTAAAAAGTCTATAACCGATATATAAAACTTGAATTGTACTACGTCTTACTGGATATTATATCAACTTAGGAGCTTCATCTGTGTTCTACTATGGTGCTTTTAGTGTCTCCGCATACCGCAGCTCGCGACATTGCAATGCAGACGATAAATACATCCGTTTCATAGGGAAGAGCGGCTAATGTGACGTTTCTGCTTTATGTCGATTCGATAACAAATGCCGAAAACGGACGGATTTCTTAGGGTTTTTTTTTACATATGAACACTTTTCACATTCTCCCGTGCCACTCGGCTGCTAGTCCTCCTTTCATGCAAAATCTTAAGTTCCTAGCTCATATCCAAGGCACCAAAGAAGGGTAAAAAGTCAATAATCGATACCTAAAACTTGAATTGTACTACTTCATACTGGCTATTACATCAACTTAGAAGCTTGATCTGTGTTCTACTATGGTGCTTTTAGTGTCTCCGCATACCGAAGCACGCGACATAGCTTTGCACACGATAAGTACAACTTTTTCAGAGAGAAGAGCGGCCAATGTGAGGATCTGGCTTTAAGTCGATTTGATAACAAATGACGAAAACTGACGGATTTCTCAGGTTTTTACTAAATATGAACACTTTTCACATTCTCCCGCGCAACTCGGCTGCTTGTCCTCCTTTCATGCAGAATCTTAAGGTCCTAGCTCATGTCCAAGGCACCAAAGCCAGCTAAAAAGCCTATAATCGATATATAAAACTTGAATTGTACTACTTCTTACTGGCTATTACATCAACTTAGAAGCTTCATCTGTGTTCTACTATGGTGCTTTTAGTGTCTCCGCATACCGCAGCACGCGACATAGCTTTGAAGACAATAAATGTAACCGTTTCAGACAGAAGAGCGGCCAATGTGACGATCTGGCTTTAAGTCGATTCGATAACAAATGACGAAAACGTACGGATTTCTCAGGTTTTTACTACATATGAACACTTTTCACATTCTCCCGTGCAACTGGGCTGGTAGTCCTCCTTTCATGCAGAATCTTAAGGTCCTACCTCATGTCCAAGACACCAAAGCCAGCTAAAAAATCTATAACCGATATATAAATCTTGAATTGTACTACTTCTTACTGGATATTATATCAACTTAGGAGCTTCATCTGTGTTCTACTATGGTGCTTTTAGTGTCTCCGCATACCGCAGCACGCGACATAGCTTTGCAGACGATTAGTACAACCGTTTCAGAGAGAAGTGCGGCCAATGTGACGATCTGGCTTTAAGTCGATTCGATAACAAATGACGAAGACGGACGGATTTCTCAGGTCTTTACTACATATGAACACTTTTTACATTCTCACGTGCAACGCGGCTGCTTGTCCTCCTTTCATGCAAAATTTTATGTTCCTAGCTCATGTCCAAGGCACCAAAGAAGGGTAAAAAGTCAATATTCGATACCTAAAACTTGTATTGTACTACATCTTACTGGCTATTACATCAACTTAAAGCTTCATCTGTGTTCTACTATGATGCTTTTAGTGTCTCCGCATACCGCAGCACACGACATAGCTTTGCAGACGATAAGTACAACTGTTTCAGAGAAAAGGGCGGCCAATGTGACGATCTGGCTTTAAGTCGATTCGATAACAAATGAAGAAAACGGACGGATTTCTCAGGTTTTTACTACATATGAACACTTTTCACATTCTCCCGTGCAACGCGGTTGCTAGTCCTCCTTTCATGCAGAATCTCAAGGTCCTAGCTCATGTCCAAGGCACCAAAGCCAGCTAAAAAGTCTATAATCGATATATAAAACTCGAATTGTACTACTTCTTAGAGGATATTACAGCAACATAGAAGCTTCATCTGTGTTCTACTATGGTGCTTTTAGTGTCTCCGCATACCGCAGCACGCGACATAACTATGCAGACGATAAGTACAACCGTTTCAGAGAGAAGTGCGGCCAATGTGACGATCTGGCTTTAAGTCGATTCGATAACAAATGACGAAATCGGACGGATTTCTCAGTTTTTTACTACATATGGACACTTTTCACATTCTCCCGTGCAACGCGGCTGCTAGTCCTCCTTTCATGCAAAATCTTAAGGTCCTAGCTCATGTCCAAGGCACCAAAGGAGGGTACAAAGTCAATAATCGATAAGTAAAACTTGAACTGTACTACTTCATACTGGCTATTACATCAACTTGGAAGCTTCATCTGTGTTCTACTATGGTGCTTTTAGTGTCTCCGCATACCGAAGCTCGCGACATAGCTTTGCACACGATAAGTACAACCGTTTCAGAGAGAAGAGCAGCAAATTTGATGATCTGGCTTTAAGTCGATTCGATAACAAACGACGATAACGGACGGATTTCTTAGGGTTTTTTTTACATATGAACACTTTTCACATTCTCCCATGCAACTGGGTTTCTAGTCCTCCTTTCATGCAGAATCTTAAGATCCTAGCTCATGTCCAAGACAGCAAAGCCAGCTAAAAAGTCTATAACCGATATATAAAACTTGAATTGTACTACTTCTTACTGGATATAATATCAACTTAGGAGCTTCATCTGTGTTCTACTATGGTGCTTTTAGTGTCTCCGCATACCGCAGCTCGCGACATAGCAATGCAGACGATAAACACAACCGTTTCAGAGAGAAGAGCGGGTAATGTGACGTTCTGGCTTTATATCGATTCGATAACAAATGCCGAAAACGGACGGATTTCTTAGGGTTTTTTTTTACATATGAACACTTTTCACATTCTCCCGTGCAACTCGGCTGCTTGTCCTCCTTTCATGCAGAATCTTAAGTTCCTAGCTCATGTCCAAGGCACCAAAGGAGGGTAAAAAGTCAATAATCGATTAGTAAAACTTGAACTGTACTACTTCATACTGGCTATTACATCAACTTGGATGCTTCATCTGCGTTCCACTATGGTACTTTTAGTGTCTCCGCATACCGCAGCTCGCGACATAGCTTTGCAGACGATAAGTACAACCGTTTCAGAGATAAGAGCGACCAATATGACGATCTGGCTTTAAGTCGATTCGATAACAAACGACGAAAACGGACGGATTTCTCAGGTTTTTACTACATATGAAAACTTATCACATTCTCCCGTGCAACGCGGCTGCTAGTCCTCCTTTCATGCAATATCTTAATTTCCTAGCTCATGTCCAAGGCACCAAAGAAGGGTAAAAAGTCAATAATCGATACCTAAAACTTGTATTGTACTACACCTTACTGGCTATTACATCAACTTAGATGCTTCATCTAAGTTCTAAGATGGTGCTTTTAGTGTCTCCGCATACCGCAGCACGCGACATAGCTTTGCACACGATTAGTACAACCGTTTCAGAGAGAAGGGCGGCCAATGTGACGATCTGGCTTTAAGTGGATTCGATAACAAATGACGAAATCGGACGGATTTCTAAGTTTTTTTAATAAATATGGACACTTTTCACATTCTCCCGTGCAACGCGGCTGCTAGTCCTCCTTTCATGCAGAATCTCAAGGTCTTAGCTGATGTCCAAGGCACCAATGCCAGCTGAAAAGTCTATCATCGATATATAAAACTTGAATTGTACTACTTCTTAGAGGATATTACAGCAACATAGAAGCTTCATCTGTGTTCTACTATGGTGCTTTTAGTGTCTCCGCATACCGCAGCACGCGACATAACTATGCAGACGATAAGTACAACCGTTTCAGAGAGAAGGGCGGCCAATGTGACGATCTGGCTTTAAGTGGATTCGATAACAAATGACGAAATCGGACGGATTTCTAAGTTTTTACTACATATGAACTCTTTTGACATTCTCCCGTGCAACGCGGCTGCTAGTCATCCTTTCATGCAGAATCTTAAGGTCCTAGCTCATGTCCAAGGCACCAAAGCCAGCTAAAAAGTCTATAATCGATATATAAAACTTGAATTGTACTACTTCTTAGTGGATATTACATCAACTTAGAAGCTTTATCTGTGTTCTATTATGGTGCTTTTAGTGTCTCCGCATACCGCAGCACGCGACATAGCTATGCAGACGATAAGTACAACCGTTTCAGAAAGAAGAGCGGCCAATGTGACGTTCTGGCTTTAAGTCTATGCGATAACAAATGCCGAAAACGGACGGATTTCTTAGGTTTTTACTACATATGAACACTTTTCACATTCTCCCGTGCAACTCGGCTGCTAGTCCTCCTTTCATGCAGAATCTTAAGGTCCTAGCTCATGTCCAAGACACCAAAGCCAGCTAAAAAGTCTATAACCGATATATAAAACTTGAATTGTACTACGTCTTACTGGATATTATATCAACTTAGGAGCTTCATCTGTGTTCTACTATGGTGCTTTTAGTGTCTCCGCATACCGCAGCTCGCGACATTGCAATGCAGACGATAAATACATCCGTTTCATAGGGAAGAGCGGCTAATGTGACGTTTCTGCTTTATGTCGATTCGATAACAAATGCCGAAAACGGACGGATTTCTTAGGGTTTTTTTTACATATGAACACTTTTCACATTCTCCCGTGCCACTCGGCTGCTAGTCCTCCTTTCATGCAAAATCTTAAGTTCCTAGCTCATATCCAAGGCACCAAAGAAGGGTAAAAAGTCAATAATCGATACCTAAAACTTGAATTGTACTACTTCATACTGGCTATTACATCAACTTAGAAGCTTGATCTGTGTTCTACTATGGTGCTTTTAGTGTCTCCGCATACCGAAGCACTCGACATAGCTTTGCACACGATAAGTACAACTTTTTCAGAGAGAAGAGCGGCCAATGTGAGGATCTGGCTTTAAGTCGATTTGATAACAAATGACGAAAACTGACGGATTTCTCAGGTTTTTACTAAATATGAACACTTTTCACATTCTCCCGCGCAACTCGGCTGCTTGTCCTCCTTTCATGCAGAATCTTAAGGTCCTAGCTCATGTCCAAGGCACCAAAGCCAGCTAAAAAGTCTATAATCGATATATAAAACTTGAATTGTACTACTTCTTACTGGCTATTACATCAACTTAGAAGCTTCATCTGTGTTCTACTATGGTGCTTTTAGTGTCTCCGCATACCGCAGCACGCGACATAGCTTTGCAGACAATAAATGTAACCGTTTCAGACAGAAGAGCGGCCAATGTGACGATCTGGCTTTAAGTCGATTCGATAACAAATGACGAAAACGGACGGATTTCTCAGGTTTTTACTACATATGAACACTTTTCACATTCTCCCGTGCAACTGGGCTGGTAGTCCTCCTTTCATGCAGAATCTTAAGGTCCTACCTCATGTCCAAGACACCAAAGCCAGCTAAAAAATCTATAACCGATATATAAATCTTGAATTGTACTACTTCTTACTGGATATTATATCAACTTAGGAGCTTCATCTGTGTTCTACTATGGTGCTTTTAGTGTCTCCGCATACCGCAGCACGCGACATAGCTTTGCAGACGATTAGTACAACCGTTTCAGAGAGAAGTGCGGCCAATGTGACGATCTGGCTTTAAGTCGATTCGATAACAAATGACGAAAACGGACGGATTTCTCAGGTTTTTACTACATATGAACACTTTTCACATTCTCACGTGCAACGCGGCTGCTTGTCCTCCTTTCATGCAAAATTTTATGTTCCTAGCTCATGTCCAAGGCACCAAAGAAGGGTAAAAAGTCAATATTCGATACCTAAAACTTGTATTGTACTACATCTTACTGGCTATTACATCAACTTAGAAGCTTCATCTGTGTTCTACTATGATGCTTTTAGTGTCTCCGCATACCGCAGCACATGACATAGCTTTGCAGACGATAAGTACAACTGTTTCAGAGAGAAAGGCGGCCAATGTGACGATCTGGCTTTAAGTCGATTCGATAACAAATAACGAAAACGGACGGATTTCTCAGGTTTTTACTACATATGAACACTTTTCACATTCTCCCGTGCAACGCGGCTGCTAGTCCTCCTTTCATGCAGAATCTCAAGGTCCTAGCTCATGTCCAAGGCACCAAAGCCAGCTAAAAAGTCTATAATCGATATATAAAACTCGAATTGTACTACTTCTTAGAGGATATTACAGCAACATAGAAGCTTCATCTGTGTTCTACTATGGTGCTTTTAGTGTCTCCGCATACCGCAGCACGCGACATAACTATGCAGACGATAAGTACAACCGTTTCAGAGAGAAGAGCAGCAAATTTGATGATCTGGCTTTAAGTCGATTCAATAACAAACGACGATAACGGACGGATTTCTTAGGGTTTTTTTTACATATGAACACTTTTCACATTCTCCCATGCAACTGGGTTTCTAGTCCTCCTTTCATGCAGAATCTTAAGATCCTATCTCATGTCCAAGACAGCAAAGCCAGCTAAAAAGTCTATAACCGATATATAAAACTTGAATTGTACTACTTCTTACTGGATATTATATCAACTTAGGAGCTTCATCTGTGTTCTACTATGGCGCTTTTAGTGTCTCCGCATACCGCAGCTCGCGACATAGCAATGCAGATGATAAATACAACCGTTTCAGAGAGAAGAGCGGCTAACGTGACGTTCTGGCTTTATGTCGATTCGATAACAAATGCCGAAAACGGACGGATTTCTTAGGTTTTTTTTTACATATGAACACTTTTCACATTCTCCCGTGCAACTCGGCTGCTTGTCCTCCTTTCATGCAGAATCTTAAGGTCCTAGCTCATGTCCAAGGCACCAAAGCCAGATAAAAAGTCAATAATCGATACCTAAAAGTCGATTTGTACTACCTCTTACTGGCTATTACATCAACTTAGAAGCTTCATCAGTGTTCTACTATGGTGCTTTTAGTGTCTCCGCATACCGCTGCACGCGACATAGCCTTGCAGACGATAAGTACAACCGTTTCAGAGAGAAGAGCGGCCAATGTGACGATCTGTCTTCAAGTCAATTCGATAACAATTGACGACAACGGACGGTTTTCTCAGGTTTCTACTACATATGAACACTTCTCACATTCCCCCGTGCAACGCGGCTGCGAGTTTTCCTTTCATGCAAAATCTTAAGTTCCTAGCTCAAGGCACCAAAGAAGTGTAAAAAGTCAATAATCGATACCTAAAACTTGAATTATACTACTTCATACTGGCTATTACATCAACTTAGAAGCTTCATCTGTGTTCTACTATGGTGCTTTTAATGTCTCTGCATACCGCAAGCACACGACATAGCTTTGCAGACGATAAGTACAACTCTTTCAGAGAGAAGGGCGGCCAATGTGACGATCTGGCTTTAAGTCGATTCGATAACAAATGACGAAAACGGACGGATTTCTCAGGTTTTTACTACATATGAACACTTTTCACATTCTCCCGTGCAACGCGGCTGCTAGTCCTCCTTTCATGCAGAATCTCAAGGTCCTAGCTCATGTCCAATGCACCAAAGCCAGCTAAAAAGTCTATAATCGATATATAAAACTTGTATTGTACTACTTCTTACTGGATATTATATCAACTTAGGAGCTTCATCTGTGTTCTACTATGGTGCTTTTAGTGTCTCCGCATACCGCAGCACGCAACATAGCTTTGCAGACGATTAGTACAACCGTTTCAGACAAAAGTGCTGCCAATGTGACGATCTGGCTCAGGTTTTTACTACATATGAACACTTTTCACATTCTCACGTACAACGCGGCTGATTGTCCTCCTTTCATGCAAAATTTTAAGTCCCTAGCTCATGTCCAAGGCACCAAAGAAGGGTAAAAAGTCAATAATCGATACCCAAAACTTGTATTGTACTACATCTTCCTGGCTATTACATCAACTTAGAATCTTCATCTGTGTTCTACTATGACGCTTTTAGTGTCTCCGCATTCCGCAGCACACGACATAGCTTTGCAGACCATAAGTACAACTGTTTCAGAGAGAAGGGCGGCCAATGTGACGATCTGGCTTTAAGTCGATTCGATAACAAATGACGAAATCGGACGGATTTCTCAGTATTTTGCTACACATGGACACTTTTCACATTCTCCCGTGCAACGCGGCTGCTAGTCCTCCTTTCATGCAAAATCTTAAGTCCCTAGTTCATGTCCAAGGCACCAAAGGAGGGTACAAAGTCAATAATCGATAAGTAAAACTTGAACTGTACTACTTCATACTGGCTATTACATCAACTTGGAAGCTTCATCTGTGTTCTACTATGGTGCTTTTAGTGTCTCCGCATACCGCAGCTCGCGACATAGCTTTGCACACGATAAGTACAACCGTTTCAGAGAGAAGAGCAGCAAATATGATGGTCTGGCTTTACGTCGATTCGATAACAAACGACGAAAACGGACGGATTTCTCAGGTTTTTACTACATATGAACATTATTCACATTCTCCCATGCAACTGGGCGGCTAGTCCTCCTTTCATGCAGAATCTTAAGGTCCTAGCTCATGTCCAAGACAGCAAAGCCAGCTAAAAAGTCTATAACCGATATATAAAACTTGAATTGTACTACTTCTTACTGGATATTATATCAACTTAGGAGCTTCATCTGTGTTCTACTATGGTGCTTTTAGTGTCTCCGCATACCGCAGCACGCCACATAGCTTTGCAGACGATAAATGTAACCGTTTCAGACAGAAGAGCGGCCAATGTGGCGATCTGGTTTTAAGTCGATTTGATAACAAATGACGAAAACTGACGGATTTATCAGGTTTTTACTACATATGAACACTTTTTACAATTCTCCCGTGCAACGCGGCTGCTTGTCTTCCTTTCATGCAGAATCTTAAGGTCCTAGCTCATGTCCAAGGCACCAAAGCCAGCTAAAGGTCAATAATCGATACCTAAAACTCGAATTGTACTACTTCTTCTGGCTATTACATCAACTTAGAAGCTTCATCTGTGTTATACTATGGTGCTTTTAGTGTCTCCGCATACCGCTGCACGCGACATAGCCTTGCAGACGATAAGTACAACCGTTTCAGAGAGAAGAGCGGCCAATGTGACGATCTGTCTTCAAGTCAATTCGATAACAAATGACGACAACGGACGGTTTTCTCAGGTTTCTACTACATATGAACACTTTTTACATTCCCCCGTGCAACGCGGCTGCGAGTTTTCCTTTCATGCAAAATCTTAAGTTCCTAGCTCAAGGCACCAAAGAAGGGTAAAGAGTCAATAATCGATACCTAAAACTTGAATTATACTACTTCATACTGGCTATTACATCAACTTAGAAGCTTCATCTGTGTTCTACTATGGTGCTTTTAGTGTCTCCGCATACCGCAGCACGCGACATAGCCTTGTAGACGATAAGTACAACCGTTTCAGAGAGAAGTGCGGCCAATGTGACGATCTGTCTTCAAGTCAATTCGATAACAAATGACTTCAACGGACGGTTTTTTCAGGTTTCTACTACATATGAACACTTTTCACATTCACCCGTGCAACGCGGCTGCTAGTCCTCCCTTCATGCAGAATCTGAAGATCCTACCTCATGTCCAAGGCACCAAAGCCAGCTAAAAAGTCAATAATCGATAGATAAAACTTGAATTATACTACTTCTTACTGGCTAGTACATCAACTTAGATGCTTCATCTGTGTTCCACTATGGTGCTTTTAGTGTCTCCGCATACCGCAGCACGCCACATAGCTTTGCAGACGATAAATGTAACCGTTTCAGACAGAAGAGCGGCCAATGTGGCGATCTGGCTTTAAGTCCATTCGATAACAACTGACGAAAACGGACGGAATTCTCAGGTTTTTACTTCATATGAACACTTTTCATTTTCTCCCTTGCAACGCGGCTGCTAGTCCTCCTTTCATGCAAAATCTTAAGGTCCTAGTTCATGTCCAAGGCACCAAAGCTAGCAAAAAAGTCAATAATCGATAACTGAAACTTGAATTGTACTACATCTTACTAGCTATTACATCAACTTAGAAGCTTCGTCTGTGTTCTACTATGGTACTTTTAGTGTCTCCACATACCGCAGCACGCGACATAGCTTTGCAGACGATGAATGTAACCGTTTCAGAAAGAAGAGCGGCCAATGTGACGATCTGGCTTTAAGACGATTCGACAACAAATTACGAAAACGTACGGTTTACTCAGGTTTTTACTACATATGAACACTTTTCACATTCTCCCGTGCAACGCGGCTGCTAGTCCCCCTTTCATGCAAAATCTTAAGTTCCTAGCTCATGTCCAAGGCACCAAAGCCACCTAAAAAGTCAATAATCGATACCTAAAACTTGAATTTTACTACTTCTTACTGGCAATTACATCAACTTAGAAGCTTCATCTGTGTTCTACTATGGTGCTTTTAGTGTCTCCACATACCGCAGCAAGCGACATAGCTTTGCAGACGATAAGTACAACCGTTTCAGAGAGAAGAGCGGCCAATATGACGATCTGGCTTTAAGTCGATTCGATAGAAAATGACGAAAACGTTCGGATTTCTCAGGTTTTTACTACATATGAACACTTTTCACATTCTCCCGTGCAACGCGACTGCCAGTCCTCCCTTCATGTAGAATCTGAAGATCCTACCTCATGTCCAAGGCACCAAAGCCGGCAAAAAAGTCAATAATCGATAGATAAAACTTGAATTATACTACTTCTTACTGGCTATTACATCTACTTAGATGCTTCATCTGTGTTCCATTATGGTGCTTTTAGTGTCTCCGCATACCGCAGCACGCCACATAGCTTTGCAGACGATAAATGTAACCGTTTCAGACAGAAGAGCGGCCAATGTTGCGATCTGGCTTTAAGTCCATTCGGTAACAAATGACGAAAACGGACGGATTTCTCAGGTTTTTACTACATATGAACACTTTTCATATTCTCCCTTGCAACGCGGCTGCTAGTCCTCCTTTCATTCAAAATCCTAAGTTCCTAGCCCATGTCCAAGGCACCAGAGAAGGGTAAAAAGTCAATAATCGATACCTAAAACTTGAATTGTAGTACTTCTTACTGGCTATTACATCAACTTAGAAGCTTCATCTGTGTTCTACTGTGGTACTGTTAGTGTCTCCACATACCGCAGCACGCGACATAGCTTTGCAGACGATAAATGTAACTGTTTCAGAAAGAAGAGCGGCCAATGTGACGATCTGGCTTTAAGTCGATTCGACAACAAATTACGAAAACGTACGGTTTACTCAGGTTTTTACTACATATGAACACTTTTCACATTCTCCCGTGCAACGCGGCTGCTAGTCCCCTTTCATGCAAAATCTTAAGTTCCTAGCTCATGACCAAGGCACCAAAGCCAGCTAAAAAGTCAATAATTGATACCTAAAACTTGAATTGTACTACTTCTTACTGGCTATTACATCAACTTAGAAGCTTCGTCTGTGTTCTACTATGGTGCTTTTGGTGTCTCCACATACCGCAGCAAGCGACATAGCTTTGCAGACGATAAGTACAACCGTTTCAGAGAGAAGAGCAGCCAATATGACGATCTGGCTTTAAGTCGATTCGATAGAAACTGACGAAAACGGACGGATTTCTCAGGTTTTTACTACATATGAAAACTTTTCACATTCTCCCGTGCAACGCGGCTGCTAGTCCTCCCTTCATGCAGAATCTTAAGGTCCTAGCTCATGTCCAAGGCACCAAAGCTAACAAAAAAGTCAATAATCGATAACTGAAACTTGAATTGTACTACATCTTACTAGCTATTACATCAACTTAGAAGCTTCATCTGTATTCTACTATGGTACTTTTAGTGTCTCCACATACCGCAGCACGTGACATAGCTTTGCAGACGATAAATGTAACCGTTTCAGAAAGAAGAGCGGCCAATGTGACGATCTGGCTTTAAGTCGATTCGACAACAAATTACGAAAACCTACGGTTTACTCAGGTTTTTACTACATATGAACACTTTTCACATTCTCCCGTGCAACGCGGCTGCTAGTCCCCCTTTCATGCAAAATCTTAAGTTCCTAGCTCATGTCCAAGGCAGCAAAGCCAGCTAAAAAGTCAATAATCGATACCTAAAACTTGAATTGTACTACTTCTTACTGGCTATTACATCAACTTAGAAGCTTCATCTGTGTTCTACTATGGTGGTTTTAGTGTCTCCGCATACCGCAGCACGCGACATAGCTTTGCGAACGATAAGTACAACCGTTTCAGAGAGAAGAGCGGCGAATGTGACGATTTGGCTTTAAGCCGATTCAATAACAAATGACGATAACGGACGTATTTCTCAGGCTTTTACTACATATGAACACTTTTCACATTCTCCTGTGCAACTCGGCTGCTAGTCCTCCTTTCATGCAAAATCTTAAGTTCCTACCTCATGTCCAAGGCACCAAAGAAGGGTAAAAAGTCAATAATCGATACCTTAAACTTGTATTGTACTGATTCTTACTGGCTATTACAACAACTTAGAAGCTTTATCTGTGTTCTACTATGGTGCTTTTAGTGTCTCCGCACACCGCAGCACGCGACATAGCTTTGCAGACGATAAGTACAACCGTTTCAGAGAGAAGAGCGGCCAATGTGACGATCTGTCTTCAAGTCAATTCGATAACAAATGACGACAACGGACGGTTTTCTCAGGTTTCTACTACATATGAACACTTTTCACATTCCCCCGTGCAACGCGGCTGCGAGTTTTCCTTTCATGCAAAATCTTAAGTTCCTAGCTCAAGGCACCAAAGAAGGGTAAAAAGTCAATAATCGATACCTAAAACTTGAATTATACTACTTCATACTGGCTATTACATCAACTTAGAAGCTTCATCTGTGTTCTACTATGGTGCTTTTAGTGTCTCCGCATACCGCAGCACGCGACATAGCCTTGTAGACGATAAGTACAACCGTTTCAGAGAGAAGTGCGGCCAATGTGACGATCTGTCTTCAAGTCAATTCGATAACAAATGACTTCAACGGACGGTTTTTTCAGGTTTCTACTACATATGAACACTTTTCACATTCACCCGTGCAACGCGGCTGCTAGTCCTCCCTTCATGCAGAATCTGAAGATCCTACCTCATGTCCAAGGCACCAAAGCCAGCTAAAAAGTCAATAATCGATAGATAAAACTTGAATTATACTACTTCTTACTGGCTAGTACATCAACTTAGATGCTTCATCTGTGTTCCACTATGGTGCTTTTAGTGTCTCCGCATACCGCAGCACGCCACATAGCTTTGCAGACGATAAATGTAACCGTTTCAGACAGAAGAGCGGCCAATGTGGCGATCTGGCTTTAAGTCCATTCGATAACAACTGACGAAAACGGACGGATTTCTCAGGTTTTTACTACATATGAACACTTTTCATTTTCTCCCTTGCAACGCGGCTGCTAGTCCTCCTTTCATGCAAAATCTTAAGGTCCTAGCTCATGTCCAAGGCACCAAAGCTAGCAAAAAAGTCAATAATCGATAACTGAAACTTGAATTGTACTACATCTTACTAGCTATTACATCAACTTAGAAGCTTCGTCTGTGTTCTACTGTGGTACTTTTAGTGTCTCCACATACCGCAGCACGCGACATAGCTTTGCAGACGATAAATGTAACCGTTTCAGAAAGAAGAGCGGCCAATGTGACGATCTGGCTTTAAGACGATTCGACAACAAATTACGAAAACGTACGGTTTACTCAGGTTTTTACTACATATGAACACTTTTCACATTCTCCCGTGCAACGCGGCTGCTAGTCCCCCTTTCATGCAAAATCTTAAGTTCCTAGATCATGTCCAAGGCACCAAAGCCACCTAAAAAGTCAATAATCGATACCTAAAACTTGAATTTTACTACTTCTTACTGGCAATTACATCAACTTAGAAGCTTCATCTGTGTTCTACTATGGTGCTTTTAGTGTCTCCACATACCGCAGCAAGCGACATAGCTTTGCAGACGATAAGTACAACCGTTTCAGAGAGAAGAGCGGCCAATATGACGATCTGGCTTTAAGTCGATTCGATAGAAAATGACGAAAACGTTCGGATTTCTCAGGTTTTTACTACATATGAACACTTTTCACATTCTCCCGTGCAACGCGACTGCCAGTCCTCCCTTCATGTAGAATCTGAAGATCCTACCTCATGTCCAAGGCACCAAAGCCGGCAAAAAAGTCAATAATCGATAGATAAAACTTGAATTATACTACTTCTTACTGGCTATTACATCTACTTAGATGCTTCATCTGTGTTCCATTATGGTGCTTTTAGTGTCTCCGCATACCGCAGCACGCCACATAGCTTTGCAGACGATAAATGTAACCGTTTCAGACAGAAGAGCGGCCAATGTTGCGATCTGGCTTTAAGTCCATTCGGTAACAAATGACGAAAACGGACGGATTTCTCAGGTTTTTACTACATATGAACACTTTTCATATTCTCCCTTGCAACGCGGCTGCTAGTCCTCCTTTCATTCAAAATCCTAAGTTCCTAGCCCATGTCCAAGGCACCAGAGAAGGGTAAAAAGTCAATAATCGATACCTAAAACTTGAATTGTAGTACTTCTTACTGGCTATTACATCAACTTAGAAGCTTCATCTGTGTTCTACTGTGGTACTTTTAGTGTCTCCACATACCGCAGCACGCGACATAGCTTTGCAGACGATAAATGTAACTGTTTCAGAAAGAAGAGCGGCCAATGTGACGATCTGGCTTTAAGTCGATTCGACAACAAATTACGAAAACGTACGGTTTACTCAGGTTTTTACTACATATGAACACTTTTCACATTCTCCCGTGCAACGCGGCTGCTAGTCCCCTTTCATGCAAAATCTTAAGTTCCTAGCTCATGACCAAGGCACCAAAGCCAGCTAAAAAGTCAATAATTGATACCTAAAACTTGAATTGTACTACTTCTTATTGGCTATTACATCAACTTAGAAGCTTCGTCTGTGTTCTACTATGGTGCTTTTGGTGTCTCCACATACCGCAGCAAGCGACATAGCTTTGCAGACGATAAGTACAACCGTTTCAGAGAGAAGAGCAGCCAATATGACGATCTGGCTTTAAGTCGATTCGATAGAAACTGACGAAAACGGACGGATTTCTCAGGTTTTTACTACATATGAAAACTTTTCACATTCTCCCGTGCAACGCGGCTGCTAGTCCTCCCTTCATGCAGAATCTTAAGGTCCTAGCTCATGTCCAAGGCACCAAAGCTAACAAAAAAGTCAATAATCGATAACTGAAACTTGAATTGTACTACATCTTACTAGCTATTACATCAACTTAGAAGCTTCATCTGTATTCTACTATGGTACTTTTAGTGTCTCCACATACCGCAGCACGTGACATAGCTTTGCAGACGATAAATGTAACCGTTTCAGAAAGAAGAGCGGCCAATGTGACGATCTGGCTTGAAGTCGATTCGACAACAAATTACGAAAACCTACGGTTTACTCAGGTTTTTACTACATATGAACACTTTTCACATTCTCCCGTGCAACGCGGCTGCTAGTCCCCCTTTCATGCAAAATCTTAAGTTCCTAGCTCATGTCCAAGGCAGCAAAGCCAGCTAAAAAGTCAATAATCGATACCTAAAACTTGAATTGTACTACTTCTTACTGGCTATTACATCAACTTAGAAGCTTCATCTGTGTTCTACTATGGTGGTTTTAGTGTCTCCGCATACCGCAGCACGCGACATAGCTTTGCGAACGATAAGTACAACCGTTTCAGAGAGAAGAGCGGCGAATGTGACGATTTGGCTTTAAGCCGATTCAATAACAAATGACGAAAACGGACGTATTTCTCAGGCTTTTACTACATATGAACACTTTTCACATTCTCCTGTGCAACTCGGCTGCTAGTCCTCCTTTCATGCAAAATCTTAAGTTCCTACCTCATGTCCAAGGCACCAAAGAAGGGTAAAAAGTCAATAATCGATACCTTAAACTTGTATTGTACTGATTCTTACTGGCTATTACAACAACTTAGAAGCTTCATCTGTGTTCTACTATGGTGCTTTTAGTGTCTCCGCACACCGCAGCACGCGACATAGCTTTGCAGACGATAAGTACAACCGTTTCAGAGAGAAGAGCGGCCAATGTGACGATCTGGCTTTAAGTCGATTCGATAACAAATGACGAATACGGACGGATAACTCAGGTTTTTACTACATATGAACATTTTTCACATTCTCCCGTGCAACGCGGCTGCTAGTCCTAGTTTCATGCAAAATCTTAAGATCCTAGCTCATGTCCAAGGCACCAAAGCCAGCTAAAAAGTCAATAATCGATACCTAAAACTTGAATTGTACTACTTCTTACTGGCTATTACATCAACTTAGAAGCTTCATCTGTGTTCTACTATGGCGGTTTTAGTGTCTCCGCATACCGCAGCACGCGACATTGCTTTGCAGACGATAAGTACAACCGTTTCAGGGAGAAGAGCGGCCAATGTGACGATCTGGCTTTAAGTCGATTCGATAACAAATGACGAAAACGTTCGGATTTCTCAGGTTTTTACTACATATGAACACTTTTCACATTCTCCCGTGCAACGCGGCTGCTAGTCCTCCCTTCATGCTAAATCGGAAGATCCTACCTCATGTCCAAGGCACCAAAGCCAGCTAAAAAGTCAATAATCGATACATAAATCTTGAATTTTACTACTTCTTACTGGCTATTACATCAACTTACATGCTTCATCTGTGTTCCACTATGGTGCGTTTAGTGTATCCGCATACCGCAGCACGCCACATAGCTTTGCAGACGATAAATGTAACCGTTTCAGACAGAAGAGCGGCCAATGTGGCGATCTGGCTTTAAGTCGATTCGATAACAAATGACGAAAACGGACGGATTTCTCAGGTTCTTACTACATATGAACACTTTTCATTTTCTCCCTTGCAACGCGGCTGCTAATCCTCCTTTCATGCTGTATCTTAAGGTCCTAGCTCATGTCCAAGGCACCAAAGCTAGCAAAAAAGTCAATAATCGATAACTGAAACTTGAATTGTACTACATCTTACTAGATATTACATCAACTTAGAAGCTTCAACTGTGTTCTACTATGGTACTTTTAGTGTCTCCACATACCGCAGCACGCGACATAGCTTTGCAGACGATAAATGTAACCGTTTCAGAAAGAAGAGCAGCCAATGTGACGATCTGGCTTTAAGTCGATTCGACAACAAATTACGAAAGCCTACGGTTTACTCAGGTTTTTACTACATATGAACACTTTTCACATTCTCCCGTGCCACGCGGCTGCTAGTCCCCCTTTCATGCAAAATCTTAAGTTCCTAGCTCATGTCCAAGGCACCAAAGCCAGCTAAAAAGTCAATAATCGATACCTAGAACTTGAATTGTACTACTTCTTGCTGGCTATTACAACAACTTAGAAGCTTCATCTGTGTTCTACTATGGTGCTTTTAGTGTTTCCGCGTACCGCAGCACGCGACATAGCTTTGCAGACGATAAGTACAACCGTTTCAGAGAGAAGAGCGACCAATGTGACGATCTGGCTTTAAGTCGATTCGATAACAAATGACGAAAACGGAGGGATTACGCAGGTTTTTA